>NC_088239.1:9205306-9375306 GCF_036934945.1 Oncorhynchus masou masou | reverse complement strand
GTCGCTTGAATCCCCAGGAGCATATGGAAACAAAGGGGCAACAAAGAACAGCAGTGCCTGTCTTATTACAGGAAATAAAATAGTCATTTAAAACAGAACTTCAACCAGAGTGAGTAGTCCAGCAGCATATACCCTCTCAACATTAAGTCACAGGGCAGTCAGTGCCTTAAACAACATAGGACCACTTGAGACACTTGAAACATTTTTATCATATTTTCAAGTTTTTCTTTAAGAAGATTAGTCTATCCACATGATCTGCAGTGAGCACTGATGGGCTTGCTGTGACAATGTCAGCCGCTGTGGAGAATACACTCTCACTAGGGACAGAGGTCCCAGGCTCAGCCAGGTAGCTGTAGAGAATACCCTTAACTAGGGACAGAGGTCCCAGGCTCAGCCAGGTAGCTGTAGAGAATACCCTTAACTAGGGACAGGGGTCCCAGGCTCAGCCAGGTAGCTGTAGAGTATACCCTTAACTAGGGACAGGGGTCCCAGGCTCAGCCAGGTAGCTGTAGAGAATACCCTTAACTAGGGACAGGGGTCCCAGGCTCAGCCAGGTAGCTGTAGAGAATACACTCTCACTAAGGACAGAGGTCCCAGGCTCAGCCAGGTAGCTGTAGAGTATACCCTTAACTAGGGACAGGGGTCCCAGGCTCAGCCAGGTAGCTGTAGAGAATACCCTTACCTAGGGACAGAGGTCCCAGGCTCAGCCAGGTAGCTGTAGAGAATACCCTTAACTAGGGACAGGGGTCCCAGGCTCAGCCAGGTAGCTGTAGAGTATACCCTTAACTAGGGACAGGGGTCCCAGGCTCAGCCAGGTAGCTGTAGAGAATACCCTTAACTAGGGACAGGGGTCCCAGGCTCAGCCAGGTATCTGTAGAGAATACCCTTAACTAGGGACAGGGGTCCCAGGCTCAGCCAGGTAGCTGTAGAGTATACCCTTAACTAGGGACAGGGGTCCCAGGCTCAGCCAGGTAGCTGTAGAGAATACCCTTAACTAGGGACAGGGGTCCCAGGCTCAGCCAGGTAGCTGTAGAGAATACCCTTAACTAGGGACAGAGGTCCCAGGCTCAGCCAGGTAGCTGTAGAGTATAGCCTTAACTAGGGACAGGGGTCCCAGGCTCAGCCATGTAGCTGTAGAGAATACCCTTAACTAGGGACAGAGGTCCCAGGCTCAGCCAGGTAGCTGTAGAGAATACACTCTCACTAGGGACAGAGGTTCCAGGCTCAACCAGGTAGCTGTAGAGAATACCCTTAACTAGGGACAGAGGTCCCAGGCTCAGCCAGGTAGCTGTAGAGAATACACTCTCACTAGGGACAGAGGTTCCAGGCTCAACCAGGTAGCTGTAGAGAATACCCTTAAATAGGGACAGAGGTTCCAGGCTCAACCAGGTAGCTGTAGAGAATACCCTTAAATAGGGACAGAGGTCCCAGGCACAGCCAGGTAGCTGTGACAATGTCAGCCGCTGTAGAGAATACCCTCTCACTAGCGACAGAGGTCCCAGGCTCAACCAGGTAGCACCTAGCTAACATGGCAACATGAGGGTATATTAACTATTTGGTCTTCCACCAAGTAAGTGGATCAGCATCCAGTGGAATTACAGTCCACTTCACTGTATGAGGTCACCTCCTCCTCCATGACCTTGACCTTTGACTTGGTTCCCTGCTCCTGGGTCGTGAACAACTCCCCAAAAAGCTAAGTCATGGCAGACTTAATTTCTGGAGGAGAACCCCTGTCGCCTGCCGTCTCTGGAGAGGGGTTGGCTCCTGTGGTATCTATGGCTTAGCACTGCAGAATTAAATTAGATGAAAATTACTATCTCTGAAGTGGCTTTAAAAACATGATTTATTGTTGGAAATATATATCAGGCACTTTTATGACAATTATAATTATTACTTCATAATTAATTGTTAAATCAATAATTCATAAAATAACAAATGTCACATTAACAAAATGAATACAATACCTGTTGTATATTGGTCACAGTCTCTGCTATGAGTTCATTGTAGACTGTCAGACGAGCAGCAGCATCCAGGTGCAGCAGGGACTTGAACCGGGGGTCCGAGGCGGTGCTCTTGTGTCAGAAGTCTTGGACACCAGGGTCAGCATATCTAGGCTCCAGATGAACTCCGTCCTGACACCCCTTACCACGGGTTCATCTTCATCAGATGCCACCATTGATTTCAGGATCATTTCACCCCCAGTAGAAATATATGAGATGAGCAATGCAGATATGCTTTTTATCTCCCACTCTTCTGTCGTTCTGCCCCCTGAACAAGACAGTTAACCCACTGTTCCTGGGCCGTCATTGAAAATAGGAATTTTTTCTTAACTGACTTGCCTAGTTAAATAAAGGTACAAATTTAAAATTAAAATAAATAAATAGGCAGGACCATGGAAACTGATGGAATGTTCTCGGTGCATATCAGTGTTGTGACTGTTTTGAGAGGTTTCCACACTTTGATAACTTCCTCTGCTCGTCTCATGTCATTTTCAGACAAAGACACGACATCTTTGCCATTCTTCCTCACAGCTTGATCAGTCAGTGTCGAATACACTGCAACTTTCTGCTCAAGGTATCTCTCAGCCATGTCATGGCTTGAATTCCATCTGGTAGAGACATCTTGGATTAGTTTGTGGTTTGGCAGCTCCAGCATCTCCTGTTTTGTCTTGAAAACATGTGCAACAGTTGTGGTTTTATAAAAGAAGGATAACACCTTCCTGATGTTTGCTAGGAGGCGAGAGATTGGATTCGCTGACATTGCTTTTTGAAACGCTAGATGAATAACGTGAGCAAAGCATCCTATCTGTGGCCCCCATCTAGCTAGTGCAACTGCATTTACAATATTTCTAGTGTTGTCAGTGGTCACAGTAATCGTTACATCATCCCTCTCCAACTTCCACACTGCCACTACTTCCCATAGCTCCTCCCCCAGGTTTACACTGGTGTGACGACTCTCAAGGACATGGCTTTTAATCTCCCACTCTGCCGTTATGGAATGAGCCATTACAGTAAGGTAGCTCTCTGTAGGTAGTAGCTCTGTAGGTAGCTCTCTGTAGGTAGTAGCTCTCTGTAGGTAGCTCTCTGTAGGTAGTAGCTCTGTAGGTAGCTCTCTGTAGGTAGTAGCTCTGTAGGTAGCTCTCTGTAGGTAGTAGCTCTCTGTAGGTAGCTCTCTGTAGGTAGTAGCTCTGTAGGTAGCTCTCTGTAGGTAGTAGTTCTGTAGGTAGCTCTCTGTAGGTAGTAGCTCTGTAGGTAGCTCTCTGTAGGTAGTAGCTCTGTAGGTAGCTCTCTGTAGGTAGTAGCTCTGTAGGTAGCTCTCTGTAGGTAGTAGCTCTCTGTAGGTAGCTCTCTGTAGGTAGCTCTCTGTAGGTAGTAGCTCTCTGTAGGTAGTAGCTCTGTAGGTAGCTCTCTGTAGGTAGTAGCTCTCTGTAGGTAGCTCTCTGTAGGTAGTAGCTCTCGGTAGGTAGCTCTCTGTAGGTAGTAGCTCTGTAGGTAGCTCTCTGTAGGTAGTAGCTCTGTAGGTAGCTTTCTGTAGGTAGTAGCTCTCTGTAGGTAGTAGCTCTCTGTAGGTAGTAGCTCTGTAGGTAGCTCTCTGTAGCTCTAGACGTCCGACTGCCTGTTGTTAGGAGCAACAGACAGCGTTTCTGACAACTCGCTCTCAAGTAGTTCTTTTGTATATTTGTTTTCTTTTTGTATAAGGCAGGTATTAATGTCTGGGCAAAAGTTGCTTAAAGACAGATGTATTACTATGTGAATATGTTTCCCAGGTTAATTTATATGCCATTGGTTTACACAATAATAGATACTTTTTTCCTTCCTAGTTATAATATATGATTAATGTATTGTTCGGTTCACAGTGCGTACCAAACCGTGCACCGTGGATCCTGTACCAAACCGTGCACCGTGGATCCTGTACCGAACAGTTAAATACGAATACATTAATACATTAAAATCTTTATAAAGATCTGTACAAATTATACATTTTTGATGTCAAAATTTACAAAAAGTTTTTTTCAATACAGTAATATGAGATCTGTGTTTAAAACATTTACATGTCAGTAATTTAGCAGATGCTCTTATCCAAAGTGAATTACAGTCAGTACATTCATCATAAGATAGCTAGGTGAGACAACCACATATCACAGTCATAGTCAGTACATTCGCCATAAGATAGCTAGGTGAGACAACCACATATCACAGTCATAGTCAGTACATTCGCCATAAGATAGCTAGGTGAGACAACCACATATCATAGTCATAGTCAGTACATTCGCCATAAGATAGCTAGGTGAGACAACCACATATCACAGTCAAATACACAGGATATGATCATTCCATTCCAGCTATACCAGGGTTATCACACTCAATCCATGGAGGGCCTAGTCTGATGGTTTTTGCTCCTCTGGAGATACAACTCACCACTATAACTGTTCCTCTGTCTGGAGATACAACTCACCACTAGAACTGTTCCTCTGGAGATACAACTCACCACTAGAACTGTTCCTCTGGAGATACAACTCACCACTAGAACTGTTCCTCTGTCTGGAGATACAACTCACCACTATAACTGTTCCTTTGGAGATACAACTCACCACTAGAACTGTTCCTCTGGAGATACAACTCACCACTAGAACTGTTCCTTTGGAGATACAACTCACCACTAGAACTGTTCCTCTGGAGATACAACTCACCACTAGAACTGTTCCTCTGGAGATACAACTCACCACTAGAACTGTTCCTCTGTCTGGAGATACAACTCACCACTAGAACTGTTCCTCTGGAGATACAACTCAACACTAGAACTGTTCCCCTGTCTGGAGATCCAACTCAACACTAGAACTGTTCCTCTGGAGACACAACTCACCACTATATCTGTTCCTCTGGAGATACAACTCACCACTAGAACTGTTCCTCTGGAGATACAACTCACCACTAGAACTGTTCCCCTGGAGACACAACTCACCACTAGAACTGTTCCTCTGGAGATAAAACTCACCACTAGAACTGTTCTTCTTCTGTATTTTATTTTAAATGTAAAATATTTCATTATTAGTAACCCCTCCACCACCCTCTTCTTCAGAGGACAAATATCTTCTGTTGTTTTAAAGCTTTTTTGCTTTTTAGCTTTTTTGCTCATTTTATACATTTACATATACAAATATACATTTCACATACATGGTACTTTTGTATAAAGCAGTCATCTAACAATAGTACATTACCAAACGTAAACTCTTTAGTCCCGCCACTCAGCCACTCTCAGCCCATCCCACCTATCACCATAGACCTCAGCTATTTAATCCCAACCCTCAGCCACTCTCATCCAATCACACGAATCACCATAGAACCTCAGCTCTTTAATCCCAACCCCCAGCCACTCTCAGCCAATCCCACCAATCACCATAGACCTCAGCTCTTTAATCCCACCCCCAGCCACTCTCAGCCAATCCGACCAATCACCATAGACCTCAGCTCTTTAATCCCAACCCCCAGCCACTCTCAGCTCATCCCAACAATCACCATAGACCTCAGCTCTTTAATCCCAACTCTCGGCCACTCTCAGCTCATCCCACCAATCACCATAGACCTCAGCTCTTTAATCCCAACCCCAGCCAATCTCAGCCCATCCCACCAATCACTATAGACCTCAGCTCTTTAATCCCAACCCCCAGCCACTCTCAGCCCATCCCACCAATCACCATAGACCTGAGCTCTTTAATCCCAACCCTCAGCCACTCTCAGCCAATCCCACCAATCACCATAGACCTCACCTCTTTAGTCCCAACCCCCAGCCACTCTCAGCCATCCCACCTATCACCATAGAGCTCAGCTCTTTAATCCCACCAATCACCATAGACCTCAGCTCTTTAATCCCTCCCCTCAGCCACTCTCAGCCCATCCCACCTATCACCATAGACCTCAGCTCTTTAATCCCACAAATCAACATAGACCTCAGCTCTTTAATCCCTCCCCTCAGCCACTCTCAGCCCATCCCACCTATCACCATAGACCTCATCTCTTTAATCCCAACCCTCAGCCACTCTCAGCTAATCCCACCAATCACCATAGACCTCAGCTCTTTAATCCCAACCCTCAACCCATCCCACCAATCACCATAGACCTCAGCTCTTTAATCCCAACCCTCAGCCACTCTCAGCCAATCCCACCAATCACCATAGACCTCAGCTCTTTAATACCAACCCTCAGCCACTCTCAGCCCATCCCAACAATCACCATAGACCTCATCTCTTTAATCCCAACCCTCAGCCACTCTCAGCCCATCCCACCAATCACCATAGACTTTAGCTCTTTAATCCCAACCCTCAGCCACTCTCAGCCAATCCCACCAATCACCATAGACCTCAGCTCTTTAATACCAACCCTCAGCCACTCTCAGCCCATCCCACAAATCACCATAGACCTCAGCTCTTTAATCCCAACCCTCAGCCACTCTCAGCCAATCCCACCAATCACCATAGACCTCAGCTCTTTAATCCCAACCCCCAGCCACTCTCACCCCATCCCACCTATCACCATAGACCTCAACTCTTTAATCCCAACCCCCAGCCACTCTCAGCCCATCCCACCAATCACCATAAACCTCAGCTCTTTAATCCCACCAATCACCATAGACCTCAGCTCTTTAATCCCAACCCCCAGCCACTCTCAGCCAATCCCACCAATCACCAGAGACCTCAGCTCTTTAATCCCACCAATCACCATAGACCTCAGCTCTTGAATCCCTCCCCTCAGCCACTCTCAGCCCATCCCACCTATCACCATAGACCTCAACTCTTTAATCCCACCAATCACCATAGACCTCAGCTCTTTAATCCCTCCCCTCAGCCACTCTCAACCCATCCCACCTATCACCATAGACCTCAGCTCTTTAATCCCACCTATCACCACAGACCTCAGCTCTTTAATCCCACCAATCACCATAGACCTCAGCTCTTTAATCCCTCCCCTCAGCCACTCTCAGCCCATCCCACCTATCACCACAGACCTCAGCTCTTTAATCCCACCAATCACCATAGACCTCAGCTCTTTAATCCCACCAATCACCATAGACCACCCACCTTCTGTCATGTTTTACAACATGTTTTAATCTTTCTAATCGTATTATATCCACAGATTGTGAGCTGAAGATGAACACCTTTCCTGTGATTATTATTGTATTATTTAGTGACTGACTATGGCTTTCCAAATCGCCCAACACTGCTATTTTTAAGGTTAATATTAAGTGCATGTTATGGTGAACAGAAACCAGCTACACAGGGGAAATACCAGAATAAATATTCTATTGATTCTGTCAGAGCTGAGATTGTTGTATGCCCCAGATATATAGATTCTGATGGTGGCAAGAATTTTATATAAGAATTTAAATTGAAACTGAAACTCAAACTTGTTGAATCAAGTGTAGTTTTTTTCACATCAAAAATCTCATCCCATTTATTTTGCAAACTTATAAAAACTGGTACATTTTTCTATTTACGCCAGTACCTTTCATATGTGTTATCATACATTAAGTGTTCATTATTATTACAAGGCTCAAGACAAATAAATGTCCCCCTGTCACGTTCTGACCTTTATTTCCTTTGTTTTGTCTTTATTTAGTATGGTCAGGGCGTGAGTTAGGGTGGGCAGTCTATGTGTGTTTTTCTATCTTGGGGTTTTGAGTTCAGCCTCGTATGGTTCTCAATCAGAGGCAGGTGTCGTTAGTTGCCTGGGTTTCACTTTTGAGTTGTGGGTGTTTGTTTCCGTGTGAGTGTTTTGGCCACACGTTACTGTTTCGGTTTTCGTTTTTGTTCACATGGTTTATTGTTTTGTATTGCAGTGTTCAGTTCGTTTCTATTAAATATCATCACGGACACTCACCACGCTGCGCTTTGGTCCGATCCTTCTTCCACCTCTGAATGCCGTTTCACCCCCACTGCCACCACTATCTTCTACTGTAATCATCTTATAAAGTCATTCATAGTGTTAGAAATAGACTACTGAGGTATTCAAGAAATAAGTAGTTTCATCTAACACGTCCAAGCAGGAATAGATGATTGAGGATATTTTGATGTGCAGCCTAATCCAGTGATTGACATGAATTTTGGGTTGATATTTAGATTACAGGGTGACTATATGTGACTTGTTTCAGGATACCAGGCATATGGCACATGTTAAACCTACACAGGAGAGGTATTTGAACGTAAACACTTATTTTTTTATATCAAAATAATTTTTGGGGTCAGAAATGCCTTCTGGAACATTTGAACTTTCATGTGCCTTAATTAATAACAAGCATGTCATCTGTAAATACGATGAAACATTTAAAATTACGTGCCAAGTTGGTTTAGCCAAGGAAAAAGACCGTAAACTTCCCTCTAGCCATGATTAGCTG
This sequence comes from Oncorhynchus masou masou, assembly GCF_036934945.1. Lineage (NCBI taxonomy): Eukaryota > Metazoa > Chordata > Actinopteri > Salmoniformes > Salmonidae > Oncorhynchus > Oncorhynchus masou. The sequence goes on along the minus strand of NC_088239.1, from coordinate 9,366,918 downwards.
AGATAATGGTTGGTTGGGATATGCTGAGAGATGAGTAACATGAGCTGCTCAGTATGTGTAGGTAATCTCTTTTTTTAATCTCTCTTTTCAACAAAATCATGTAGTAGAACTGCAAAAGTGTTGCTAATGTTCTCCACTTTCTGGAGGATAATCGTGCCATGCTGATTCTATCTGACTCTGAAAATGAATCAGGCGATGAGAAAATTCAAGATTTAGGTAATAACATTTTCATTAAACCAGACATCGTAGTTTTCTGATGACAGCGATGGGGGAGAAATGGCGATCAACAGTGTTCTTGTCACAGAAGAATTTGACCGAGTTTTGAAATCAGTGGAATACCCAGTGGAAGCAGAGTATGAAAGCTAAGAATATGGAGAGAATTCTGACGTTTGATTTCAAATATGCGGAGGGAGTCGAAAAGAGAACACAGAAGGATGTTGTATAAAACACCTGTCTCTGGATTACATCTTCAAACTAAGGGCTAACATGGCATCCGTGACAGAGAGGGAGGAGCATTCATCTATGTACATGGGTAAGAGTCTAGCTAGCTACATTTTTACTTATATTACATTTCTAATTTTGTCAGAAACTAATTTTCATTGCAAGTTTAAGTGTACTGTTAGCTAGCTAGCTAACGTTAGCTGGCTCGCTAGCTAGCTAACGTTACGTGTATGATCTGTGTAGTAATATTATTAATATCTCAGAAAGCCATTTCTATTGCTAGTTGCTAATTGCTAGTTATAGCCTAATGTTAGCTAGCTAGCTAACATTGAACCTAGTTGGTTAGCTTTAGCTTCATGCATGCATGGTGATAACATTATGAGTTGGGATTATGGTTCATTGTTTAGCTAGCTAGCTACATGTAAAAACAAAATAGACTCCACCATGCAAGTAACCATTTACACCTTCTGTATCCTGTGTATGTAACAAATACTCTTTTATTTTCTTTGATATAGTGTGTGTTTATCAGAGACGGTAATGGGAAGAACAGCATGACCTGCACCATTGTCAAATTAGGATATAAAGTTAGGCCAACGAGACAGTGTCCAAGTTCAAAACTTCTCAGAATGCCCTGCTTTTATTTCATCACACTCACAACCTGAAGCAATTTTCTGTAATTAGCCCGCCATTAACTTGTAAATAATTATCTTGTTGTGAGTTTATTTTCCTGTAATAATGAATACAAATTAGCTAAAGTTAAGATGTTGTCAGCTATTATATGGTAACTATTTGTAACGTTAGCTAGCCAGCCAAAAAGGTTAAATGTTTTTAATTTATTTTATTTAACTTTATTTAAGATATTTTTTTGTACGATTTTTGTGCAATTTCTCTGTTATACTACTCTGTAACGAGCCTTTGGCTGATCAGTGGGCAACGGCCGGCCCCCTTACCAAAATGGACCAGACCATTTTTTCTGAAAGGCAAAGAAAGCCTGCTGCTGTGATGATCGAGCCGCTCTCATCTCCCCGTTGTGCTCGAGTGTTCTGATCATATAACATTTCAAAATACAATTAAGGGAAAAACACAGCTTTGGGAGACTCTTCCCTTTGTCCCTGTCGAAGAGAGGAGGGTCTCAGCTTTCTGTAGGTATAATTTGTATTTTTCAACTCTCAACAGCAACTATTTTACAACCAGGATATTTTATGTGGCTTTGAGATATAGAGTGGGGCGTGTGAGAAATGCACTCCGGTCTTTGACAGGGCATAGGCCTATAGGTCTCAAGGGTCGTATCCTACAACTGCATTTTTTTTAGACCATTAAAAGACCTAGATGTAATTTCAGAAAATGTCCTTAATATAGCTACAGTAATACAGTGTAATGATAGTGTTTCACAACATTCTTTCCCAGACTTCTTATTGGGCCCACACAAAATTGCATTTTAATAGTCCAGCATTCTTATTGGTCAACAAAACACAGGTTGTCTCTTGTTGTCGAATTGACTGTGGCCAGCAAATCTCTTGTTGCCAATACAACAAATTTGACAACAAGAGATTTGTTGGCTGCAGTCAATTTGACAACAAGAGAAGCAGTGGGTATTATATTTAGAGTTTGCTAGTTAATGTGTGTTGTATTTACACTTCATCAGGTGTTGAACCACAAAGTAATTAGCCTATGATATTAGTTAGTGTACATAAAGATGTACAGTATGTCATTAATACATTTTAACTGTCAAATATGTGACCAACTGGCTTTATTTTTAAGTAAAACAATTTGAAATAGTGTTTTTACATTGGATAAAAGTAGAGACAGAGCTTGAAAAAGGTATATAATACACTACAGTTGAGGAACAATGGGAAAGTCATTCTGTTATGAAAGTTGATCAACTTGTAACCCCACGTTTTGGTACACCTACAGGAGGGCTCCTCTCTGTCTACACCCATTCAGCATTGTTCTTAAACCTTAGCCCCACCCATCTCTTTAAGGATTCACGTGAGGCCATGTGCCAAACAGAGTGAGTACGGTAGTGTACTAAACAGAGTGAGTACAGTAGTGTGCTAAACAGAGTGAGTACAGTAGTGTGTTAAACAGAGTGAGTACAGTAGTGTACTAAACAGAGTGAGTACAGTAGTGTACTAAACAGAGTGAGTACAGTAGTGTACTAAACAGAGTGAATACGGTAGTGTACTAAACAGAGTAAGTACGGTAGTGTACTAAACAGAGTGAGTACGGTAGTGTACTAAACAGAGTGAGTACGGTAGTGTACTAAACAACCAAACATTTCATGACTAAAGGCTGGTTTATACAACGTCTATTGACATGTCTGGAGACAGTTGTCACGGTGACATCCTGAACATTCTATTGTCATCCGACATCAAACTTGTCATTGTTCTATTGTTCTGCCCCTGAACAAGGCAAGTCAGTTATGAACAAGTTCTTACTTACAATGACGGCCGAGGAACAGTGGTTAGAGTGTTGGGCCTGTAACCTAAAGGTTGGTGGATCGAATCCCTGAGCTGACAAGGTCAAAACCTGTTAACTGCCTTTTTCAGGGGCAGAACAACAGATTTTTACCTTGTCAGCTCGGGGACTCGATCCACCAACTTTTCGATTACAGGCCCAACACTCTAACCACTGTTCCTAGGCTAGTTGGGACGCTAGTGATCCACCTCGACAACATCCGCTGAAATTGCAGAGCGCGAAATTCAAAATACAAAAATTGTAATATTAAACATTTATGAAAATACAACTATCTTACATCATTTAAAAGCTTAACTTCTTGTTAACCCAACCGCTTTGTCAGATTTCAAAAAGGCTTTATGGCGAATGCAGACCAAGCGATTATCTGAGGACAGCGCCCCGCATACACCAGCATTAAAAACATTTTCCAAATCAGCAGAGGCGTCACAAAATTCAGAAATAGCAATAAAATAAATCACTTACCCTCGAAGATCTTCCTCTGTTGGAAATCCCAAGGGTCCCAGCTACACAAAAAATGTTTGTTTTGTTTGATAGTCCTTCTTTATATCCCCAAAAAGTCAGTTTAGTTGGCGCGTTTGATTCAGTAATCCACCATTTCCACTCGTTCAACATGCAGACAAAGGAATCCGAAAAGTTACCAACAAACTTCGTCCAAACAAGTCAAACAATGTTTCTAATAAATCCTCACGTACCCTAAAAAGTAAATAAATAATAATATTTAACACATAATGTAGTATGTTGTGGTGGCAGAATCAGAATCCTTTAGGTAACATTGATAAATAAGATGTTTTATTAATTTTCACAAGTATGCTTATGTGGGAAAAGTTCCTTTTCCCATTGGGGAGGGGTTAGGCTTGTCTTCTTATGGGAATGTGTCTAACTATTTATATGTCCCCTCTGAGGTTGCCTTTATCTTGATTTAGTATATGGCCTAGGAGGCTCACTGTCTCCGTGAGCTTGTCCAGGAGGGGTTGTATTTGAGATGAGAGTATCTAAAATGACAATTGATATATACCATTGGATGAGGTAATGTCTTGGTTGTTGTACCAAGAACAAGATAAGAGCTTCGTTTTAGAAGAGCAAACTGAACGATAATTTATAACCAATGCTGTCTGGCTATGTGTGTCTCTGCTATAAAGGATCTCAGTTGCCATTATGTAAGCACTCTCAGAGAATTCATTTATAGACACTGAATTGATCTGAGAGTCACAGGGCTATGGTGAAGCTCATATAATTAAAGATGGACTTTATGATAACTCTGACTTGTGGGTGGTTTGCTCTCTCACGATTTGGTAATACAGGAAATTTCCACGACAATGTTCACGCCCTCATCCACGCGTGCCACGAGACTACAGTCCAAATGAGAGCCACCTTGAACTACAACAACTACTAATTCATTTTTCAAAAAACAAGCCTGAACCCCTTTCTAAAACCTGTTGACATCTAGCGGAAGCCATAGGAACTGCATTCTGGGAGGATTTGCTTTCCTAGCATCCCACCTAGCCCAATTCACAGGCCCATTTCATCTTTTCCATTTGTATATCAAAAAAATACTTTTGTTTGTTGTCAACTAAAAAATGGATCAGCCCATATGGTATTTGCCACAATTACCAGATGGCCAATCCAACCCCTAGTGAATCGTGTGATGCCCTGTATCTACTAATCTTTTTAAACCCTGTTCTAGTTCTAGCTGCCCCACTACATGGAATGATATGGATAAGCTTCCCACATTCTTATGACAATGGACAAAGCTTCCCAAACTCTAACGACAATGGAAAAAGCTTCCCACACGAATGACAATGGACAAAGCTTCCCACACTAACGACAATGGACAAAGCTTCCCACACTCACTCTAATGACAATGGACAAAACTTCCCACACTCTAATGACAATGGACAAAGCTTCCCACACTAACGACAATGGACAAAGCTTCCCACACTCACTCTAATGACAATGGCCAAAACTTCCCACACTCTAATGGCAATGGACAAAGCTTCCCACACTCTAACGACAATGGACAAAACTTCCCACACTCTAATGACAATAGACATAGCTTCCCACACTCTAATGACAATGGACAAAGCTTCCCACACTCTTATGACAATGGACAACGCTTCCCACACTCTAATGAAAATGGACAAAGTTTCCCACACTCTAATGACAATGGCAGAATATGGGGGATTTTTGAACAGAGGTTTTCACTGATCCTTTCAAAATTGGTTGTATTATATATCAATTGAAAGGTAATTTCATGACCATCAGAACCACTTGTCAAACTAAGTTTAAGATGTTTACTATTTAAAGCAATTTATGTACCCTAGAAGTCAATGGGTGCCAATTATTTTGACTTGAACGATCAGAGAAAGTTACCATTGCTGCACACTGCTAACACACATTTTCCAACTCTAGGGACATAGAGCTTAATTTTTTTTTTAACTATGATGAGCCAGACGGCACAAATTTGGGGGTCTGGCTCATTGACTAAAGTGTTATGTGGTATATTGTATCTTCTGATTAGAAATACTAGGGGATTTAAGGGAATGACCCTTAAAGTTCAACGTTATAACTGAGATTTAGAAGTTCAAGGCCAGTCTGCGATAGAAGTGCAGCCTAGATCTCTCTCTGTGTGTGTGTGTGTGTGTGTGTGTGTGTGTGTGTGTGTGTGTGTGTGTGTGTGTGTGTAACATACCTGAGCACACCCGGGGCACTCGTTACCGTTCTCGCAGATCCTGCGGCGTGATTGGATGCCGCCTCCGCAGGGCACTGTGCAGCGTTCCCATGCTGACCATGCCGACCAATAGACATGAGGTGGGCAGGGCAGGTGCTCGTTGCAATACCTGGGAAGGACAAAGACCACAGGGGATGGGGATGTGTGTGTGTGTGTGTGTGTGTGTGTGTGTGTGTGTGTGTGTGTGTGTGTGTGTGTGTGTGTGTGTGTGTGTGTGTGTGTGTGTGTGTGTGTGTGTGTGTGTGTGTGTGTGTGTGTGTGTGTGTGTGTGTGTGTGTGTGTGGTTGTGAACATACACCCACCAGGGTAGTGACAATGGTAAGATACTGCTGCTGTGAATGAAGAAAAGACCACAGGGACAGACCAATGTAAACTCCCGTTTGAACATTTTAACTGACAGAAATATTCCACTTTTATGTCGCCATCAACAGAGAAATATTCCACTTTTATGTCTCCATCAACAGAGAAATATTCCACTTTTATGTCGCTATCAACAGAGAAACATTCCACTTTTATGTTGCTTTCAACAGAGAAATATTCCACTTTTATGTCGCTATCAACAGAGAAATATTCCACTTTTATGTCTCCATCAACAGAGAAATATTCCACTTTTATGTCGCTATCAACAGAGAAATATTCCACTTTTATGTCGCTATCAACAGAGAAATATTCCACTTTTATTTCGCCATCAACAGAGAAATATTCCACTTTTATGTCGACATCAACAGAGAAATATTCCACTTTTATGTCGCTATCAACAAAGAAATATTCCACTTTTATGTCGCTATCAACAGAGAAATATTCCACTTTTATGTCGCTCTCAACAGAGAAATATTCCACTTTTATGTCGCTATCAACAGAGAAATATTCCACTTTTATGTCGCTATCAACAGAGAAATATTCCACTTTTATGTCGCTATCAACAGAGAAATATTCCACTTTTATGTCTCCATCAACAGAGAAATATTCCACTTTTATGTCGCCATCAACAGAGAAATATTCCACTTTTATGTCGCTATCAACAGAGAAATATTCCACTTTTATGTCGCTATCAACAGAGAAATATTCCACTTTTATGTCTCCATCAACAGAGAAATATTCCACTTTTATGTCGCTATCAACAGAGAAATATTCCACTTTTATGTCGCTTTCAACAGAGAAATATTCCACTTTTATGTCGCTATCAACAGAGAAATATTCCACTTTTATGTTGCCATCAACAGAGAAATGACACCCTATGAAGGTAGATTTACAATTGAAATCCCAAAGGCACCATATGTGTGCTCACAAAGTGTGAACATCCTCGGAGATTGATAAATGAAATCCCAAAGGCTGTGAATGCACCATATGTGTGCTCACACAGTGTGAACATCCTCGGAGATTGATAAATGTGTGTAATGTGCATTTATGAAAGCTATATTTTAATTAGTCTTAATGCATATTCCATATATTTTTTTATCTACCAGCTCTCACAGTCTCATGTCAGAATTAAACATCCCATGTTTCTCAAACACCACATTTAGAAGTTGTTCCAAATGCTGGATTCAAACGTACCCTTTGGAATCAGAGGCAGATGCATCCCTGTCCAAAACATCCTAAAACCAACACCTACTTGAAGGTAACAATGCTCACTGTTTCCCCAAGTGGCCTGTTTCCAAGTCATTTATTAATTGATTTTAAGTTAAAGAACAAATTCTTATTTTCAATGACAGCGGGTTAACTGCCTGTTCAGGGGCAGAACGACAGATTTGTACCTTGTCAGCTCGGGGATTTGAACTTGCAAACCTTTCGGTTACTAGTCCAACACTCTAACCACTAGGCTACCCTGCCGCCCCGAATGTCCTCAGGCATGGATGGACGTCGACTACTGACTTGTATCACGGGTGACCTGGCTGCCTTTGCAAGAGCCACAGAGACTCATATGTCATGTTTCATTACATTGTTTACTAGAAAGGGATAACTGTACAGAGCCTTAGGTTAATTACTAAACATGATGCCTAAACATGATGCCTTATTAGAGCCTATAGACGTCATTTCAGACCTCTTACACAAACTATAAATACTAAAAGCAGCAGATATTCACAGTGTTGGCTGAAGCACGAAACACACTGTCAGGGCCTCCGAGTGGAGTAACAATCCAAAGATCACAGTGCTCGACCCAAGTTCCATCGCAGGCGACCCGGGAGACCCTTGAGGCGTTGCCCAATTGGCCCAGCGTCGTCCGGGTTAGAAAAGGGTTTGGGAAGCCCGGGATGTCCTTGTCCCATTACGCTCCAGCGGATTCCTTGTCGCGGGCCATGCACATGCACGCTGACTTCGGCCGCCAGTTGTTTCCTCAGACACATTGCTTCCGGGTGAAGGGAGCAGTGCGGAAAGAAGACATGCGGTTCGGCAGGGCAGGAGGTACAGAGAGAGAGAGAGAAGGAGGTACAGAGATAGAAAGAGAGAGAGAGGTGAGGTACAGAGAGAGAGAGAGAGAGAGAAAGAGAGAGAGAGAGAGAGAGAGAGAGAGAGAGAGAGAGAGAGAGAGAGAGAGAGAGAGAGAGAGAGGGAGAGAGAGAAAGAGAGAGAGACAGAGAGGGGCTGAATGATAGAGGGAGAGAAGCACCGATTGCAAAAGAAAGTGAGAGACAGAACGCGAGGGAGGAAAGGAAGCAAGGGAGGGAGAGAATGGCTGTACATATGACATAGTGCCCATGATAGCGATAGCAGAAAGGTCCCCGCAGAGATCAGAGTGGAGGAGACAGGGCCCCCTGCAGAGATCAAAATGGAGGAGACAGGGTCCCCTGCAGAGATCAGAAGGGACGAGACAGGGCCCCCTGCAGAGATCAGAATGGAGAAGACAGGGCCCCTTGCAGAGATCAGAATGGAGGAGACAGGGCGCCCTGCAGAGATCAGAATGGAGGAGACAGGGGCCCCTGCAGAGATCAGAAGGGAGGAGACAGGGGCCCCTGCAGAGATCAGAAGGGAGGAGACAGGGGCCCCTGCAGAGATCAGAATGGAGGAGACAGGGGCCCCTGCAGAGATCAGAATGGAGGAGACAGGGGCCCCTGCAGAGATCAGAATGGAGAAGACAGGGGCCCCTGCAGAGATCAGAATGGAGGAGACAGGGGCCCCTGCAGAGATCAGAATGGAGGAGACAGGGGCCCCTGCAGAGATCAGAAGGGAGGAGACAGGGGCCCCTGCAGAGATCAGAAGGGAGGAGACAGGGGCCCCTGCAGAGATCAGAAGGGAGGAGACAGGGCGCCCTGCAGAGATCAGAATGGAGGAGACAGGGGCCCCTGCAGAGATCAGAAGGGAGGAGACAGGGGCCCCTGTAGAGATCAGAATGGAGGAGACAGGGGCCCCTGCAGAGATCAGAATGGAGGAGACAGGGTCCCCTGTAGAGATCAGAATGGAGGAGACAGGGGCCCCGGCAGAGATCAGAATGGAGGAGACAGACCCATTGATCTGTAGAGTCCCCTGCTCAGTATAAAAGGAGACAGCCTTAACCAGATCCATAGTAAATAGATTAATAAACTCATCGTCAATCCAGCCATGCAAAAGATTCTGCTCTCAGATTAGATTAGCCTTCGTTTAATGCAACATCCTCCCTGGGCAGGAAGTCAAGAAGAAAATGGTGCTATTTACTGCCCTATATGAGCTGAGTAAGCAGGGGAATACATAAGCTTGAACATTAGCCAGACAGACTTTGGCCCCATTGCATTGACTGGGATAGCAGTTAATGTCAAGAAACCATGGCCAAACTTCTGGAGAGAAAATGGAATGTGTGTGTGTGGCTACTGCATGTGCCTGAGGCCTTTCAATACTGTATCTCTAACCACTCTAACCACTATTTGCACATAACATGACAATTGAAATATCTTTATTCTTTTGGAACATTTGTGAGTGTAATATTTACTATTCATTTGTATTGTTTATTTCACTTTTGTTTATTATCTACATATGTTTCCCATGTGAATAAAGTCCTTAAATTGAAAATGAATGGAGAGAGTTGGATGGATGGAGAGCGAGAGAGAGAGAGACAAAGAGACAGAGAGACAGAGAGACATAGAGAGAGAGAGACAGAGAGACAGAGACAGAGAGACAGAGAGACAGAGAGACAGAGAGAGAAAGAGAGAGACAGACACAGAAAGACAGAGATACAGAGAGAGAGAGAGATAGAGAGAGAGAGAGAGAAAGAGAGAGACAGAGAGACAGAGAGACAGAGAGACAGAGAGAGAGACAGAGAGAGAGAGAGAGAGAGAGAGAGAGAGAGAGAGAGAAAGAAAGAGAGAAAGAGAGAGTCAGAGAGAGAGCGAGAGAGGGGGAGAGAAAGAGAGGGAGAGAAAGAGACAGAGAGACAGAGAGAGAGAGAAAGAGAGAGAGAGAAAGAAAGAAAGAAAGAAAGAAAGAGAGAAAGAAAGAGAGAGAAAGAGAGAGAGAGAGAGAGAGATAACATAACATTTGAAATGTCTCAATTCCTTTCAAGTGTAATGAGTGTGTTTACTGTTAATTTGTTCATGTTTATTTCACTTTTGTTATTTATCTAATTCACTTGCTTTAGCAATGTTAACATATATTTCCCATGCCTATAAAGGCCTTAAATTGAATTGTGAGAGAGAGTGAACAGCGCGCGTGCAGCACCATGAAACCCGTTCTCTTCTCTTGTCTGACAGACCCGTTCTCTTCTCTAAACAGACAGACCCTTCTCTTCTCTAAACAGACAGACCCTTCTCCTCTCTAAACAGACAGACCATTGTCTTCTCTAAACAGACAGACCGTTCTCTTCTCTAAACAGACAGACCCTTCTCTTCTCTAAACAGACAGACCATTGTCTTCTCTAAACAGACATACCGTTCTCTTCTCTAAACAGACAGACCCTTCTCTTCTCTAAACAGACAGACCGTTCTCTTCTCTAAACAGACAGACCCTTCTCCTCTCTAAACAGACAGACCATTGTCTTCTCTAAACAGACAGACCGTTCTCTTCTCTAAACAGACAGACCCTTCTCTTCTCTAAACAGACAGACCATTGTCTTCTCTAAACAGACAGACCGTTCTCTTCTCTAAAAAGACAGACCCGTTCTCCTCTCTAAACAGCCAGACCGTTCTCTTCTCTAAAAAGACAGACCCGTTCTCTTCTCTAAACAGACAGACCCTTCTCTTCTCTAAACAGACCCTTCTCTTCTCTAAACAGACAGACCGTTCTCTTCTCTAAACAGACAGACCGTTCTCTTCTCTAAACAGATAGACACTTCTCCTCTCTAAACAGACAGACACTTCTCTCTAAACAGACATACCGTTCTCTTCTCTAAACAGACAGACCTTTCTCCTCTCTAAACAGACATACCGTTCTCTTCTCTAAACAGACAGACCGTTCTCTTCTCTAAACAGACAGACCGTACTCTTCTCTAAACAGACAGACCATTCTCCTCTCTAAACAGACAGACACTTCTCTTCTCTATACAGACCGTTCTCCTCTCAAAACAGACAGACCTTTCTCCTCTCTAAACAGACAGACCGTTGTCTTCTCTAAACAGACAGACCGTACTCTTCTCTAAACAGACAGACCATTCTCCTCTCTAAACAGACAGACACTTCTCTTCTCTATACAGACCGTTCTCCTCTCAAAACAGACAGACCGTTCTCCTCTCTAAACAGACAGACCCTTCTCCTCTCTAAACAGACAGACCGTTCTCCTCTCTAAACAGACAGAACATTCTCTTCTCTAAACAGACCCTTCTCCTCTCTAAACAGAAAGACCGTTCTCTTCTCTAAACAGACAGACCCTTCTGCTCTCTAAACAGACAAACCATTCTCTTCTCTAAACAGACAGACCGTTCTCTTCTCTAAACAGACAGACCGTTCTGCTCTCTAAACAGACAGACCCTTCTGCTCTCTAAACAGACAGACCGTTCTCTTCTCTAAACAGACAGACCGTTCTCTTCTCTAAACAGACAGACCGTTCTCTTCCCTGACAGACAGACCGTTCTCTTCTCTAAACAGACAGACCGTTCTCTTCCCTGACAGACAGACCATTCTCTTCTCTAAACAGACAGACCATTCTCTTCTCTAAACAGACAGACCGTTCTCTTCCCTGACAGACAGACCATTCTCTTCTCTAAACAGCCAGACCGTTCTCTTCTCTAAACAGACAGACCGTTCTCCTCTCTAAACAGACAGACCGTTCTCCTCTCTAAACAGACAGATCGTTCTCTTCTCTAAACAGACAGACCGTTCTCTTCTCTAAACAGACAGACCCTTCTCTTCTCTAAACAGCCAGACCGTTCTCTTCTCTAAACAGACAGACCGTTCTCCTCTCTAAACAGCCAGACCGTTCTCTTCTCTAAACAGACAGACCGTTCTCCTCTCTAAACAGACAGACCGCTCTCTTCTCTAAACAGACAGACCGTTCTCTTCTCTAAACAGACAGAACATTCTCTTCTCTAAACAGACAGACTGTTCTCTTCTCTAAACAGACAGACACTTCTCTCTAAACAGACATACCGTTCTCTTCTCTAAACAGACAGACCGTTCTCTTCTCTAAACAGACAGACACTTCTCTCTAAACAGACAGACACTTCTCTTCTCTAAACAGACAGACCGTTCTCTTCTCTAAACAGACAGACACTTCTCCTCTCTAAACAGACAGACACTTCTCTCTAAACAGACATACCGTTCTCTTCTCTAACCAGACAGACCTTTCTCCTCTCTAAACAGACATACCGTTCTCTTCTCTAAACAGACAGACCGTTCTCCTCTCTAAACAGACAGACCGTTCTCCTCTCTAAACAGACAGAACATTCTCTTCTCTAAACAGACAGACTGTTCTCTTCTCTAAACAGACAGACACTTCTCTCTAAACAGACATACCGTTCTCTTCTCTAAACAGACAGACCGTTCTCTTCTCTAAACAGACAGACACTTCTCTCTAAACAGACAGACACTTCTCTTCTCTAAACAGACAGACCGTTCTCTTCTCTAAACAGACAGACACTTCTCCTCTCTAAACAGACAGACACTTCTCTCTAAACAGACATACCGTTCTCTTCTCTAACCAGACAGACCTTTCTCCTCTCTAAACAGACATACCGTTCTCTTCTCTAAACAGACAGACCGTTCTCTTCTCTAAACAGACAGACCGTACTCTTCTCTAAACAGACAGACCATTCTCCTCTCTAAACAGACAGACACTTCTCTTCTCTATACAGACCGTTCTCCTCTCAAAACAGACAGACCTTTCTCCTCTCTAAACAGACAGACCGTTGTCTTCTCTAAACAGACAGACCGTACTCTTCTCTAAACAGACAGACCATTCTCCTCTCTAAACAGACAGACACTTCTCTTCTCTATACAGACCGTTCTCCTCTCAAAACAGACAGACCTTTCTCCTCTCTAAACAGACAGACCGTTGTCTTCTCTAAACAGACAGACCGTACTCTTCTCTAAACAGACAGACCCTTCTGCTCTCTAAACAGACAAACCATTCTCTTCTCTAAACAGACAGACCGTTCTCTTCTCTAAACAGACAGACCGTTCTGCTCTCTAAACAGACAGACCCTTCTGCTCTCTAAACAGACAGACCGTTCTCTTCTCTAAACAGACAGACCGTTCTCTTCTCTAAACAGACAGACCGTTCTCTTCCCTGACAGACAGACCGTTCTCTTCTCTAAACAGACAGACCGTTCTCTTCCCTGACAGACAGACCATTCTCTTCTCTAAACAGACAGACCATTCTCTTCTCTAAACAGACAGACCGTTCTCTTCCCTGACAGACAGACCATTCTCTTCTCTAAACAGCCAGACCGTTCTCTTCTCTAAACAGACAGACCGTTCTCCTCTCTAAACAGACAGACCGTTCTCCTCTCTAAACAGACAGACCGTTCTCTTCTCTAAACAGACAGACCGTTCTCTTCTCTAAACAGACAGACCCTTCTCTTCTCTAAACAGCCAGACCGTTCTCTTCTCTAAACAGACAGACCGTTCTCCTCTCTAAACAGCCAGACCGTTCTCTTCTCTAAACAGACAGACCGTTCTCCTCTCTAAACAGACAGACCGTTCTCTTCTCTAAACAGACAGACCGTTCTCTTCTCTAAACAGACAGAACATTCTCTTCTCTAAACAGACAGACTGTTCTCTTCTCTAAACAGACAGACACTTCTCTCTAAACAGACATACCGTTCTCTTCTCTAAACAGACAGACCGTTCTCTTCTCTAAACAGACAGACACTTCTCTCTAAACAGACAGACACTTCTCTTCTCTAAACAGACAGACCGTTCTCTTCTCTAAACAGACAGACACTTCTCCTCTCTAAACAGACAGACACTTCTCTCTAAACAGACATACCGTTCTCTTCTCTAACCAGACAGACCTTTCTCCTCTCTAAACAGACATACCGTTCTCTTCTCTAAACAGACAGACCGTTCTCTTCTCTAAACAGACAGACCGTACTCTTCTCTAAACAGACAGACCATTCTCCTCTCTAAACAGACAGACACTTCTCTTCTCTATACAGACCGTTCTCCTCTCAAAACAGACAGACCTTTCTCCTCTCTAAACAGACAGACCGTTCTCTTCTCTAAACAGACAGACCGTACTCTTCTCTAAACAGACAGACCATTCTCCTCTCTAAACAGACAGACACTTCTCTTCTCTATACAGACCGTTCTCCTCTCAAAACAGACAGACCTTTCTCCTCTCTAAACAGACAGACCGTTCTCTTCTCTAAACAGACAGACCGTACTCTTCTCTAAACAGACAGACCATTCTCCTCTCTAAACAGACAGACACTTCTCTTCTCTATACAGACCGTTCTCCTCTCAAAACAGACAGACCTTTCTCCTCTCTAAACAGAAAGACCGTTCTCCTCTCAAAACAGACAGACCGTACTCTTCTCTAAACAGACCGTTCTCCTCTCTAAACAGAAAGACCGTTCTCTTCTCTAAACAGACAAACCATTCTCTTCTCTAAACAGACAGACCCTTCTGCTCTCTAAACAGACAAACCATTCTCTTCTCTAAACAGACAGACCGTTCTCTTCTCTAAACAGACAGACCGTTCTCTTCTCTAAACAGACAGACCCTTCTGCTCTCTAAACAGACAGACCGTTCTCTTCTCTAAACAGACAGACCGTTCTCTTCCCTGACAGACAGACCATTCTCTTCTCTAAACAGACAGACCGTTCTCTTCCCTGACAGACAGACCATTCTCTTCTCTAAACAGACAGACCATTCTCTTCTCTAAACAGACAGACCGTTCTCTTCCCTGACAGACAGACCATTCTCTTCTCTAAACAGCCAGACCGTTCTCTTCTCTAAACAGACAGACCGTTCTCCTCTCTAAACAGACAGACCGCTCTCTTCTCTAAACAGACAGACCGTTCTCTTCTCTAAACAGACAGAACATTCTCTTCTCTAAACAGACAGACTGTTCTCTTCTCTAAACAGACAGACACTTCTCTCTAAACAGACATACCGTTCTCTTCTCTAAACAGACAGACCGTTCTCTTCTCTAAACAGACAGACACTTCTCTCTAAACAGACAGACACTTCTCTTCTCTAAACAGACAGACCGTTCTCTTCTCTAAACAGACAGACACTTCTCCTCTCTAAACAGACAGACACTTCTCTCTAAACAGACATACCGTTCTCTTCTCTAACCAGACAGACCTTTCTCCTCTCTAAACAGACATACCGTTCTCTTCTCTAAACAGACAGACCGTTCTCCTCTCTAAACAGACAGACCGTTCTCCTCTCTAAACAGACAGAACATTCTCTTCTCTAAACAGACAGACTGTTCTCTTCTCTAAACAGACAGACACTTCTCTCTAAACAGACATACCGTTCTCTTCTCTAAACAGACAGACCGTTCTCTTCTCTAAACAGACAGACACTTCTCTCTAAACAGACAGACACTTCTCTTCTCTAAACAGACAGACCGTTCTCTTCTCTAAACAGACAGACACTTCTCCTCTCTAAACAGACAGACACTTCTCTCTAAACAGACATACCGTTCTCTTCTCTAACCAGACAGACCTTTCTCCTCTCTAAACAGACATACCGTTCTCTTCTCTAAACAGACAGACCGTTCTCTTCTCTAAACAGACAGACCGTACTCTTCTCTAAACAGACCGTTCTCCTCTCTAAACAGAAAGACCGTTCTCTTCTCTAAACAGACAAACCATTCTCTTCTCTAAACAGACAGACCCTTCTGCTCTCTAAACAGACAAACCATTCTCTTCTCTAAACAGACAGACCGTTCTCTTCTCTAAACAGACAGACCGTTCTCTTCTCTAAACAGACAGACCCTTCTGCTCTCTAAACAGACAGACCGTTCTCTTCTCTAAACAGACAGACCGTTCTCTTCCCTGACAGACAGACCATTCTCTTCTCTAAACAGACAGACCGTTCTCTTCCCTGACAGACAGACCATTCTCTTCTCTAAACAGACAGACCATTCTCTTCTCTAAACAGACAGACCGTTCTCTTCCCTGACAGACAGACCATTCTCTTCTCTAAACAGCCAGACCGTTCTCTTCTCTAAACAGACAGACCGTTCTCCTCTCTAAACAGACAGACCGTTCTCTTCTCTAAACAGACAGACCGTTCTCTTCTCTAAACAGACAGACCGTTCTCTTCTCTAAACAGACAGACCGTTCTCTTCTCTAAACAGACATACCGTTCTCTTCTCTAAACAGACAGACCGTTCTCTTCTCTAAACAGACAGACCGTTCTCTTCTCTAAACAGACAGACCCTTCTCTTCTCTAAACAGACAGACCGTTCTCTTCTCTAAACAGACATACCGTTCTCTTCTCTAAACAGACAGACCGTTCTCCTCTCTAAACAGACAGACCGTTCTCTTCTCTAAACAGACAGACCGTTCTCTTCTCTAAACAGACAGACCGTTCTCTTCTCTAAACAGACAGACCGTTCTCTTCTCTAAACAGACAGACCGTTCTCTTCCCTGACAGACAGACCATTCTCTTCTCTAAACAGCCAGACCGTTCTCTTCTCTAAACAGACAGACCGTTCTCCTCTCTAAACAGACAGACCGTTCTCTTCTCTAAACAGACAGACCGTTCTCTTCTCTAAACAGACAGACCGTTCTCTTCTCTAAACAGACAGACCGTTCTCTTCTCTAAACAGACAGACCGTTCTCTTCTCTAAACAGACAGACCGTTCTCTTCTCTAAACAGACAGACCGTTCTCTTCTCTAAACAGACAGACCGTTCTCTTCTCTAAACAGACAGACCGTTCTCTTCTCTAAACAGACAGACCCTTCTCTTCTCTAAACAGACAGACCGTTCTCTTCTCTAAACAGACATACCGTTCTCTTCTCTAAACAGACAGACCGTTCTCTTCTCTAAACAGACAGACCCTCCTCTTCTCTGACAGACCTTTCTCTTCTTTAGGAGAGAGTGATAGTGACACAGCATATTTCATCCATTAAAACATGTCTCCTCCACAGAGTGTGAAATCACCAAGCCCCACTGTAGGATCCTAATGGATTCTCTCAATAACACATCTCTACCATTCATCGCTGGGCCGGCACAAGGTGCTTTATTAGCTGAGCAGGTAGTTTGAAAGAAGCAGAGAGGGAGAGAGGGACAAGGAAAGTAAGAGGGAGGGAGATAAGGAGAGAGAGATGGGGGGGCAGGGGAAAACGAATGCCCCTTCTCATTAAAGCCACAATTGTGGGTGTGTAAATGGATAAATGGCACCCTTCTCGCAAAATATATACTTTTTTCGAAGACAATCATGATTCAAAAAGTACATTGCCTTTGGAAAGTATTCAGACCCTTTGCCTTTATCCACATTTTGTTACGTTACAGTATTACTCTAACGTTGATTAAATAAAAACTATTCCTCAGCAACGTACACACAATAACCGATAACAACAAAGCAAAAACAGGTTATAATACATTTTTGCAAATGTATTTCAAAAAATGAAATTTACATAAGTATTCAGACCCTTTACTCAGTACTTTGTTGAAGCACCTTTGACAGCGATTACAGCCTTGAGTCTTCTTGGGTATGACGCTACAAGCTTGGCACACCTGTATTTGGGGAGTTTCTCCCATTCTTCTCTGCAGATCCTCTCAAGCGCTGTCAGGTTGTCAGGCTGCACAGCAATTTTCAGGTCTCTCCAGACATCTTTGATCAGGTTCCAGTCCGGGCTCTGGCTGGGACACCCAAGGACATTCAAAGACTTGTCCCGAAACCACTCCTATGTTGTCCTGCGCTGCGTTGTCTGTGTGTTTGGGGTTGTTGTCCTGATGGAATGTGAACCTTTGCCCAAGTCTGAGGTCCTGAGTGATCTGGACCAGGTTTTCATCAAGGATCTCTCTGTACTTTGCACCGTTCATTTTTACCTCAATCCTGAGTAGTCATCCAGTACCTGCCGATGAAAATCATCCCCACAGCATGATACTGCCACCACCATGCTTCACCTTAAGGATGGTGTTAGTTTTCTTCCAGGCGTGACGGCTTGGCATTCAGGCCAAAGAGTTCCATCTTGGTTTCAAAAGACCAGAGAATCTTGTTTCTCCTGGTCTGAGAGTACTTTAGGTGCCTTTTGGCAAACTCAAAGCAGGATGTCATATGCTTTTCATGAGGAGTGGCTTAAGTCTGGCCACTCTGCCATAATGGCCTGATTGGTGGAGTTCGGAGAGATGGTCGTCCTTCTGGAAGGTCCTCCCATCTCCACAGAGGAACTCTGGAGCTCTGTCAGAGTGACCATCGGGTTCTTGGTCACTTCCCCCGATTGTTCAGTTTGGCAGGGTGGCCAGTCCTTAGGAAGAGTCTTGGTGGTTCAAAACTTCTTCCATTGAAGAATGATGGAGGTCACTGTGTTCTTGAGGACCTTCAATGATGCAGACAGTTTTCGTCCCCTTCCCCAGATCTGTGCCTCGACACAATCCTGTCTCGGAGCTCTACAGACAATTCCTTCGACCTCATGGCTTGGTTTTTGCTCTGACATGCACTGTCAACTGTGGGTCCTTATATAGACAGGTGTGTGCCTTTCCCAATCATGTCCAATCAACTGAATTTATCACAAGTGACTCCAATCAAGTTGCAGAAACATCTCAAGGATGATCAATGGAAACAGGATGCACCCAAGCTCAATTTCGAGTCTCATAGCAAAGGGTCTGAATACTTATGTAAATAAGGTATTTCTGTTTTTTATTTCTAATAAATTTGAAAACATGTAGCTTGATGAAAAAAATTGTATTGAAGGAATTTTACAATAAGGCTGTAATGTAACACAATGTAGAAAAAGTTGATTGTTTCAGAGTACTTTCCTAACGCATTTGTGTGTCTCCATGAAATTCGCCAGCTTCAATGCACTATTGAGTCTTCAAGTAGGAATATATGGTGTCACATAATTGATGGCTTTGTCCATTAATATATACAGTCATTGGGGGGACAGGGAAAGTCACAGTCTGGAGGGCCCTTGAACAATTGATAAATCTACACAATATATTGTTTTTTCAAAAGTTCCATAATAAATATTATGTCTACATACAGTGTTGTAACAATGTGCAAATAGTTAAAGTACAAAAGGGAAAATAAATAAACATAAATATGGGTTGTATTTACAATGGTGTTTGTTCTTCACTGGTTCCCCTTTTCTTGTGGCAATAGGTTACAAATCTTGCTGCTGTGATGGCACACTGTGGTATTTCACATAGTAGATATGGGAGTTTATCAAAATTGGGTTTGTTTTCAAATTATTTGTGGCTATGTGTAATCTGAGGGAAATATGTGTCTCTAATTTGGTCATATATTTGGGCAGGAGGTTAGGAAGTGCAGTTCAGTTTCCACCTCATTTTGTGGGCAGTGAGCACATAGCCTGTCTTCTCTTGAGAAACAGGTCTGCCTACGACGGCCTTTCTCAATAGCAAGGCTATGCTCACTGAGTCTGTACATAGTCAAAGCTTTCCTTCATTTTGGGTCTGTCACAGTGGTCAGGTATTCTGTGACTGTGTACTCTCTGTTTAGGGCCAAAGGGCATTCTAATTTGCACAGTTTTTAGGTTAATTCTTTCCAATGTGTATAGAAATAATTTTTATTTTTTTCATGATTTTGTCTAATTGTTTTGCTGTCCTGGGTGTCTGTTTATGTTTGTGAACAGAGCCCCAGGACCAGCTTTCTTAGGGGACTCTTTTCCAGGTGCATCTCTCTGTAGGTGATGGCTTTGTTATTTCCGGTTTGGGAATCGCTTCCTTTTAGGTGGTTGTAGAATTTTTAACGGCTCTTTTCTGGAACTCGATAATTAGTGGGTATCGGCCTAGTTCTGCTCTAAATCATTTGGTGTTTTACGTTGTACACTGAGGTTATTTTTGCAGAATTCTGCGTGCAGAGTCTCATTTTTGGAGATTGTCCCATTTTGTGAATTCTTGGTTGGTGAGCGGACCCCAGACCTCAAACCCATAAACATCAATGGGTTCTATAACCAAATCAAGTATTTTTAGATCCAAATTGGTATGTCAAATGTAATGTTCCTTTTGATGGCATAGAAGGCCCTTCTTACCTTGTCTCTCAGATCGTTCACAGCTTTGTGGAAGTTACCTGTGGCGCTGATGTTTAGGTCGAGGTATGTATCGTTTTTTGTGTGCTCTATGGCAATGTTGTCTAGATGGAATTTGTATTCGTGGAATTTGTATTCGTGGTCCTGGCAACTGGACCTTTTTTGGAACACCATTATTTTTGTCTTACTGAGATGTACTGTCAGGTTCCAGGTCTGCCAGAATCTGTGCAGAAGATCTAGGTGCTGCTGTAGGCCCTCCTTGGTTGGGGACAGAAGCACCAGATCATCAGCAAACAGTACACATTTGACTTCAGATTGTATTAACGTGAGGCCAATTGCTGCAGTATGTGCCCTCCCGAATTCGATGATACATATTATGTTGAATAGGGTGGGGCTTAAGCTGCATCCCTGTCTCACCGCACCCCCTCAAATGAAATGTTTGTGGTTATTGTAACCACACACTTGTTATTTGTGTACATGGATTTTATAATGTTGTATGTTTTCCCCCAACACCACTTTCAATCTATTTTTATAGCAGATCCTCATTCCAAATTGAGTCAAGAGCTTTTTTTGAAATCAACAAAGCATGAGACGATTTTGCCTTTGTTTTGGTTTCTCAATTTGACATTTGCTCAGTAAATTGGTGCTCAGTACATTTACTGTAGAAATGTACAAGTCTGCTGGAAATGATAATGCAGAGGATTGTCCCAAGGTTGCTGTTGACGCATATCCCACGGTAGTTATTGGGGTCAAATTTGTCTCCACTTTTGTGGATTGGGGTGATCAGTCCTTGGTTCCAAATATTGGGGAAGATGCCAGAGCTAAGAAAATTGTTAAAGAGTGTAAGTATAGCCAATTAGAATTTGTGGTCTGGATATTTTATCATTTCATTGAGGATACCATCAACACCACAGGCCTTTTTGGGTTGGAGGGTTTGTATTTTGTCCTGTAGTTCATTCAATGTGATTGGAGAATCCAATGGGTTCTGCTTGTTTTTAATAACTGATTCTAAGATTTGTATTTGATAATGTATATGCTTTTGCTGTTTGTTCTTTGTTATAGATAGATAACTCATCGTGTTGTTGTTTGTTTAGTGTTTTCCCAGAAGTGGTTAGAGTCTATGGATTCTTCAATTACATTGAGCTGATTTCAGATGTGCTGTTCCTTCTTTTTCTGTAATGTATTTCTGTATTGTTTTTGTGATTCACCATAGTGAAGGCGTAGACTCAGGTTTTCTGGGTCTCTCTTTTTGGTTGGTGTCATGCTCGTTGGAATAAATGTCGGACCAAGCTGCAGCGCGATATGGTTTCCACATAATTTTAATAATAATGTGAAACTTAGCAAAGACAAAAACAAATCAACAAATAAACTAGCAACAAACCATGACTACAGAGATGCTACGTGCAATAACTCAAAACAATATCCCATAAACACAAGTGGGAAAAACAGCTACTTAAATATGATCTCCAATTAGAGACAACGATACCAGCTGCCTCTAATTGGGAATCATACAAATCAGCAACATAGAAAAAAACTAGAACACCACATAGAAATACACAAACTAGATCACCCCCAGTCACGCCCTGACCCACTTCACCATAGAGAAACAATGGCTCTCTATGGTCAGCGCGTGACAGTTGGATAGGTTTCTCAATTTATTTCTTAGGTTTTTGCATTCTTCATCAAACCATTTGTCAATGTTGTTAATTTTCTTTGGTTTTCTGTTTGTAATTTTTTAGATTTGATAGGGAAGCTGAGAGGTCAAATATACTGTTTAGATTTTCCACTGCTAAGTTTACACCTTCACTATTACAGTTGAACGTTTTGTACAGGAAGTTGTCTAAAAGGGATTTGTTTTTGCCTAATTGTTTTTTGGTAGGTTTCCACACTACATTCCTTCCATCTATAGCATGTCTTAATATTACTCAGTTCAGTGACTTTGTTGTGATCTGATAGGGCTGTCAATGGGCTGACTGTGAACGCTCTGAGAGACTATGGGTTGAGGTCAGTGATAAAGTAGTCTACAGTACTACTGCCTAGAGATGAGCTATAGGTGTACCTACTATAGGTGTGTCAGTGGGCTGACTGTGAACGCTCTGAGAGACTCTGGGTTGAGGTCAGTGATAAAGTAGTCTACAGTACTAGTGCCTAGAGATGAGCTATAGGTGTACCTACCGTAGGAGTCCCCTTGAAGCCTTCCATTCCCAGCGTGCGACAGAGCTGCTGGAGTTGTGACCTGTTTTGGTCGGTTATGTTGTCATAGTTGTGCCTTGGGGGGCATATGGGGGAGGGAATGATGTCCCCTCCAGGTAGCTTCTGGCATTTAGGCTGCCACAGACTAGTACATGTCCCTGGGCCCCCCTCCTGGGTGGAGAAGCTGTCTTCATTAAAGTATGTGGATTCTAGTTGGGGGATATAGATAGCACACAGGAGGACATTTTTCTCTTTTAAGATCATTTCCTCCTGAATTTCTAGCCACATGTAAAATGTTCCTGTTTTGATCAATTTAATAGAGCCCCCTGTTTCACACCTGGTAGTTTGGTGGATGGGACTACCAGCTCTCTGTAACCTAGAGGGCAACCAGTGGGTCCATCTCCTCTATACCATGTTCCCTGTAGGATGACAATGTCTGAATTTCCGATTTATTTGGTGAAGACCAGGTTCCTGCTCTTTAGGCCAAATGCAGATGACCTCAGGCCTTGGATATTCCAGGATGAGATAGCGAAGGCTTTGTGTTCCATTAAATGTCCAATGTTGTTAGTCGTGTGTTTTGGCCTCAGGCTAGTAAGTGTGAGCAGAGTCTGCTGAGCATCTGCTGAGGCCTGTTTGCCTGCTCACGGCCTGGGCGTATGTGTGACTTCCATGTTGTGGTCCCGCCGGTCTGGGACAGTGTATTGCTGGTCTGGGCACTGTGTCTATTGATCTGTTGCTCCTGTGTGAAGTGTTGGGGCTGAGTTTGAGGGCGTTGTCCTTTAGGGCGAAGGAGGGCACTGCTGCCTTGTAGAGGTGGACCTGGTCATAAAGGCTGTTTAAATCCAGGGTGGGTTGGTGGGCCAGGTAAACATTTGGTTTTGAGGCTCAGTCAAGGGAAATACTTTTCCCCGCTGTATGGTAGCAGGGTGGAAGTATTTTCGGGGTAGCAAGGTGGAGATAACCACTGGGGAAAGTAGAAGAAGCTTTTTCAATCACTCCTTTGAGTGCAGTGGCCACCCGTTCCTGCTGTGCTCTCAAGTCGTTTGTGCCTGTGTGTATTATTATGTGGCTGGGTGACCCTAGTTGGTCCTCAGGCTGAAGGTCTAGGGAAACTGGGTGTTTGGACACCAGAGTTTAGAAACTCTGTTTGAGAAAAAGTCTGTTTTCTTGTATATATTTCCCATTTGAGTCCATAAGGAGTGCGCCTGTGGCTTGTGTTTGTCCTCAGTGGGTGTGGGGGGGTTGTCAGGAGGGCTATCAGGGTGGCTGACAGGGGGGGTGCTCAGAGGGGGCGAGAGCCGCTGGGCTTGGGGTTCTGTGGTCAGGGTGGCTGAGAGGTGGTGGGATATTCTGGGCTTGGGATTGTTCATTTGTCTGTCCTGCTGTGATGTCAACGTGGTCCGGATCTGGGGTGGATTGTTCTGCTGTGATGTCAACGTGGTCCGGATCTGGGGTGGATTGTTCTGCTGTGATGTCAACGTGGTCCGGATCTGGGGTGGATTGTTCTGCTGTGATGTCAACGTGGTCCGGATCTGGGGTGGATTGTTCTGCTGTGATGTCAACGTGGTCCGGATCTGGGGTGGACTGTTCTGCTGTGGTGTCAAGACTTTTGTCGAGAGCTGAGGTGGGCTGTTCTGCTGGCTTCTCTGCGAGGGCGGCCACCTCTCTAATGAGTTGTTCTCTGTGACATGCCATCCCCCTCACCCTCTCCTCCGGCAGTCTGATCCTCTCCTTTAGTGCTCTTTTCTTCTCCTGTTCTGCTCTTGCTCTTTCTCCTGTTGATGTTGTCGCACTACAGTCCAGAGTGCAGATATGTCTCTCTCCACCTCCAGCTCTCCGGGTCTTGTTGAGACGGTGTTGTTGAGCTGGAGGATTTGGTTGTGCTGACGAGTGTGTTCACCTCTTGTTCCAGCTCCTCCTGCCTTACCTCCAGCTGGGTGTATTTATCCTTCATTTCAATGAGGGGGTAGTACTCTGTGCTGGGAGGTTCAAATCAAATCAAATTTTATTTGTCACATACACATGGTTAGCAGATGTTAATGCGAGTGTAGCGAAATGCTTGTGCTTCCAGTTCCGACAATGCAGTAATAACCAACAAGTAATCTAACTAACAATTCCAAAACTACTGTCTTATACACACAAGTGTAAGGGGATAAAGAATATGTACATAAAGATATGAATGAGTGATGGTGCAGAGCAGCATAGGCAAGATACAGTAGATGGTATCGAGTACAGTATATACATATGAGATGAGTATGTAAACAAAGTGGCATAGTTAAAGTGGCTAGTGATACATGTATTACATAAAGATGCAGTAGATGATATAGAGTACAGTATATACATATAAATATGAGATGAATAATGTAGGGTATGTAAACATTATATTAGGTAGCATTGTTTAAAGTGGCTAGTGATATATTTTACATCCTTTCCCATCAATTCCCATTATTGAAGTGGCTGGAGTTGAGTCAGTGTGTTGGCAGCAGCCACTCAATGTTAGTGGTTGCTGTTTAACAGTCTGATGGCCTTGAGATAGAAGCAGTTTTTCAGTCTCTCGGTCCCAGCTTTGATGCACCTGTACTGACCTCGCCTTCTGGATGATAGCGGGGTGAACAGGCAGTGGCTCGGGTGGGTGTTGTCCTTGATGATCTTTATGGCCTTCCTGTAACATCGGGTGGTGTAGGTGTCCTGGAGGGCAGGTAGTTTGCCCCCGGTGATACGTTGTGCAGACCTCACTACCCTCTGGAGAGCCTTACGGTTGTGGGCGGAGCAGTTGCCGTACCAGGCGGTGATACAGCCCGCCAGGATGCTCTCGATTGTGCATCTGTAGAAGTTTGTGAGTGCTTTTGGTGACAAGCCAAATTTCTTCAGCCTCCTGAGGTTGAAGAGGCGCTGCTGCGCCTTGTTCACGATGCTGTCTGTGTGAGTGGACCAATTCAGTTTGTCTGTGATGTGTATGCCGAGGTTGACTTCTGCTTGGGGTTGCTCGTCTGTGGGGTTGTTTAATGAAGAGGTCTGGTCTGACCCGCTCGGGTTGGGGGTATCTTTCTCAAGAGAGAGCTTCTCCTGCTGGGCTCTCTCTTTGATAATGTGAAAGTCCAGCTGAAACTGTTTGGGGTTGCTCTGTACCAATACTGTTTGAGATTTGTACACGTTCACATTTCCTGACTCAGAGTCCTCGTTGTCTGGTATCCTGAGTTTCTACCCATCAGTAACACCCTCCTCTTAACAAAAGTGTAGTGTGTTAATATAGCACTGTGTTATACCAAGGGATGGTCTGTGTGGGAATTTATTTTATTTAACCTGTATTTAACTAGGCAAATCAGTTAAGAATAAATTCCTATTTTACAATGACGCCCCAGGAACAGTGGGTTAACTGCCTTGTTCAGGGGCAAAACCACAGACCTTCACCTCGTCAGCTCGGGGATTCGATCCAGCAACCTTTCGAGGAAGATGAAGTTGCTTATGTTCCCATTTTTATAGCAGTCAGCAAAAAGTCTTTCTTGATTTTCCATAAGGAGCTTAATGTTGTACTCTTTTCATGCCTTAACATGTTTTACATAGAGAGGGTACTGTATTTTAATTACCTCTGAACAGCGGGAGGCGGCTTCAAAGCCCTCTGCATTTGGTTGAGGTGGACTGTGTGACTCTCCTGCCATTGTTGGGCTCAAGGGCTTCGACACCTCTCACGTCAGTGCTAATTGAAGTCGCTCTGTGTGTATCCAAAGGTGGTCAATGAAATTAGCACTGTGATGTCCCGGGTAGAACAAGAGAAGCTAGAACCCCATTTAAAGAATGGACAACCTAATTGAAATGCTTCATTACGTGGGCTCCCGAGGGGCACAGCGGTCTAAAGCACTGCATCTCAGTGCTAGAGGCGTCACTACAGACCCTGGTTTGAATCCAGGCTGTATCACAACCGGCCAGCATTGGGAGCCCCACAGCGTTTTCCTGGTTAGGGTTTTTGTCGGTGTGGCCCGTCATTGCAAATAAGAATTTGTTCTTAACTGACTAGTAAAGGTTAAAATACCCAGTAACAAAGTACTCAGAAGCTAAGGAATCTGTCTGAAGTTATCCTCATATTACTATTGACTTTGTTGTAAAGTTTCAGGTAAAAAAGTGTTATTTCAAACAACCTGCACTCTTCCATATTCTCTCCTTCTCACCTACCTCTCTCCTTTCTCTCTCCTCTCCTTTCTCTCTCTCCTTCTAACCTCCCTCACTACTTTCTCTCTCTCCTTCTCACCTCCGTCTCTCCTTTCTCCCTCTCCTTCTCACCTCCCTCTCTCCTTTCTCTCTCTCCTTCTCACCTCCCTCTCTCCTTTCTCTCTCTCCTTCTCACCTCCCTCTCTCCTTTCTCCCTCTCCTTCTCACCTCCCTCTCTCCTTTCTCTCTCTCCTCACCTCCCTCACTCCTTTCTCCCTCTCCTTCTCATCTCCCTCACTCCTTTCTCTCTCTCCTTCTCACCTCCCTCTCTCCTTTCTCTCTCTCCTTTCTCCCTCTCCTTCTCACCTCCCTCTCTCCTTCTCACCTCCCTCTCTCCTTTCTCTCTCTCCTTCTCATCTCCCTCAATACTTTCTCTCTCTCCTTCTCACCTCCCTCTCTCCTTTCTCTCTCTCCTTCTCACCTCCCTCACTCCTTTCTCTGTCTCCTTCTCACATCCCTCTCTTCTTCCTCTCTCTCCTTCTCACCTCCCTCTCTCCTTTCTCTCTCCTTCTCACCTCCCTCTCTCCTTTCTCTCTCTCCTTCTCACCTCCCTCACTCCTTTCTCTCTCTCCTTCTCACATCCCTCTCTCCTTCCTCTCTCTCCTTCTCACCTCCCTCTCTCCTTTCTCTCTCTCCTCCTCACCTCCCTCTCTCCTTTCTCTCTCTCCTTCTCACCTCCCTCTCTCCTTTCTCCCTCTCCTTCTCACCTCCCTCTCTCCTTTCTCTCTCTCCTTTTTCTCTCTCCTTCTCACCTCCATCACTCCTTTCTCTCTCTCCTTCTCACCTCCCTCTCTCCTTTCTCCCTCTCCTTCTCACCTCCCTCTCTCCTTTCTCTCTCTCCTTCTCACCTCCCTCTCTCCTTCTTATCTCCCTCACTCCTTTCTCTCTCTCCTTCTCACCTCCCTCTCTCCTTTCTCCCTCTCCTTCTCACCTCCCTCACTCCTTTCTCTCTCTCCTTCTCACCTCCCTCTCTCCTTTCTCTCTCTCCTTTCTCTCTCCTTCTCATCTCCCTCACTCCTTTCTCTCTCTCCATCTCACCTCCCTCTCTCCTTTCTCTCTCCTTCTCACCTCCCTCTCTCCTTTCTCTCTCCTTCTCACCTCCCTCTCTCCTTCTCACCTCCCTCTCTCCTTTCTCTCTCTCCTTCTCTCCTCCCTCTCTCCTTTCTCTCTCTCCTTCTCATCTCCCTCACTCCTTTCTCTCTCTCCTTCTCACCTCCCTCTCTCCTTTCTCTCTCTCCTTCTCACCTCCCTCACTCCTTTCTCTCTCTCCTTCTCACCTCCCTCTCTCCTTTCTCTCTCTCCTTCTCCATTCTCTCTCTCCACCTCTCCTCTCTCCTTTCTCTCTCTCCTTTCTCTCTCTCCTTCTCACCTCCCTCTCTCCTTTCTCTCTCCTTCTCATCTCCCTCTCTCCTTTCTCTCTCTCCTTCTCACCTCCCTCTCTCCTTTCTCTCTCTCATTCTCACCTCCCTCACTCCTTTCTCTCTCTCCTTCTCACCTCCCTCTCTCCTTTCTCTCTCTCCTTCTCATATCCCTCTTTCTCCTTTCTCTCTCTCCTTCTCACCTCCCCTCTCTCCTTTCTCTCTCTCCTTTCTCTCTCTCCTTTCTCACCTCCCTCTCCTTTCTCTGTCCTTTCTCACCTCCCTCTCTCCTTCTCACCTCCCTCTCTCCTTTCTCCTTCTCACCTCCCTCTCTCCTTTCTCTCTCTCCTTTCTCTCTCTCCTTCTCACCTCCCTCTCTCCTTTCTCCTTCTCACCTCCCTCTCTCCTTTCTCTCTCTCCTTCTCACCTCCCTCTCTCCTTTCTCTCTCTCCTTCTCACCTCCCTCTCTCCTTCTCATCTCCCTCACTCCTTTCTCTCTCTCCTTCTCACCTCCCTCTCTCCTTTCTCTCTCTCCTTCTCACCTCCCTCTCTCCTTTCTCTCTCTCCTTCTCACCTCCCTCTTTCCTTTCTCTCTCTCCTTCTCACCTCCCTCACTCCTTTCTCTCTCTCCTTCTCACCTCCCTCTCTCCTTTCTCTCTCTCCTTCTCACCTCCCTCTCTCCTTTCTCTCTCTCCTTCTCACCTCCCTCACTCCTTTCTCTCTCTCCTTCTCACCTCCCTCTCTCCTTTCTCTCTCTCCTTATCACCTCCCTCTCTCCTTTCTCCTTCTCACCTCCCTCTCTCCTTTCTCTCTCTCCTTCTCACCTCCCTCTCTCCTTTCTCTCTCTCCTTCTCACCTCCCTCTCTCCTTTCTCTCTCTCCTTCTCACCTCCCTCACTCCTTTCTCTCTCTCCTTCTCACCTCCCTCTCTCCTTTCTCTCTCTCCTCTCACCTCCCTCTCTCCTTTCTCTCTCTCTCCTCTCCCTCTCTCCTTTCTCTCTCTCCTTCTCACCTCCCTCTCTCCTTCTCACCTTCCTCTCTCCTTTCTCGCACTCTCCTTCTCACCTCCCTCACTCCTTTCTCTCTCCTTCTCACCTCCCTCTCTCCTTTCTCGCTCTCTCCTTCTCACCTCCCTCTCTCCTTTCTCGCTCTCTCCTTCTCACCTCCCTCTCTCCTTTCTCTCTCTTCTTGTCCCTTCTTCTTCCCCCTTCTTAATCTCATTTTTTCAGAGTGCATTGCAAGTTGCTTAGAAACCTTCTCAACATCTTGTTGAAGGTGATTATTCCAGACCAAAGCAGCAGAGCTGGAGCTTAACAAGGAGGGCAGCTCCCTCATCTGTGTGGAGCCTAGATAGTGGCTCAAAAGCATTCCTCTCTCTCTCTTAATTGACTGTCAGACTGAAGTCAGACTGAAGCCGTTATGAGGAAAAGAAGAGTCATATATGTAATGCTTCACATCACAATGTGTGACTGGCTAACGAATGAAGGACTCAAGACTTCTGCTACACTCGCAACAGCAGGGGGATTGTTTCTGGATAATTGGTGTGGATTTATGGCTGTCTGTATGTGCAGCTGTGTGTGTATGTGTGTATGTGTGTACGTGGCTGTGTGTGTACCTGTGTGTATGTGTGTATGTGGCTGTGTGTGTAGCTGTGTGTGTGTGCGTAGCTTGTTGTGTATGTGTGTACGTGGCTGTGTGTGTGTGTGTGTGTAGCTGTGTGTGTATGTGTGTACGTGGCTGTGTGTGCGTGTAGCTTGTTTATACATATGTATGAATGTACGAGTGTGTCCCGTACCTTTCCTCTCTGTTCTGCCCCACACACACTCGTCCTCCGTGGCGTGGGGTGGGGTTGCTGCAGGACCTCTGCCGGACCTGGAAGCCAATGCCACAGCTGGTGCTACACGGGATCCACAGAGTCCAGGGGCTCCACACACCGTTCCTATGGAGACACCACAGAACACAAGGTTACACACCGTTCCTATGGAGACACCACAGAACACAAGGTTACACACCATTCCTATGGAGACACCACAGAACACAAGGTTACACACCGTTCCTATGGAGACACCACAGAACACAAGGTTACACACACACAAAGTGAGAGGTGTAGATAAAGATAGAACGCTTGCTATTCAGTAAATGTTTCTGCTTATCCATTAAAACATCCACTGCATTTCATTTATTATCCCTAAACATGAACTGACAGCTTTCAAAATACTGACTGTGTGAGCAGAGGGCAGATGGAATGACTGACATATACGAATGGAAAGACAGACGGACGGACGGACGGACGGACAGACGGCAGACGGCCAGACGGCCAGACGGACGGACGGACTATATACCTGGAGCAGTTGGCGACCTCCACGCTGAGTCCATGACAGGACTGACCCCCACACTGGGGTTTGGGATTATCACAAGGCCTGGTTCTACACAGACAGGAACCAGCACTGCCCCCGTCAGTATGGCTACAGGCCCCCCAGCCTGTCCATGGCCCAAACCCTCCATCCAACGTCAAGTTACGCACCTGGGGAGATCACAGGGAGGAGGGAGGAAATACTTCAAACTAGGGTGGAGGTCAACAGAAAAGAAAAAAGGACAGAGTGAACAAGAGAGATGTAAATCTAATGCACCATGGGTAATACACAGGGAAGGAGTTGCAAAAGGAGGAGAAGTTTGGGGAGGATGGCGGGAAGAGTTAGGGAGAGACATAAATATGCATAATCAGGAAAGATGACTAAAACTGGTATTCATGTATATTCACAAGGGTAAGACATGATAGTATAATCATTAGAGATATAGAGAGATTTATTTATTTCAGCTTTATTTAACCAGGTAGGCAAGTTGAGAACAAGTTCTCATTTACAATTGCGACCTGGCAAAGATAAAGCAAAGCAGTTCAACACATACAACAACACAGAATTACACATGGAGTAAAACAAACATACAGTCAATAATTCAGTAGAAAAATAGGTCTATATACAATGTGAGCAAGTGAGGTGAGTTAAGGGAGGTAAAGGCAAAAAAAAGGCCATGGTGAAGAAGGAAATACAATACATCAAGTAAAACGCTGGAATGGTAGATTTGCAGTGGAAGAATGTGCAAAGTAGAGATATAAATAATGGGGTGCAAAGGAGCAAAATAAATAAATAAATAAATACAGTAAGGAAAGAGGTAGTTGTTTGGGCTAAATTATAGATGTGCTATGTACATGTGCAGTAATATGTATTAATAATAATATATCCCATTTAGCAGACGCTTTTGTCCAAAGCGACTTACAAGTCGGCTGGGGCCACTACTTTTACATATGGGTGGCCCCAGCGGGAATCGAACCCACGACGCTTGGTGTTGCAAGCACCATGCTCTACCGACTGAGCCACACAGGACCCACTGTGCTTAAAGCTAGTGAGGGAGATACAGTGCCTTGCGAAAGTATTCGGCCCCCTTGAATTTTGTGACCTTTTGCCACATTTCAGGCTTCAAACATAAAGATATAAAACTGTATTTTTTTTGTGAAGAATCAACAACAAGTGGGACACAATCTTGAAGTGGAATGACATTTATTGGATATTTCAAACTTTTTTTAACAAATCAAAAACAGAAAAATTGGGCGTGCAAAATTATTCAGCCCCTTTACTTTCAGTGCAGCAAACTCTCTCCAGAAGTTCAGTGAGGATCTCTGAATGATCCAATGTTGACCTAAATGACTAATGATGATTCATGTTCTTTAATGAAAAGGAACTCGACATGAAATAACTAACAATAAAAAATAAAAACGGAACGTGAAAACCTATACAGACCTATCTGGTGACAACAAACACAGAGACAGGAACAATCACCCTCGAAATACTCAAAGAATATGGCTGCCTAAATATGGTTCCCAATCAGAGACAACGATAAACACCTGCCTCTGATTGAGAACCACTCCAGACAGCCATAGACTATGCTAGATACCCCCACTAAGCCACACACCCAACACCTAATAACACACCAAGACAAAACACACCACAATAAACCCATGTCACACCCCGGCCTGACCAAATAAATAAAGACAAACACAATATACTATGACCAGGGCGTGACATCTGTAGAAGTTTGGGTCAAGAGTGTCCCCCCCTTTGAAGAGAGGGATGACCGCAGCTGCTTTCCAATCTTTGGGAATCTTTGGGAAGAGAGGTTGAACAGTCTAGTAATATGGGTGGCAACAATTTCGGCAGATAATTTTAGAAAGAAAGCGTCCAGATTGTCTAGCCCGGCTGATTTGTAGGGGTCCAGATTTTGCAGCTCTTTCAGAACATCAGCTGACTGGATTTGGGAGAAGGAGAAATGGGGAAGGCTTGGGCGAGTTGCTGTGGGGGGTGCAGTGCTGTTGACCGGGGTATGGGTAGCCAGGTGGAAAGCATGGCCAGCCGTAGAAAAATGCTTATTGACATTCTCATTAACAGTGGATTTATCGGTGGTGACAGTGTTTCCTATCTTCAGTGCAGTGGGCAGCTGGGAGGAGGTGTTCTTATTCTCCATGGACTTTACAGTGTCCCAGAACTTTTTTTGAGTTTGTGTTGCAGGAAGCAAATTTCTGCTTGAAAAAGCTAGCCTTGGCTTTTCTAACTGCCTGTGTATATTGGTTTCTAGCTTTCCTGAAAAGTTGCATATCACGGGGGCTGTTCGATGCTAATGCAGAACGCATTAGGATGTTCTGCATTAGCATTGAACAGCCCCCGTGATATGCAACTTTTCAGGCAGTTAGAAAAGCCAAGGCTAGCTTTTTCAAGCAGAAATTTGCTTCCTGCAACACAAACTCAAAAAAAGTTCTGGGACACTGTAAAGTTGTGTTGGTTAAGGGCAGCCAGGTCTGGAGAGAACCAATGGCTATATCTGTTCCTGGTTCTAAATTTCTTGAATGGGGCATGTTTATTTAAGATGGTGAGGAAGGTATTTTAAAATAAATAACCAGGCATCCTCTACTGATTGGATGAGATCAATATCCTTCCAGGATACCCCAGCCAGGTCAATTAGAAAGGCCTGCTCGCTGAAGTGTTTCAGGGAGCGTTTGACAGTGATGAGTGGAGGTCGTTTGACCGCTGACCCATTACGAATGCAAGCAATGAGGCAGTGATCGCTGAGATCTTGGTTGAAAACAGCAGAGGTGTATTTAGAGGGCATGTTGGTTAGGATGATATCTATGAGGGTGCCCGTGTTTACAGCTTTGGGGTGGTACCTGGTAGATTCATTGATAATTTGTGTGAGATTGAGGGCTTAGAATGTAGGATGGCTGGGGTGTTAAGCATGTTCCAGTTTAGGTCGCCTTGCAGCACGAGCTCTGAAGATAGATGGGGGGCAATCATTTCACATATGGTGTCCAAAGCACAGCTGGGGGCAGAGGGTGGTCTATAGCAGGCGGCAATGGTGAGAGACTTGTTTTTAGAGATGTGGATTTTTAAAATTAGAAGTTAAAATTGTTTGGGTACAGACCTGGATAGTAGGACAGAACTCTGCAGGCTATCTTTGCAGTAGATTGCAACACCGCCCCCTTTGTCCATTCTATCTTGTCTGAAAATGTTGAAGTTAGGGATGAACATTTCAGAATTTTTGGTGCTCTTCCTAAGCCAGGATTCAGACACGGCTAGAACATCTGGGTTGGCAGAGTGTGCTCAAGCAGTGAATAAAACAAACTGAGGGAGGAGGCTTCTAATGTTAATAACATGCATGAAACCAAGGCTATTACAGTTACAGAAGTCATCAAAAGAGAGTGCCTGGGGAATAGGAGTGGAGCTTGGCACTGGATTCACCTCTCCATCACCAGAGGAGGAGTAGGATAAGGGTATGTTTTTTTTACCTTTATTTTACTAGGCAAGTCAGTTAAGAACAAATTCTTATTATCAATGACGGCCAAGGAACAGTGGGTTAACTGCCTGTTCAGGGGCATAACGACAGATTTTGTACCTTGTCATCTCGGGGTTTTGAACTTGCAACCTTTTGGTTAGTAGTCCAATGCTCTAACCACTAGGCTACCCTGCCACCCCAGGGTATGGTTAAAAGCTATGAGATCTGGTCGTCTAGAACGTCTGGAACAGAGAGTAAAAGAAGGTTTCTGGGGTAAAATATATATAAAATAGCTTCAAGGTGTAATAATGTACGGACAAAGGTATGGTAGGATGTAAATACAGTGGAGGTAATTGGTATTGAGTGATGATGAGAGAGATATTGTCTCTAGAAACATCATTGAAACCAGGTGATGTCATCGCATGTGTGGGTGGTGGAAATGCAAGGTTGGATAAGGTATCGTGAGCAGGGCTAGTGGCTCTACAGTGAAATAAGCCAATAAACACTAACCAGAACAGCAATGGACAAGGCATATTGACATTAAGGAGAGGCATGCTTAGTCGAGTGATCATAAGGGTCCAGTGAGTAGTGAGGTTGGTTGGGGTCATGGCGATTCAGACAGCTAGCCGGGCCATCGGTAGCAAGCTAGCATAGGATGGAGGTCTGTTTTTAGCCACCTCGTGCATTTCCGTTGTTAGATTAGTGGGTTTCCGTGTGGTAGAGGGGATCAATCCAATTGGCAAAATAAATATAGTTATAGTGACCCAAGAAAAATTGTCCGATAGACCTATTCAGATAGCAGCCGATAAGACAGCTAACGATTAACGGGCCGCAGATGGGCTTTCAGGTAACGTCGCAACGGAGGGGCCAGTTGGATAACTCCCTCGGGCAGATAACGTCAGTAGTCCAGTCCTGAAGGCCCGGTGGGGCTCCACGTCAGCAGTAAAACGGGTCCGGATAGGTGACTGCAGCCCAGGAGTGGCTGATGGAACTCTTCAGCTGGCTAGCTCCGGAATAATTGATGTTTGCTCCGGGATTGACGTAAGCCAATAGTCACACGGATAGCAGCGATTGCGGTTGAAATCCAGGGGATATGTAGCGAGAAATAGGTCCGGTATGTTCTGGTCTGAGTCGCTTTGTACAAAACTGGCGATAGATTTTCGAGCTAAAGGATAGCTGATGACCACAAACCGTGGTTAGCAGAATAATAACGTTAGCCAGTAAACTGGCTAGCTTCTGGTTTGCTACTGGTTAGCTTCTGGCTAGCTTCTGGTTAGCTTCTATAGTGGATTTCAGATTTAAGGTAAGTAATACTTTTTTTTTAAATTGGTGAGGTGGGTTGCAGGAGAGTGTTTTGAAGTTGAGTTTTTGGAAAAGAAAATATATAAAAGATATGCGAAGAAAGGTGTAAATATATATATATATATACTGACTGCTATGCCATCTTGGGATACATATAGAGAGATAGAGAGATAGAGAGATTTGGAGATACGGAGATATAGAGATATGGAGATATAGAGATATGGAGATATGGAATTATAGAGATATAGAGATATGGAGAAATATATATAGAGATATAAATATATACAGATATGGAGAAATAGAGATATAGAGATATGGAGAAATATATATAGATATAAATATATAGAGATATTGAGATATAGATATATAGAGATATGGTGAAACATATATAGAGATATAGATATATAGAGATATGGAGATATGGAGATATAGAGATATGGAGATATAGAGATATATAGAGATATGGAGATATAGAGATATATAGAGATATGGAGATATAGAGATATGGAGATATAGAGATATAGTATGGAGATATAGAGATATAGAGATATGGAGATATAGAGATATAGAGATATTGGATATATAGAGATATAGAGATATAGCTATAGAGATATAGAGATATAGAGATATGGAGATATAGAGATATAGCTATAGAGATATAGAGATATGGATATATAGAGATATAGAGATATGGAGATATAGAAATTTGGAGAAATATGGAGATATAGCTATAGAGATATAGAGATATGGAGATATAGAGATATAGAAATTTGGAGAAATGGAGATACGGAGAAATAGAGATATAGAAACTCTGAGATGTATCCAAAGGAGGCAATATATGAATTAAAAGGGAGTAGGATTTTTTTATTATAATTAACAAGGGATCAAACACATAGTTCAGCTTAGTAAAACACGAGGGAAATTTGGCTTGTCACCAAAAGCACTCACAAACTTCTACAGATGCACAATCGAGAGCATCCTGGCGGGCTGTATCACCGCCTGGTACGGCAACTGTTCTGCCCACAACCGTAAGGCTCTCCAGAGGGTAGTGAGGTCTGCACAACGCATCACCGGGGGCAAACTACCTGCCCTCCAGGACACCTACACCACCCGATGTTACAGGAAGGCCATAAAGATTGCAAAGGACACCAACCACCCGAGCCACTGCCTGTTCGACCCGATATCATCCAGAAGGCGAGGTCAGTACAGGTGCATCAAAGCTGGGACCGAGACACTGAAAAACAGCTTCTATCTCAAGGCCATCAGACTGTTAAACAACCACCACTAACATTGAGTGGCTGCTGCCAACACACTGACTCAACTCCAGCCACTTCAATAATGGGAATTGATGGGAAATGATGTAAAATATATCACTAGCCACTTTAAACAATGCTACCTAATATAATGTTTACATACCCTACATTATTCATCTCATATGAATACGTATATATTGTACCCTATATCATCTACTGCATTTTTATGTAATACATGTATCACTAGCCACTTTAACTATGCCACTTTGTTTACATTCTCATCTCATATGTATATACTGTACTCGATACCATCTACTGTGTCTTGCCTATGCTGCTCTGTACCATCACTCATTCATAAATCTTTAAGTACATATTCTTTGTCCCCTTACACTTGTGTGTATAAGACAGTAGTTTTGGAATTGTTAGTTAGATTACTTGTTGGTTATTACTGCATTGTCAGAACTAGAAGCACAAGCATTTCGCTACACTCGCATTAACATCTGCTAACCATGTGTATGTGACAAATAAAATTGTATTTGATTTGATTTGATGAGCGGGAAAATAAGTATTCACATACATATTTACTCATATACATGCAGGTGAGCATGTCCATTTGTATAAAACAGAAAACGGTGCATTGTTTCGATTCCAATGTGTTAGTCATATGGGCTAACTATGGAAACCAATGGTGTGTGAATCAACACCACAGGTGATATGAGCCACATAACGGTTTCATCTTTGTGTGAAGAGCATTCGAACAACAAGAAAAGAAAGGCTTGACATGTCACTGCTTTGGTGGGAACTGAAATAAAATATGCCCTTCTATTATTGATCATTGAACCCACACAACAGTCTAAATGGGAAGACCTTACTATGGGAGAAGCACATTCTAATGAATGGAGAGAGAAGATGCAGAGAGAGAGAGAACAGAGAGGGAAAGAACAGAGAGGAAGCGAGAAAGAGAGAGCAAAAGGGAGAGAGGGAGGAAGAGAGACAGAGGAAGAGAGAAAGAGCAGAGAGAGGAAGCGAGAGAGAGAGAGGAAGAGAGAGAGAGAGAGAGAGAGAGAGAGAGAGAGGAAGAGAGAGAGCAGAGAAAGAAAGAGGAAGAGAGAGAGAAGAGAAAGAGAGAGAGCAGAGAGAAGAAAGAGAGAAGAGAGAGCAGAGAAAGAGAGGAAGAGAGAGAGAGAGAGAGCAGAGAAAGAGAGAGGAAGAGAGAGAGCAGAGAAAGAGAGAGGAAGAGAGAGAGAGAGAGAGAGAGAGAGAGAGAGAGAGAGAAAGAGAGAGGAAGAGAGAGAGAGAGAGAGCAAAGAAAGAGAGAGGAAGAGAGAAAGAGCAGAGAGAGGAATCGAGAGAGAGAGAGAGAGAGGAAGCGAGAGAGAGAGAGAGAGAGAGAGCAGAGAGAGAGAGAGAGAGAAAGAGAGAGCAGAGAGAGGATAAAGAAGATAAAGAATAAAGAAGATAAAGAAGCGTGTCATTACTGCTAGAATAAGGCTAGAATGCTAATGAGATGAAAGGCTGGAATAGATGCTAATGAGATGAATGGCTAGAATAGATGCTAATGAGATGAATGGCTAGAATAGATGCTAATGAGATGAAAGGCTAGAATAGATGCTAATGAGATGAACAGCTAGAATAGATGCTAATGAGATGAATGGCTAGAATAGATGCTAATGAGACGAAAGGCTGGAATAGATACTAATGAGATGAAAGACTAGAATAGATGCTAATGAGATGAAAGGCTAGAATAGATGCTAATGAGATGAATGGCTAGAATAGATGCTAATGAGATGAAAGGCTAGAATAGATGCTAATGAGATGAAAGGCTAGAATAGATGCTAATGAGATGAAAGGCTAGAATAGATGCTAATGAGATGAATGGCTAGAATAGATGCTAATGAGATGAAAGGCTAGAATAGATGCTAATGAGATGAAAGGCTAGAATATATGCTAATGAGATGAAAGGCTAGAATAGATGCTAATGAGATGAATGGCTAGAATAGATGCTAATGAGATGAACAGCTAGAATAGATGCTAATGAGATGAATGGCTAGAATAGATGCTAATGAGATGAAAGGCTAGAATAGATGCTAATGAGATGAAAGGCTAGAATAGATGCTAATGAGATGAACGGCTAGAATAGATGCTAATGAGATGAAAGGCTAGAATAGATGCTAATGAGATGAACGGCTACAATAGATGCTAATGAGATGAAAGGCTAGAATAGATGCTAATAAGATGAAAGGCTAGAATATATGCTAATGAGATGAACGGCTAGAATAGATGGTAATGAGATGAACGCTAGAATAGATGCTAATGAAATAAAAGGCTAGAATAGATGCTAATGAGATGAACGGCTACCATAGATGCTACTGAGATGAAAGTCTAGAATAGATGCTAATGAGATGAACGGCTACAATAGATGCTAATGAGATGAAAGGCTAGAATAGATGCTAATGAGATGAAAGGCTAGAATATATGCTAATGAGATGAAAGGCTAGAATAGATGCTAATGAGAAGAAAGGCTAGAATGGATGCTAATGAGATGAAAGGCTAGAATATATGCTAATGAGATGAAAGGCTAGAATAGATGCTAATGAGATGAAAGGCTGGAATAGATGCTAATGAGATGAAAGGCTAGAATATATGCCAATGAGATGAATGGCTAAAATAGATGCTAATGAGATGAAAGGCTAGAATAGATGCTAATGAGATGAATGGCTAGAATAGATGCTAATGAGATGAAAGGCTAGTATAGATGCTAATGAGATGAAAGGCTAGAATAGATGCTAATGAGATGAAAGCCTAGAATAGATGCTAATGAGATGAAAGGCTAGAATAGATGCTAATTAGATGAACAGCTAGAATAGATGCTAATGAGATGAACGGCTACAATAGATGCTAATGAGATGAAAGGCTAGAATAGATGCTAATAAGATGAAAGGCTAGAATATATGCTAATGAGATGAACGGCTAGAATAGATACTAATGAGATGAAAGGCTAGAATAGATGCTAATAAGATGAAAGGCTAGAATATATGCTAATGAGATGAACGGCTACCATAGATGCTATTGAGATGAAAGTCTAGAATAGATGCTAATGAGATGAACGGCTACAATATATGCTAATGAGATGAAAGGCTAGAATATATGCTAATGAGATGAAAGGCTAGAATAGATGCTAATGAGAAGAAAGGCTAGAATGGATGCTAATGAGATGAAAGGCTAGAATATATGCTAATGAGATGAAAGGCTAGAATAGATGCTAATGAGATGAAAGGCTGGAATAGATGCTAATGAGATGAAAGGCTAGAATATATGCTAATGAGATGAATGGCTAGAATAGATGCTATTGAGATGAAAGGCTAGAATAGATGCTAATGAGATGAATGGCTAGAATAGATGCTAATGAGATGAAAGGCTAGTATAGATGCTAATGAGATGAAAGGCTAGAATAGATGCTAATGAGATGAAAGCCTAGAATAGATGCTAATGAGATGAAAGGCTAGAATAGATGCTAATTAGATGAACAGCTAGAATAGATGGATGGACAAAATAATGATATTTTGCTGCTGAGTCAAGGGCTAGATAAAGCAATCGTTTGTGGTGGGAAGCAACGTGATTTGTATATCGTATACGCTAGGAAACATCATAGCAAGAATAATTTATTATTTCACGGTTTCAATGGAATTGCATCAGCAGACTCCTTTATCCTCTCTATCGTTTCTCAACAGGTAATTGTTTCATTCTTGGGTTTGAAATCAATATGCTGTATAGTGGGAAGGAATGGGATGCCTTCAAATTTTAAAAACATAAGGTGAATAGGATGCTTCCATTCTATTTTAGGTTCGGTTTCATTGCCTAAAAAAGACATTTGTGAACATGGTGACTAAGATTTATTTTTACTTTAGTTCAAACTAGAACAAAAACAAACTTTTAAAATCTTGAACAAAAACTCAGTTCTTCCTTATTGTTTATTTCAACAGGGAGTCCAGTCCCAAGCACCAGATGGTATTGTGAATAGGTTTGTAACGATCCTCTTCCTGTGGATGACTGGACCAAAGCACAGCGTGAGACGTGTTCATGATATTTTATTTAACAATCAGAAGACTAGAACAAAAAATAACAAAGAGGAAACCGAACAGTTCTGTAAGGAAATTAACTATACAGAAAACAACTACCCACAAAACCCATGTGGGCAAGAGCTACCTAAGTATGGGTCCCAATCAGAGACTACGATAGACAGCTGTCCCTGATTGAGAACCATACCCAGCCAAAAACAAAGAAATACAAAAGCATAGAAAAAATAACATAGAATGCCCAGCCTAGTCACACCCTGGCCTAACCAAAATATAGAATTAAAGCCTCTCAATGGCCACGGCGTGACAAGGTTGGTAAAGCTGTCTCCTTTCAACCCACTCACTGGGCTGCACATTACACCTATGAACCGGTTCCTATCCAAACCTTAACCACAAAAATATGTCAAATTTAAACTTAGTTAAAATCACAAAAGCCTATTATAGTAATGTGAATATATCTACACTACGTGCAGTAACATCACAAAAGCACCATTGACTTCATAGTCATTTTTATCCCCGATAAGGCTGTCTTTTCTCTTTTAACAGTAAAACCGATACTTCAGCATTTTAGCAATGAGGCCCTTTATCTACGTCCCCAGAGTCAGATTAATTTGTGGATACCATGTTTACAGTGGGGCAAAAAAGTATTTAGTCAGCCACCAATTGTGCAAGTTCTCCCACTTAAAAAGATGAGAGAGGCCTGTAATTTTCATCATTGGTACACTTCAGATTTGAAAGACAAAATGAGGGAAATAAATCCAGAAATTCACATTGTAGGATTTTTTATGAATTTATTTGCAAATTATTGTGGAAAATAAGTATTTTGTCACCTACAAACAAGCAAGATTTCTGGCTCTCACAGACGTGTAAATTCTTCTTTAAGAGGCTCCTCTGACCTCCACTCATTACCTGTATTAATGGCACCTGTTTGAACTTGTTATCAGTATAAAAGACACCTGTCCACAACCTCAAACAGTCACACTCCAAACTCCACTATGGCCAAGACCAAAGAGCTGTCAAAGGACACCAGAACAAAATTGTAGACCTGCACCAGGCTGGGAAGACTGAATCTGCAATAGGTAAGCAGCTTGGTTTGAAGATCAACTGTGGGAGCAATTATTAGGAGATGGAAGACATACAAGACCACTGATAATCTCCCTTGATCTGGGGCTCCACGCAAGATATCACCCCGTGGGGTCAAAATGATCCCAAGAACGGTGAGCAAAAATCCCAGAACCACACAGGGGGACCTAGTGAATGACCTGCAGAGAGCTGGGACCAAAATAACAAAGCCTACCATCAGATGAAACCAAAATATAACTTTTTGGTAAAAACTCAACTCGTGTTTGGAGGACAAAGAATTCTGAGTTGCATCCAAAGAACACCATACCTACTGTGAAGTATGGGGGTGGAAACATCATGCTTTGGGGCTGTTTTTCTGCAAAGTGACCAGGACGACTGATCCGTGTAAAGGAAAGAATGAATGGGGCCATGTATCGTGAGATTTTGAGTGAAAACCTCCTTCCATCAGCAAGGGCATTGAAGATGAAACGTGGCTGGGTCTTTCAGCATAACAATGATCCCAAACACACCTTCTGGGCAACGAAGGAGTGGCTTCGTAAGAAGCATTTCAAGGTCCTGGAGTGGCCTAGCCAGTCTCCAGATCTCAACCCCATTGAAAATCTCTGGAGGGAGTTGAAAGTCCATGTTGCCCAGCAACAGCCCCAAAACATCACTGCTCTAGAGGAGATCTGCATGCAGGAATGGGCCAAAATACCAGCAACAGTGTGTGAAAACCTTGTGAAGACTTACAGAAAACGTTTGACCTCTGTCATTGCAAACAAAGGTATGTAACAAAGTATTGAGATACACTTTTGTTATTGACCAAATACTTATTTTCCACCATAATTTGCAAATAAATTCATAAAAAATCTTACAATGATTTTCTGGAATTTTTTTCCTCATTTTGTCTGTCATAGTTGAAGTGCACCTTTGATGAAAATTACAGGCCTCTCTCGTCTTTTTAAGTGGGAGAACTTGCACAATTGGTGGCCGACTAAATACTTTTTTGCCCCACTGTATGTCTCTGCTTGCAGTTTGAAGGAAGTTGCTAACTAGCACTTGAGCAATTGGTAAGTAGCGTTAGCACAATGACTGGAAGTGTATTGGTATTTGCTAGCATGCTAGTAGATACCCATACACTGCCAGTCATTGCGCTAACGCTAGTTAGCATTGGCTCACAAAACTACCTCTAACGTCCTTCATACTGGACACAGAGACATAAAAATGGTATCCACAAGTTAATCTGACTCTATTGAAGTGGGGAAGCAGGACTGCCAGTCGTCAATATGTCAATGGAAGTCCTACAACAATAACCAACTGACTCACAGTTTGTCTGGGCAACACGGGAATCCATTGTTCCATTGGCGAACAGGAAGTTATTGTAAAATGTCATTTTGTTGTCATTCTCAATGATTTACCTGGCTAAATAAAGGTTACATAAGGAAATGGTATGTTCCCCTCTTGTCTTTCATTCAAAAGGAAGGAAGCAGGGCCAGAGAACAGGCAAGGACATCTGTAATAGTGTCTGTGTTTACACTGTCTTTTAGCTGACTATGATGTCATCAGACTGAGACAGCCAGTGCTGTCAGTAGACCAGTAGAGTGTACCACTTAGGCCTGACGATGAACTTCAAAGAGACTGTATGAGTAATGGTTTGGTGTGTTTGTGCATGTTCGTGAGTGTGTGTGTGTGTGAGTGTTTGCCAACAGATACTGTTGAACATGGAACCACATACAAGACCAGGACAGTACTCAATACTGCCCATGGTTACTGCCTCAGAATGGATGTCTGTCAGGCACACAACAATTACCCTTTCATTTAGCGGTGTCGCAGTGAAATCAATCCCCCCAATTGGGAGGTGGAAGAATGAATGGGCGGACTGCTGAGAATGAGGTAATGATCACGAAGACAGTGGAGATTGATTGAGTAATCACCCCTATTCATTTCAACAGGAATTGCTGGGGAGCAAATGCATTTCCCAGAGGGTGACTGTGTGTGTGTGTGTGTGTGTGTGTGTGTGTGTGTGTGTGTGTGTGTGTGTGTGTGTGTGTGTGTGTGTGTGTGTGTGTGTGTGTGTGTGCGTGCGTGTGTGTGTGTGTGTGCGTCTGTGTGTGTGTGGCATAGTGCATTCTGCGTACTCACAGGGCATTTAGTGATGCTCTGTTCCCATTGGCTCATGCTGACACTCTCCTCCAGGGTGGTACACTTCCTTAACACCAGGTCCCAGCCACAGTAGGGGTCCCTTGCCCCAACACACCCCCTGACAGAGTGGAGAAAGAATAGTGATTGATTGATTGATTAATATAT
Source organism: Oncorhynchus masou masou (assembly GCF_036934945.1). NCBI lineage: Eukaryota > Metazoa > Chordata > Actinopteri > Salmoniformes > Salmonidae > Oncorhynchus > Oncorhynchus masou. Next base: position 9,323,183 of record NC_088239.1, on the reverse strand, counting down.
TAAATAATGAGAGAAAAGGAGACAGAAGGAGAGAGGAGGAGACAGAAGTAGAGAGGAGAGAGAAAGAGACAGAAGTAGAGAGAAGGAGACAGAAGGAGAGAGGAGGAGACAGAGGGAGAGAGGAGAGAGGGGGAAGGAGACAGAGGAGAGAGAGAGGAGGAGACAGAGAGAGAGAGAGAATGAGAGAGAAGGGAGAGAAGGAGACAGAAGGAGAGAGGGAGGAGAGAGACAGAATGAGACAGAAGGAGAGAATGAGACAGAGGAGAGAGGAGGAGAGAGGAGAGAATGAGAGAGAAGGAGAGAGAAGGAGACAGAAGGAGAGAGAGAGAGAGAGAATGTGACAGAAGGAGAGAGAAGAAACGAGAAGGGAGAGAGGAGACAGAAGGAGAGAAGAGGAGACAGAAGTAGAGAGAGAAAGAGACAGAAGGAGAGAGGGAGTGAGACAGAGAAGGAGGAGCCAGAATGAGGAGACAGAAGGAGAGAGAAGAAGAGAGAAGGAGAGAGAAGGAGAGAGGAGGAGAGAGGAGAGAATGAGACAGAGGAGGAGGAGAGAATGAGACAGAGGAGAGGAGGAGCCAGAAGGAGGGGAGGAGACAGAAGGAGAGGAGAGAGGAGAAGACAGAAGGAGAGAGAAGACAGAAGGAGACAGAAGGAGACAGAAAGAGAGAGAAGGAGAGAGAAGAGAGAAGGAGACAGAAGGAGAGAGGAGGAGACAGAGGGAGAGAGGAGAGAGGGGGAGAGAGGAGACAGAAGGAGAGAGGAGAGAGAGACAGAAGGAGAGAGGAGACAGAGGAGAGAGGAGGAGAGAGAGGGAGAGAGAAAGAGACGAGAAGGAGAGAGACAGAAGGAGAAGAGAGAGAGGAGACAGAGAGTGAGACAGAAGGAGAGAGAAGGAGAGAGAAAAGAGACAGAAGGAGAGAGAAGGAGAGAATGAGACAGGAGGAGAGAGAGAGGAGAGAGAGAAGAGACAGAAGGAGAGAGGAGAGAATGAGACAGAAGGAGAGAGAAGGAGAGAAGGAGTGAGGAGACAGAAGGAGAGAGAAGAGAGAGAAGGAGAGGAGAGAAGAGAGAGGAGACAGAGGAGAGAGAGAGGAGACAGAAGGAGAGAGGAGAGAATGAGACAGAAGGAGGAGAGGGGAGAGAGGAGGAGAGAAGAAGAGAGAGAGAGGAGAGAAGGAGAGAGGAGGAGAGAGGAGGAGACAGAAGGAGAGAGGAGAGAAGAGAGGAGAAGGAGAGAAGAGAGAAGGAGACAGAGGAGGAGGAGACAGAAGGAGAGAGAGGGAGAGAGAGGAGACAGAAGGAGAGAGAAGAGAGAAGGAGACAGAAGGAGACAGAAAGAGAGAGAGGAGGAGAGAGAAGAGAGAAGGAGACAGAGAGAGGGGAAAGGAGACAGAAGGAGAGAGGAGAGAGAGAGGAGAGAGGAGACAGAAGGAGAGAGAAGGAGGAGAGAAGGAGAGAGGAGACAGAAGGAGAGAAGAGGAGACAGAAGTAGAGAGAGGGAGAGAGAAAGAGACAGAAGGAGTGAGAAGGGAAGAATGAGACAGAGGAGAGAGAGAGAATGAGACAGAAGGAGAGAGAGAAAGAGAGAGAGGAAGGACAGAAGAGGGAGGAGACAGAGGAGGAGGAGACAGAAGGAGACAGAAGGAGAGAGAAGACAGAAGGAGACAGAAGGAGACAGAAAGAGAGAGAAGAGAGGACAGAAGGAGAGAAGAGAGAGGAGGAGAGAGAAGGAAGAGACAGAAGGAGAGAGAAGAAGGAACAGAAGAGAGAGGAGCCAGAGAAAGAGACAGAGGAAGGGGAGACAGAAGGAGACAGAAGAGAGAGAGAAGGAAACAGAAGGAGACAGAAGACAGAAAGAGAGAAAAGAAGAGGAGAGAGAAAGAGACAGAGAGAAGGAGGAGAAAGAGACAGAAGGAGAAGGAGAAGGAGAGAGAAAGAGACAGAAGGAGTGAGAAGGAGAGAGAAAGAGACAGAGGAGAGACAGGAGTAGGAAAGAAGGAGAGAGAAGGGAGAAGAAGTAGAGAAACAGAGGAGGACAGAGGAGGAAACAGAGAGAAGGCAAAAGGAGGAGGAGGACAGAAGGAGGAGAGAAGGAGATAGAAGGAGAGAGAAAGAGAGAAGAGAGGGAAGGAGACAGAAGGAGAGAACTTAAGGAAAGCTTTGACTATGTACAGACTCAGTGAGTATAGCCTTGCTATTGAGAAAGGCCGTCGTAGGCAGACATGGCTCTCAAGAGAAGACAGGCTATGTGCACACTGCCCACAAAATGATGTGTCACGTTCTGACCTACGTTCTGTTATTTTATTATTTGTTTTAGTATGGTCAGGGCGTGAGTTGGGGTGAGCAGTCTATGTTTGTTTTGCTATGTTGGTTTTTGTGTTCGGCCTAGTATGGTTCTCAATCAGAGGCAGGTGTCGTTAGTTGCCTGGGTTTCACTTTTGGTTTGTGGGTGTTTGTTTCCGTGTGAGTGTTTGGGCCACACGGTATTGTTTCGTTTTTCGTTTCGTTGTCATTGTTTATTGTTTTGTATTTCAGTGTTCAGTTCATTTTGAATAAATCATCATGAACACTTACCACGCTGCTCTTTGGTCCGATCCTTCTTCCACCTCTGAATGCCGTTACAATGTGGAAACTGAGCTGCACTTCCTAACCTCCTGCCCAATGTATGACCATATTAGAGACACATATTTCCCTCAGATTAAACGGATGCACAAAGAATTCAAAAACAAACCCAAATTCGATAAACTCCCATATCTACTGGGTGAAATACCACAGTGTGACATCACAGCAGCAAGATTTGTGACCTGTTGCCACAAGAAAAGGGCAACCAGTGAAGAACAAACAACATTGTAAATAGAACCCATATTTATGCTTATTTATTTTCCCTTGTGTACTTTAACCATTTGTACATCATTACAACACTGTATATATACATAATATGACATTTGTAATGGCTTTATTGTTTTGAAACTTCTGTATGTGTAATGTTTACTGTTCATTTTTATTGTTTATTTCACTTTTGTATATTGTCTACCTCACTTGCTTTGGCAATGTTAACACATGTTCCCCATGCCAATAAAGCCCCCTTGAATTGAATTGAGAGGAGAGAATGAGATAGAAGGAGAGATGAGATAGAAGGAGAGAGGAGAGAGGAGGAGAGAACAGGAGACAGAAGGAGACAGGAGTAGACAGGAGGAGACAGGATGAGAGAGAAGAAGAGAGAAAGAGAAAAAAGAGAGGAGGAGAGAGGAGGAAACAGAAGGAGAGAGAAGGAGAGAAAGGGAGAGAGAGGAGAGAAAAGGAGACAGAAGGAGAGGGGAGGTGAGAGAAGGAGAGAGGAGGTGAGAGGAGGAGAGAGGAAAGATATAGAGTACAATATGACATCATCAATTGAGAAAAACTTGTTCAAGAGTCATGTTCTGATCTGGAAACTTTATAGGCAAATTATTCAGATTTCTCTCTATGTTAGGCCATGTACAGTCAAAATACATGAAGCATGTATTTGTGTCTACATATTTTCTGCTTAAAAACAAACTATTTTCACAATACAGATTTGTCATGGGACCAGCCAAATAGCAGCATTTTCAGGTCTGTGTATGGGAGGTTTCGAGCACCATAAATTACCTGATGTCCCTTTCTGTAATGCCAAAAAGAGAGCAGTGTCACAACACACACAAAACAGACTGGTCTCTGAAACATAACACAGACTGATCTCTGACACACAACACAGACTGATCTCTGATACACAACACAGACTGATCTCTGATACACAACACAGACTGATCTCTGAGACACAACACAGAGTGATCTCTGATGCACAACACAGACTGATCTCTGAGACACAACACAGACTGATCTCTGAGACACAACACAGACTGATCTCTGACACACAACACAGACTGATCTCTGAGACACAACACAGACTGATCTCTGAGACACAACACAGACTGATCTCTGATACACAACACAGACTGATCTCTGAGACACAACACAGACTGATCTCTGAGACACAACACAGACTGATCTCTGAGACACAACACAACACAGACTGATCTCTGACACACAACACAGACTGACTGACACACAACACATCTCTGAGACACAACACAGACTGATCTCTGAGACACAACACAGACTGATCTCTGAGACACAACACAGACTGATCTCTGAGACACAACACAGACTGATCTCTGAGACACAACACAGACTGATCTCTGAGACACAACACAGACTGATCTCTGAGACACAACACAACACAGACTGATCTCTGACACACAACACAGACTGATCTCTGACACACAACACAGACTGATCTCTGAGACACAACACGGACTGATCTCTGATACACAACACAGACTGATCTCTGAGACACAACACAGACTGATCTCTGAGACACAACACAGACTGATCTCTGACACACAACACAGACTGATCTCTGAGACACAACACAACACAGACTGATCTCTGACACACAACACAGACTGATCTCTGACACACAACACAGACTGATCTCTGAGACACAACACAACACAGACTGATCTCTGAAACACACACATACTGATCTCTGATACACAACACAGACTGATCTCTGATCCACAACACAGACTGATCTCTGACACACAACACAGACACAACACAGACTGATCTCTGAGACACAACACAGACTGATCTCTGAGACACAACACAACACAGACTGATCTCTGACACACAACACAGACTGATCTCTGACACACAACACAGACTGATCTCTGAGACACAACACAACACAGACTGATCTCTGACACACAACACAGACTGATCTCTGACACACAACACAGACTGATCTCTGATACACAACACAACAAAGACTGATCTCTGAGACACAACCTGGACTGATTTCTGACACACAACACACACAGACTGATCTCTGAAACACACACAGACTGATCTCTGAAACACAACACAGACTGATCTCTGACACACAACACAGACTGATCTCTGAAACACAACACAGACTGATCTCTGATGCACACCACAACCTAGACTGATCTCTTATACACAACACAGACTGGTCTCTGAAACATAACACAGACTGATCTCTTATAAACAACACAGACTGATCTCTGACACACAACACAGACTGATCTCTGACACACAACACAACCTAGACTTATCTCTTATACACAACACAGACTGACCTCTGACAAACAACACAGACTGATCTCTGAGACACAACACAGACCGATCTCTGAAACACAACACATACTGATCTCTGAAACACAACACAGACTGATCTCTGATACACAACACAGACTGATCTCTGAGACACAACATAGACTGATCTCTGAGACACAACACAGACTGATCTCTGAGACACAACACAGACTGATCTCTGAAACACAGCACAGACTGGTCTCTGAGACACAACACAGACTGATCTCTGATCCACAACACAGACTGATCTCTGAAACACAACACAGACTGATCTCTGATACACAACACAGACTGATCTCTGATCCACAACACAGACTGATCTCTGAGACACAACATAGACTGATCTCTGAGACACAACACAGACTGATCTCTGAAACACAACACAGACTGATCTCTGACACACAACACAACCTAGAATGATCTCTTATACACAACACAGACTGATCTCTGATACACAACACAGACTGATCTCTGAGACACAACACAGACTGATCTCTGAAACACTACACATACTGATCTCTGAAACACAACACAGACTGATCTCTGATACACAACACAGACTGATCTCTGAGACACAACATAGACTGATCTCTGAAACACAACACAGACTGATCTCTGATACACAACACAGACTGATCTCTGATCCACAACACAGACTGATCTCTGACACACAACACAAACACAACACAGACTGATCTCTGACACACAACACAACCTAGAATGATCTCTTATACACAACACAGACTGATCTCTGATACACAACACAGACTGATCTCTGACACACAACACAGACTGATCTCTGAGACACAACATAGACTGATCTCTGAGACACAACACAGACTGATCTCTGAAACACAACACAGACTGATCTCTGACACACAACACAGACTGATCTCTGAAACACAACACAGACTGATCTCTGAGACACAACACAGACTGATCTCTGAAACACAACACATACTGATCTCTGATACACAACACAGACTGATCTCTGATCCACAACACAGACTGATCTCTGACACACAACACAGACTGATCTCTGAGACACAACACAGACTGATCTCTGAGACACAACACAGACTGATCTCTGAAACACAACACATACTGATCTCTGAAACACAACACAGACTGATCTCTGAGACACAACACAGACTGATCTCTGAAACACAACACATACTGATCTCTGAAACACAACACAGACTGATCTCTGATGCACAACACAGACTGATCTCTGATACACAACACAGACTGATCTCTGAAACACAACACATACTGATCTCTGAGACACAACACAGACTGATCTCTGACACACAACACAGACTGATCTCTGATCCACAACACAGACTGATCTCTGACACACAACACAGACTGATCTCTGAGACACAACACAGACTGATCTCTGAGACACAACACAGACTGATCTCTGAAACACAACACATACTGATCTCTGAAACACAACACAGACTGATCTCTGATGCACAACACAGACTGATCTCTGATACACAACACAGACTGATCTCTGAAACACAACACATACTGATCTCTGAGACACAACACAGACTGATCTCTGACACACAACACAGACTGATATCTGATGCACAACACAACCTAGACTGATCTCTTATACACAACACAGACTGATCTCTGAGACACAGCCTAAACTGATTTCTGACACACAACACATACTGATCTCTGAAACACAACACATACTGATCTCTGATGCACAACACAGCCTGATCTCTGATACACAACACAGACTGATCTCTGATACACAACACAGACTGATCTCTGATACACAACACAGACTGATCTCTGAAACACAACACATACTGATCTCTGAGACACAACACAGACTGATCTCTGACACACAACACAGACTGATATCTGATGCACAACACAACCTAGACTGATCTCTTATACACAACACAGACTGATCTCTGAGACACAGCCTAAACTGATTTCTGACACACAACACATACTGATCTCTGAAACACAACACATACTGATCTCTGATGCACAACACAGCCTGATCTCTGATACACAACACAGACTGATCTCTGATACACAACACAGACTGATCTCTGATACACAACACAGACTGATCTCTGAAACACAACACATACTGATCTCTGATGCACAACACAGCCTGATCTCTGATACACAACATAGACTGGTCTCTGATGCACAACACAGCCTGATCTCTGATGCACAACACAGACTGATCTCTGAAACACAGCACAGACTGGTCTCTGAGACACAACACAGACTGATCTCTGATCCACAACACAGACTGATCTCTGAAACACAGCACAGACTGATATCTGATACACAACACAGACTGATCTCTGATACACAACACAGACTGATCTCTGATACACAACACAGACTGATCTCTGAAACACAACACATACTGATCTCTGAGACACAACACAGACTGATCTCTGACACACAACACAGACTGATATCTGATGCACAACACAACCTAGACTGATCTCTTATACACAACACAGACTGATCTCTGAGACACAGCCTAATATGATTTCTGACACACAACACATACTGATCTCTGAAACACAACACATACTGATCTCTGATGCACAACACAGACTGATCTCTGATACACAACACAGACTGATCTCTGACACACAACACAACACAGACTGATCTCTGAGACACAACACAGACTGATCTCTGAGACACAACACATACTGATCTCTGAGACACAACACATACTGATCTCTGAAACACAACACAGACTGATCTCTGAAACACAACACAGACTGATCTCTGATACACAACACAGACTGATCTCTGATGCACAACACAGACTGATCTCTGATGCACAACACAGACTGATCTCTGATGCACAACACAGCCTGATCTCTGATGCACAACACAGACTGATCTCTGACACACAACACAGACTGATCTCTGAGACACAACACAACACAGACTGATCTCTGAGACACAACCTGGACTGATTTCTGACACACAACACACACAGACTGATCTCTGAACACACACAGACTGATCTCTGAAACACAACACAGACTGATCTCTGACACACAACACAGACTGATCTCTGAAACACAACACAGACTGATCTCTGATGCACAACACAACCTAGACTGATCTCTTATACACAACACAGACTGGTCTCTGAAACATAACACAGACTGATCTCTTATAAACAACACAGACTGATCTCTGACACACAACACAGACTGATCTCTGACACACAACACAACCTAGAATTATCTCTTACACACAACACAGACTGACCTCTGACAAACAACACAGACTGATCTCTGAGACACAACACAGACCGATCTCTGAAACACAACACATACTGATCTCTGAAACACAACACAGACTGATCTCTGATACACAACACAGACTGATCTCTGAGACACAACATAGACTGATCTCTGAGACACAACACAAACTGATCTCTGAGACACAACACAGACTGATCTCTGAAACACAGCACAGACTGGTCTCTGAGACACAACACAGACTGATCTCTGATCCACAACACAGACTGATCTCTGAAACACAACACAGACTGATCTCTGATACACAACACAGACTGATCTCTGACACACAACACAGACTGATCTCTGATACACAACACAGACTGATCTCTGATCCACAACACAGACTGATCTCTGAGACACAACACAGACTGATCTCTGATACACAACACAGACTGATCTCTGAAACACAACACATACTGATCTCTGATGCACAACACAGCCTGATCTCTGATACACAACATAGACTGGTCTCTGATGCACAACACAGCCTGATCTCTGATGCACAACACAGACTGATCTCTGAAACACAGCACAGACTGGTCTCTGAGACACAACACAGACTGATCTCTGATCCACAACACAGACTGATCTCTGAAACACAGCACAGACTGATATCTGATACACAACACAGACTGATCTCTGATACACAACACAGACTGATCTCTGATACACAACACAGACTGATCTCTGAAACACAACACAGACTGATCTCTGAAACACAACACATACTGATCTCTGATGCACAACACATACTGATCTCTGATGCACAACACAGCCTGATCTCTGATACACAACATAGACTGGTCTCTGATGCACAACACAGCCTGATCTCTGATGCACAACACAGACTGATCTCTGAAACACAGCACAGACTGGTCTCTGAGACACAACACAGACTGATCTCTGATCCACAACACAGACTGATCTCTGAAACACAGCACAGACTGATATCTGATACAAAACACAGACTGATCTCTGATACACAACACAGACTGATCTCTGAAACACAACACATACTGATCTCTGAGACACAACACAGACTGATCTCTGACACACAACACAGACTGATATCTGATGCACAACACAACCTAGACTGATCTCTTATACACAACACAGACTGATCTCTGAGACACAGCCTAATATGATTTCTGACACACAACACATACTGATCTCTGAAACACAACACATACTGATCTCTGATGCACAACACAGACTGATCTCTGAGACACAACAAAGACTGATATCTGAGACACAACACAAACTGATCTCTGAGACACAACACAGACTGATCTCTGAAACACAGCACAGACTGGTCTCTGAGACACAACACAGACTGATCTCTGATCCACAACACAGACTGATCTCTGAAACACAACACAGACTGATCTCTGATACACAACACAGACTGATCTCTGATCCACAACACAGACTGATCTCTGAAACACAGCACAGACTGATATCTGATACACAACACAGACTGATCTCTGATACACAACACAGACTGATCTCTGATACACAACTGTTACGAATCCCTTTTGGCCCGACAGTCTAGGGGGGATGGTAATGAGACTCGTAACATAACTCATGCAAATTATTATTGTGACAAAGGAAAAGTGTGAACGAAATAAGCACGACAACTGAAATCTACCGTCAAACTCTAGGTTTATTTATAAACACACGGTAATGGGGGGAGCAGGAAAAGGGGCTGAGCTGGACCCAAGGAAAGAAACAATAAGTATTCAAAAACACCCCTAAGCTAGACTAGCCTACTTTAACAACAGCTAACTAACTAACCAAAAATACAGTGGGTGGTCCGCCCAGTTCTTACTAGTGTATTTAACAAAGTTCACCTACGGGTAGTGTATGCCCATGGGCGACTTGTCTTGGTTTCCCCCTTTTCCACCAGCAATCAAACACAAACACCATAACCAAAAACAATACTCACAGGTGATGACAAAGTGCTATGAGGTGCTTAAACAAAAGAGAGGTTACGACACAAAGCGAGAGTGAAACACAGAGACCTACAGACATGGCATTTACAGAGAGATTGAGCTGAGCTGGGCTGAGCTCTAGAACAAACAAATGGGGTTTTTAAACCATGGGGAAGGAACTGTGATAGGTCAGGAAATATGAGGAGGTGTGTCTTCTGATTGATGATTGATTGGGGAGTGATGATTTTCACCTGTGAGGGGAGAAGGAGAGAAAAGAAACACACACACAGGATACACACACACACACAGGATAACTGTATCCGTAACACTCCCACCCTTAAAAGAGCAACCCTAGGGGTTGCGACTACAGTATTTCAATTAATACTCCCAACAAAGCAACAACCTTGCAAAACATGCAGAAATCATTTTCACACACGAGACAAAGCATCTGCCAACACATTATCAGAACCCTTTTTGTGGCGGATCTCCAAATTATAATTTTGTACAATCAGCGCCCAACGCATAAGGCGCTTGTTCTACATTCGGTGGAGAAAAACTAAGGGGTTATGGTCAGTATATACAATCACGGGTAGGGCACTGGAACCAATATATACTTCAAAGTATTGCAGAGCCAACAACAAAGCAAGAGCTTCTTGTTCTATTGTCGCATAGTTTGTTTGACATTTATTAAATTTACGTGAAAAATAACAAACGGGATGATCCACTCCACTCTTGTCCTGCTGCAGTAGAACAGCACCAGCACCTCTGGCACTAGCATCTACCTCAAGTTTGAACGGTTGTTCAAAATCAGGAGCAGCAAGTACAGGTGTACTACATAAGAGTGCTTTCGCTGATTCAAAAGCTCTCTTACAATCAGGGGACCACTCAAATGATCTAGCCGGACTAAGCAAATCGGTCAATGGAGCAACTACCGCAGAGAAATTTTTACAGAAGCTACGGTAGTAGCCAACCATCCCTAAAAAGCGGCGTAGCTCTCGTCTGGTGGTAGGTGCAGGGAATGCAGTTATAGCCAAGACCTTGGCATTAACAGGGCGCACCTGTCCATGGCCAACCTCTTTACCGAGATAGGTAACAGTAGCCTTCCCAAACTCGCACTTTGCCAAGTTCACGGTTAGAGAAGCAGCTGCCAACCGTTCACATACTACCCTTATTGAGTCAACATGATCTGACCACTCAGACGAATAAATCACTAGGTCATCAAGGTATGCACTACAATTAGGAACGCCAGCTAATACGGAGTTAACCAGTCGTTGGAAAGTGGCTGGTGCATTTCGCATCCCAAAAGCCATGACTGAGTACTGTAGGAAGTTGTCTGGGGTCACAAAGGCAGAAATCTCAGAAGCACGTGAAGTTAACGGAACCTGCCAGTAACCTTTTAAGAGGTCTAACTTAGTTACATACTTAGCAGCACCAATAGTGTCAATACAGTCGTCCAGTCGGGGTAACGGGAACGAATCTGGCATAGTGACAGAATTTACCTTTCGATAATCCGTACATAACCTGGACGTACCATCAGGTTTAGGAACCAAAATGCAAGGAGAACTCCAAGGGCTTGAACTTGGCTTAGCCAGGTCATTCTCCAACAAATATCTCACCTCATCCCTATCTTTCTCAGATTCCAAACAATATTTACGTAGCATAGACTTCAGTGTCTGATGCCATCTTTCAAGTGCACCCTGAGACTCTGGGTGATAGGCGCTTGACACACGGTGCGTAATTGACAAGGATTTTAACACCTGCCTGAAGAGCTTGGATAGGAAATTGGTACCTTGATCGCTTTGTACCACCCTAGGTAACCCGAATGTCGTGAAGAATTTTATTAAGGCTTTACTCACTACCGGGGCTGTAATCCTTCTCAGAGGAATGGCCTCGGGGTATCTTGTAGCCATACACATTATCGTTAACAAAAACTGGTTACCCGATTTTGTCTTCGGTAACGGTCCGACACAATCAACCACCACATGCTCGAATGGTTCACCTATGACAGGTATGGGACAAAGAGGAGCGGGAGGAATAACCTGATTTGGTTTTCCTATTATCTGACATGTGTGGCATGTCCGACAGAACTGAGCCACATCTTGTTTTAAACCCGGCCAAAAGAAATGTCGAAGGATCCGATCATAAGTTTTTGTGATTCCTAAATGACCAGACCACTGGTGATCATGAGCAAGGGATAACACATTTTGTCGAAAGGCTGTAGGAATTACTATTTGGTAAACAGCATTCCAATCTCCATCCGCGTCAACATGGGATTTCCATTTACGCATGAGGAGATTACCATCAATGAAGTAAGCCACGTTCTTCTTCTTTACATCTTCCAATGAGACAACACTAGAAAAACATTTAGCAAGCTTGTTGTCAACCTTTGGTTAGCAATCAGCTGCTCACGAGTGACTGGTAACTGTATTGCATCAGCAATAAGTTCAACGTTCTTTGATTCTTTCCTAGGCTGTTTGTCAGAGGTGATCAGCTTCTCAGAGGTATCACACAATCCATCCTCTTGATCAACTTCTTTGAACAGAACAGTGTTCGACAAAATCTCATCACCCTCTTGTCGTGCCTGAGCACGAGTGACACACAAGCGGGAACACATGTGGATAATTCTGTGCCAGCTCATTCGAGAGAGAGTGGTCACTTTTATCCAATACTTCCAATACGGGTACTACATTTCCTCCGGCAATATCGTTACCCATTATGAAGGTCACACCTTTCACTGGCAACATAGGGCGTACCCCCACTCTGAATATTCCACTGATTAACTCAGAGTGTACTTTCACAAAGTGCAATGGCACTGGGACAAAACCCATTTCAATACCCTGCACTAACACACTGGAACCACAGTATGTATCATCAGATAAGGGCAACACATCAGACAATATAAACGACTGCGCCGCACCAGTATCTCTAAGGATTTTAACCGGACGCTGAGACGCTTCGTCATTCGTTAGGGACACAAACCCCTCGAAAATGAATGGTTCATAACTGCGGTCGGGGACTGAGACTTTCAAACTACAGTTACCCTGAGGCACCTGTTTTGTTGCAGACCTCACAACCGTACGAATTAGAGCAACACCTGTTGGTGGCTTGGCACGAAGAGGCATCCCTTGTTTGCGTTTAAGCAGGAAGCAATCATTAATCATATGTCCTACTTTATGACAATAGAAACATGGACGCTCATTCTTCTGGCGTGCTTGACATACTACTGCTGGCCGACTAGGACTAAAGGTAGGAAACTCAGTGGCTCTACTCTCAGTTTGAGCCGAAAACACACTCTTGTGCGTCAACACAAACTCGTCTGCCAACACAGACGCTTCTGCCAGGAGGATACTTTCTGTTCGTTTAGGTAAACTACAATGCGTTCGGGTAAGCAATTTTTAAACTCTTCCAACAAGATTAACTCCCGGAGAGAGTTGAAATCAGTTACCTTACTAGCAGCATGCCATTTATCAAACAGATTTCCCTTGTCTCTAGCAAATTCCACATAAGTCTTACTAGAAGACTTTCTATGAGACCTAAATCTCTGTCGGTATGCCTCAGGCACAAGCTCATAGGCACGAAGAACAGTAGCTTTGACCACTTCATAATTCAAACTGTCCTCCAGAGGTAGCGCTGACAAAACCTCTTGGGCTTTACCAGTTAATTTACACTGAAGTAATAGGCACCAAACCTCTTCAGGCCATTTCAATGCTACGGCTATACGCTCAAATACACAAAAATAGGAGTCAACCTCTGACTCTCTGAACAAAGGTACTAAGGCAATCTGCCTACTAATGTCAAACGTGTTTGAGGACACAGCAGGTGAGGACGGCTCACAAACAGGCACAGTAGGACCGGAGGCTAGCCTCGCTGTCTCTGCCTCAAGTTCCATCTGGCGCATTTTGAACTCCAACTGCCTTTGTTCTCTGTCTGCCTCAATTTTACACATCTCTAAATGCCGTTGTTCTCGTTCTTTTTCTGCCTCTATTTTACACATCTCCAACTGGAGAGTCTCTCGCCTAATTTGGGCTCTCTCTTCCACCTCCAGTTGGAACTGTGCTAAACAGACATCCCTCCTGGCATCACCATTTGACAGTGGGGAGAGTGGATCAAAATGGGACAATGTGGCTGGTGTTTTAGCCTCTCCCTCATTATCAGACACCAATGGTCTTACAGGAGCAGCAACATCCGCTACAGGGGTAGTAGGCTCAGGCAGCAGTAACACAAGCACCTGCTCTTCCAACAATACATTTAATACTATCCGTTTCACCTCTGCCTTAACTAAACTCTGCGGAATCGATACTGAATAATGGTCAGCCAAGGTCATTAAATCAACTCTACGACATTTGTCAAAAACCTCCCACGAAGGGTTATCCAAAAAAGATTTCAAATCAAAAGTAGTCATTTTTACACTACTTCACAAGTGCCAAAGGAAATAGCAAACACTAATGCTACTTCAGCTATGACGCTCAACACTGAACTATACCACTACAACAATCTACATGAGCGGCATGGGTGTCAGTTATGACATATCCCGGATGAGCCCCCACTTATGTTACGAATCCTTTTGGCCCGACAGTCTAGGGGGGATGGTAATGAGACTCGTAACATAACTCATGCAAATTATTATTGTGACAAAGGAAAAGTGTGAACGAAATAAGCACGACAACTGAAATCTACCGTCAAACTCTAGGTTTATTTATAAACACACGGTAATGGGGGGAGCAGGAAAAGGGGCTGAGCTGGACCCAAGGAAAGAAACAATAAGTATTCAAAAACACCCCTAAGCTAGACTAGCCTACTTTAACAACAGCTAACTAACTAACCAAAAATACAGTGGGTGGTCCGCCCAGTTCTTACTAGTGTATTTAACAAAGTTCACCTACGGGTAGTGTATGCCCATGGGCGACTTGTCTTGGTTTCCCCCTTTTCCACCAGCAATCAAACACAAACACCATAACCAAAAACAATACTCACAGGTGATGACAAAGTGCTATGAGGTGCTTAAACAAAAGAGAGGTTACGACACAAAGCGAGAGTGAAACACAGAGACCTACAGACATGGCATTTACAGAGAGATTGAGCTGAGCTGGGCTGAGCTCTAGAACAAACAAATGGGGTTTTTAAACCATGGGGAAGGAACTGTGATAGGTCAGGAAATATGAGGAGGTGTGTCTTCTGATTGATGATTGATTGGGGAGTGATGATTTTCACCTGTGAGGGGAGAAGGAGAGAAAAGAAACACACACACAGGATACACACACACACACAGGATAACTGTATCCGTAACACAACACAGACTGATCTCTGAAACACAACACATACTGATCTCTGAGACACAACACAGACTGATCTCTGACACACAACACAGACTGATATCTGATGCACAACACAACCTAGACTGATCTCTGATGCACAACACAGACTGATCTCTGACACACAACACAACACAGACTGATCTCTGAGACACAACACAGACTGATCTCTGAGACACAACACATACTGATCTCTGATACACAACACGGACTGATCTCTGAAACACAACACAGACTGATCTCTGATACACAACACAGACTGGTCTCTGAGACACAACACAGACTGATCTCTGAGACACAGCCTAAACTGATTTCTGACACACAACACATACTGATCTCTGAAACACAACACATACTGATCTCTGATGCACAACACAGACTGATCTCTGATGCACAACACAGACTGATCTCTGATGCACAACACAGACTGATCTCTGATGCACAACACAGCCTGATCTCTGATGCACAACACAGACTGATCTCTGACACACAACACAGACTGATCTCTGAGACACAACACAACACAGACTGATCTCTGAGACACAACCTGGACTGATTTCTGACACACAACACACACAGACTGATCTCTGAAACACACACAGACTGATCTCTGAAACACAACACCGACTGATCTCTGACACACAACACAGACTGATCTCTGAAACACAACACAGACTGATCTCTGATGCACAACACAACCTAGACTGATCTCTTATACACAACACAGACTGGTCTCTGAAACATAACACAGACTGATCTCTTATAAACAACACAGACTGATCTCTGACACACAACACAGACTGATCTCTGACACACAACACAACCTAGAATTATCTCCTACACACAACACAGACTGACCTCTGACAAACAACACAGACTGATCTCTGAGACACAACACAGACCGATCTCTGAAACACAACACATACTGATCTCTGAAACACAACACAGACTGATCTCTGATACACAACACAGACTGATCTCTGAGACACAACATAGACTGATCTCTGAGACACAACACAAACTGATCTCTGAGACACAACACAGACTGATCTCTGAAACACAGCACAGACTGGTCTCTGAGACACAACACAGACTGATCTCTGATCCACAACACAGACTGATCTCTGAAACACAACACAGACTGATCTCTGATACACAACACAGACTGATCTCTGATCCACAACACAGACTGATCTCTGAAACACAGCACAGACTGATATCTGATACACAACACAGACTGATCTCTGATACACAACACAGACTGATCTCTGATACACAACACAGACTGATCTCTGAAACACAACACATACTGATCTCTGAGACACAACACAGACTGATCTCTGACACACAACACAGACTGATATCTGATGCACAACACAACCTAGACTGATCTCTTATACACAACACAGACTGATCTCTGAGACACAGCCTAATATGATTTCTGACACACAACACATACTGATCTCTGAAACACAACACATACTGATCTCTGATGCACAACACAGACTGATCTCTGATACACAACACAGACTGATCTCTGACACACAACACAACACAGACTGATCTCTGAAACACAACACAGACTGATCTCTGATACACAACACAGACTGGTCTCTGAGACACAACACAGACTGATCTCTGAGACACAGCCTAAACTGATTTCTGACACACAACACATACTGATCTCTGAAACACAACACATACTGATCTCTGATGCACAACACAGACTGATCTCTGATGCACAACACAGACTGATCTCTGATGCACAACACAGACTGATCTCTGATGCACAACACAGCCTGATCTCTGATGCACAACACAGACTGATCTCTGACACACAACACAGACTGATCTCTGAGACACAACACAACACAGACTGATCTCTGAGACACAACCTGGACTGATTTCTGACACACAACACACACAGACTGATCTCTGAAACACACACAGACTGATCTCTGAAACACAACACAGACTGATCTCTGACACACAACACAGACTGATCTCTGAAACACAACACAGACTGATCTCTGATGCACAACACAACCTAGACTGATCTCTTATACACAACACAGACTGGTCTCTGAAACATAACACAGACTGATCTCTTATAAACAACACAGACTGATCTCTGACACACAACACAGACTGATCTCTGACACACAACACAACCTAGAATTATCTCTTACACACAACACAGACTGACCTCTGACAAACAACACAGACTGATCTCTGAGACACAACACAGACCGATCTCTGAAACACAACACATACTGATCTCTGAAACACAACACAGACTGATCTCTGATACACAACACAGACTGATCTCTGAGACACAACATAGACTGATCTCTGAGACACAACACAAACTGATCTCTGAGACACAACACAGACTGATCTCTGAAACACAGCACAGACTGGTCTCTGAGACACAACACAGACTGATCTCTGATCCACAACACAGACTGATCTCTGAAACACAACACAGACTGATCTCTGATACACAACACAGACTGATCTCTGATCCACAACACAGACTGATCTCTGAGACACAACACAGACTGATCTCTGATACACAACACAGACTGATCTCTGAAACACAACACATACTGATCTCTGATGCACAACACAGCCTGATCTCTGATACACAACATAGACTGGTCTCTGATGCACAACACAGCCTGATCTCTGATGCACAACACAGACTGATCTCTGAAACACAGCACAGACTGGTCTCTGAGACACAACACAGACTGATCTCTGATCCACAACACAGACTGATCTCTGAAACACAGCACAGACTGATATCTGATACACAACACAGACTGATCTCTGATACACAACACAGACTGATCTCTGATACACAACACAGACTGATCTCTGAAACACAACACATACTGATCTCTGAGACACAACACAGACTGATCTCTGACACACAACACAGACTGATATCTGATGCACAACACAACCTAGACTGATCTCTTATACACAACACAGACTGATCTCTGAGACACAGCCTAATATGATTTCTGACACACAACACATACTGATCTCTGAAACACAACACATACTGATCTCTGATGCACAACACAGACTGATCTCTGATACACAACACAGACTGATCTCTGACACACAACACAACACAGACTGATCTCTGAGACACAACACAGACTGATCTCTGAGACACAACACATACTGATCTCTGATACACAACACGGACTGATCTCTGAAACACAACACAGACTGATCTCTGATACACAACACAGACTGGTCTCTGAGACACAACACAGACTGATCTCTGAGACACAGCCTAAACTGATTTCTGACAAACAACACATACTGATCTCTGAAACACAACACATACTGATCTCTGATGCACAACACAGACTGATCTCTGATGCACAACACAGACTGATCTCTGATGCACAACACAGCCTGATCTCTGATGCACAACACAGACTGATCTCTGACACACAACACAGACTGATCTCTGAGACACAACACAACACAGACTGATCTCTGAGACACAACCTGGACTGATTTCTGACACACAACACACACAGACTGATCTCTGAAACACACACAGACTGATCTCTGAAACACAACACAGACTGATCTCTGACACACAACACAGACTGATCTCTGAAACACAACACAGACTGATCTCTGATGCACAACACAACCTAGACTGATCTCTTATACACAACACAGACTGGTCTCTGAAACATAACACAGACTGATCTCTTATAAACAACACAGACTGATCTCTGACACACAACACAGACTGATCTCTGACACACAACACAACCTAGAATTATCTCTTACACACAACACAGACTGACCTCTGACAAACAACACAGACTGATCTCTGAGACACAACACAGACCGATCTCTGAAACACAACACATACTGATCTCTGAAACACAACACAGACTGATCTCTGATACACAACACAGACTGATCTCTGAGACACAACATAGACTGATCTCTGAGACACAACACAAACTGATCTCTGAGACACAACACAGACTGATCTCTGAAACAAAGCACAGACTGGTCTCTGAGACACAACACAGACTGATCTCTGATCCACAACACAGACTGATCTCTGAAACACAACACAGACTGATCTCTGATACACAACACAGACTGATCTCTGATCCACAACACATACTGATCTCTGAGACACAACATAGACTGATCTCTGAGACACAACACAGACTGATCTCTGAAACACAACACAGACTGATCTCTGACACACAACACAACCTAGAATGATCTCTTATACACAACACAGACTGATCTCTGATACACAACACAGACTGATCTCTGAGACACAACACAGACTGATCTCTGAAACACTACACATACTGATCTCTGAAACACAACACAGACTGATCTCTGATACACAACACAGACTGATCTCTGAGACACAACATAGACTGATCTCTGATACACAACACAGACTGATCTCTGATCCACAACACAGACTGATCTCTGAGACACAACACAGACTGATCTCTGATACACAACACAGACTGATCTCTGAAACACAACACATACTGATCTCTGATGCACAACACAGCCTGATCTCTGATGCACAACACAGACTGATCTCTGAAACACAGCACAGACTGGTCTCTGAGACACAACACAGACTGATCTCTGATCCACAACACAGACTGATCTCTGAAACACAGCACAGACTGATATCTGATACACAACACAGACTGATCTCTGATACACAACACAGACTGATCTCTGATACACAACACAGACTGATCTCTGAAACACAACACATACTGATCTCTGAGACACAACACAGACTGATCTCTGACACACAACACAGACTGATATCTGATGCACAACACAACCTAGACTGATCTCTTATACACAACACAGACTGATCTCTGAGACACAGCCTAATATGATTTCTGACACACAACACATACTGATCTCTGAAACACAACACATACTGATCTCTGATGCACAACACAGACTGATCTCTGATACACAACACAGACTGATCTCTGACACACAACACAACACAGACTGATCTCTGATACACAACACAGACTGATCTCTGATCCACAACACAGACTGATCTCTGAAACACAGCACAGACTGATATCTGATACACAACACAGACTGATCTCTGATACACAACACAGACTGATCTCTGATACACAACACAGACTGATCTCTGAAACACAACACATACTGATCTCTGAGACACAACACAGACTGATCTCTGACACACAACACAGACTGATATCTGATGCACAACACAACCTAGACTGATCTCTTATACACAACACAGACTGATCTCTGAGACACAGCCTAATATGATTTCTGACACACAACACATACTGATCTCTGAAACACAACACATACTGATCTCTGATGCACAACACAGACTGATCTCTGATACACAACACAGACTGATCTCTGACACACAACACAACACAGACTGATCTCTGAGACACAACACAGACTGATCTCTGAGACACAACACATACTGATCTCTGATACACAACACGGACTGATCTCTGAAACACAACACAGACTGATCTCTGATACACAACACAGACTGGTCTCTGAGACACAACACAGACTGATCTCTGAGACACAGCCTAAACTGATTTCTGACACACAACACATACTGATCTCTGAAACACAACACATACTGATCTCTGATGCACAACACAGACTGATCTCTGATGCACAACACAGACTGATCTCTGATGCACAACACAGACTGATCTCTGATGCACAACACAGCCTGATCTCTGATGCACAACACAGACTGATCTCTGACACACAACACAGACTGATCTCTGAGACACAACACAACACAGACTGATCTCTGAGACACAACCTGGACTGATTTCTGACACACAACACACACAGACTGATCTCTGAAACACACACAGACTGATCTCTGAAACACAACACAGACTGATCTCTGACACACAACACAGACTGATCTCTGAAACACAACACAGACTGATCTCTGATGCACAACACAACCTAGACTGATCTCTTATACACAACACAGACTGGTCTCTGAAACATAACACAGACTGATCTCTTATAAACAACACAGACTGATCTCTGACACACAACACAGACTGATCTCTGACACACAACA
The DNA here is from genome assembly GCF_036934945.1 of Oncorhynchus masou masou. Taxonomy (NCBI): domain Eukaryota; kingdom Metazoa; phylum Chordata; class Actinopteri; order Salmoniformes; family Salmonidae; genus Oncorhynchus; species Oncorhynchus masou. The sequence continues at coordinate 9,301,279 of NC_088239.1, read as the reverse complement.
CAACCTAGAATTATCTCTTACACACAACACAGACTGACCTCTGACAAACAACACAGACTGATCTCTGAGACACAACACAGACCGATCTCTGAAACACAACACAGACTGATCTCTGATACACAACACAGACTGATCTCTGAGACACAACATAGACTGATCTCTGAGACACAACACAAACTGATCTCTGAGACACAACACAGACTGATCTCTGAAACACAGCACAGACTGGTCTCTGAGACACAACACAGACTGATCTCTGAGACACAACACAGACTGATCTCTGAAACACAACACAGACTGATCTCTGATCCACAACACAGACTGATCTCTGAAACACAACACAGACTGATCTCTGATACACAACACAGACTGATCTCTGATCCACAACACAGACTGATCTCTGAGACACAACACAGACTGATCTCTGTTACACAACACAGACTGATCTCTGAAACACAACACATACTGATCTCTGATGCACAACACAGCCTGATCTCTGATACACAACATAGACTGGTCTCTGATGCACAACACAGCCTGATCTCTGATGCACAACACAGACTGATCTCTGAAACACAGCACAGACTGGTCTCTGAGACACAACACAGACTGATCTCTGATCCACAACACAGACTGATCTCTGAAACACAGCACAGACTGATATCTGATACACAACACAGACTGATCTCTGATACACAACACAGACTGATCTCTGATACACAACACAGACTGATCTCTGAAACACAACACATACTGATCTCTGAGACACAACACAGACTGATCTCTGACACACAACACAGACTGATATCTGATGCACAACACAACCTAGACTGATCTCTTATACACAACACAGACTGATCTCTGAGACACAGCCTAATATGATTTCTGACACACAACACATACTGATCTCTGAAACACAACACATACTGATCTCTGATGCACAACACAGACTGATCTCTGATACACAACACAGACTGATCTCTGACACACAACACAACACAGACTGATCTCTGAGACACAACACAGACTGATCTCTGAGACACAACACATACTGATCTCTGATACACAACACGGACTGATCTCTGAAACACAACACAGACTGATCTCTGATACACAACACAGACTGGTCTCTGAGACACAACACAGACTGATCTCTGAGACACAGCCTAAACTGATTTCTGACAAACAACACATACTGATCTCTGAAACACAACACATACTGATCTCTGATGCACAACACAGACTGATCTCTGATGCACAACACAGACTGATCTCTGATGCACAACACAGCCTGATCTCTGATGCACAACACAGACTGATCTCTGACACACAACACAGACTGATCTCTGAGACACAACACAACACAGTCTGATCTCTGAGACACAACCTGGACTGATTTCTGACACACAACACACACAGACTGATCTCTGAAACACACACAGACTGATCTCTGAAACACAACACAGACTGATCTCTGACACACAACACAGACTGATCTCTGAAACACAACACAGACTGATCTCTGATGCACAACACAACCTAGACTGATCACTTATACACAACACAGACTGGTCTCTGAAACATAACACAGACTGATCTCTTATAAACAACACAGACTGATCTCTGACACACAACACAGACTGATCTCTGACACACAACACAACCTAGAATTATCTCTTACACACAACACAGACTGACCTCTGACAAACAACACAGACTGATCTCTGAGACACAACACAGACCGATCTCTGAAACACAACACATACTGATCTCTGAAACACAACACAGACTGATCTCTGATACACAACACAGACTGATCTCTGAGACACAACATAGACTGATCTCTGAGACACAACACAAACTGATCTCTGAGACACAACACAGACTGATCTCTGAAACAAAGCACAGACTGGTCTCTGAGACACAACACAGACTGATCTCTGATCCACAACACAGACTGATCTCTGAAACACAACACAGACTGATCTCTGATACACAACACAGACTGATCTCTGATCCACAACACATACTGATCTCTGAGACACAACATAGACTGATCTCTGAGACACAACACAGACTGATCTCTGAAACACAACACAGACTGATCTCTGACACACAACACAACCTAGAATGATCTCTTATACACAACACAGACTGATCTCTGATACACAACACAGACTGATCTCTGAGACACAACACAGACTGATCTCTGAAACACTACACATACTGATCTCTGAAACACAACACAGACTGATCTCTGATACACAACACAGACTGATCTCTGAGACACAACATAGACTGATCTCTGATACACAACACAGACTGATCTCTGATCCACAACACAGACTGATCTCTGAGACACAACACAGACTGATCTCTGATACACAACACAGACTGATCTCTGAAACACAACACATACTGATCTCTGATGCACAACACAGCCTGATCTCTGATGCACAACACAGACTGATCTCTGAAACACAGCACAGACTGGTCTCTGAGACACAACACAGACTGATCTCTGATCCACAACACAGACTGATCTCTGAAACACAGCACAGACTGATATCTGATACACAACACAGACTGATCTCTGATACACAACACAGACTGATCTCTGATACACAACACAGACTGATCTCTGAAACACAACACATACTGATCTCTGAGACACAACACAGACTGATCTCTGACACACAACACAGACTGATATCTGATGCACAACACAACCTAGACTGATCTCTTATACACAACACAGACTGATCTCTGAGACACAGCCTAATATGATTTCTGACACACAACACATACTGATCTCTGAAACACAACACATACTGATCTCTGATGCACAACACAGACTGATCTCTGATACACAACACAGACTGATCTCTGACACACAACACAACACAGACTGATCTCTGAGACACAACACAGACTGATCTCTGAGACACAACACATACTGATCTCTGATACACAACACGGACTGATCTCTGAAACACAACACAGACTGATCTCTGATACACAACACAGACTGGTCTCTGAGACACAACACAGACTGATCTCTGAGACACAGCCTAAACTGATTTCTGACAAACAACACATACTGATCTCTGAAACACAACACATACTGATCTCTGATGCACAACACAGACTGATCTCTGATGCACAACACAGACTGATCTCTGATGCACAACACAGCCTGATCTCTGATGCACAACACAGACTGATCTCTGACACACAACACAGACTGATCTCTGAGACACAACACAACACAGACTGATCTCTGAGACACAACCTGGACTGATTTCTGACACACAACACACACAGACTGATCTCTGAAACACACACAGACTGATCTCTGAAACACAACACAGACTGATCTCTGACACACAACACAGACTGATCTCTGAAACACAACACAGACTGATCTCTGATGCACAACACAACCTAGACTGATCTCTTATACACAACACAGACTGGTCTCTGAAACATAACACAGACTGATCTCTTATAAACAACACAGACTGATCTCTGACACACAACACAGACTGATCTCTGACACACAACACAACCTAGAATTATCTCTTACACACAACACAGACTGACCTCTGACAAACAACACAGACTGATCTCTGAGACACAACACAGACCGATCTCTGAAACACAACACATACTGATCTCTGAAACACAACACAGACTGATCTCTGATACACAACACAGACTGATCTCTGAGACACAACATAGACTGATCTCTGAGACACAACACAAACTGATCTCTGAGACACAACACAGACTGATCTCTGAAACAAAGCACAGACTGGTCTCTGAGACACAACACAGACTGATCTCTGATCCACAACACAGACTGATCTCTGAAACACAACACAGACTGATCTCTGATACACAACACAGACTGATCTCTGATCCACAACACATACTGATCTCTGAGACACAACATAGACTGATCTCTGAGACACAACACAGACTGATCTCTGAAACACAACACAGACTGATCTCTGACACACAACACAACCTAGAATGATCTCTTATACACAACACAGACTGATCTCTGATACACAACACAGACTGATCTCTGAGACACAACAAAGACTGATCTCTGAAACACTACACATACTGATCTCTGAAACACAACACAGACTGATCTCTGATACACAACACAGACTGATCTCTGAGACACAACATAGACTGATCTCTGAAACACAACACAGACTGATCTCTGATACACAACACAGACTGATCTCTGATCCACAACACAGACTGATCTCTGACACACAACACAAACACAACACAGACTGATCTCTGACACACAACACAACCTAGAATGATCTCTTATACACAACACAGACTGATCTCTGATACACAACACAGACTGATCTCTGACACACAACACAGACTGATCTCTGAAACACAACACAGACTGATCTCTGAGACACAACACAGACTGATCTCTGATCCACAACACAGACTGATCTCTGACACACAACACAAACACAACACAGAATGATCTCTGAGACACAACACAGACTGATCTCTGAAACACAACACATACTGATCTCTGATACACAACACAGACTGATCTCTGATCCACAACACAGACTGATCTCTGACACACAACACAGACTGATCTCTGAGACACAACACAGACTGATCTCTGAGACACAACACAGACTGATCTCTGAAACACAACACATACTGATCTCTGAAACACAACACAGACTGATCTCTGAGACACAACACAGACTGATCTCTGAAACACAACACATACTGATCTCTGATACACAACACAGACTGATCTCTGATCCACAACACAGACTGATCTCTGACACACAACACAGACTGATCTCTGAGACACAACACAGACTGATCTCTGAGACACAACACAGACTGATCTCTGAAACACAACACATACTGATCTCTGAAACACAACACAGACTGATCTCTGATACACAACACAGACTGATCTCTGATACACAACACAGACTGATCTCTGAAACACAACACATACTGATCTCTGAGACACAACACAGACTGATCTCTGACACACAACACAGACTGATATCTGATGCACAACACAACCTAGACTGATCTCTTATACACAACACAGACTGATCTCTGAGACACAGCCTAAACTGATTTCTGACACACAACACATACTGATCTCTGAAACACAACACATACTGATCTCTGACACACAACACAGACTGATCTCTGATACACAACACAGACTGATCTCTGATACACAACACATACTGATCTCTGATACACAACACAGACTGATCTCTGATACACAACATAACACAACACAGACTGACCTCTGACAAACAACACAGACTGATCTCTGAGACACAACACGGACTGATCTCTGAGACACAACACAGACTGATCTCTGACACACAACACAGAATGATATCTTAGACACAACACAGACTGATCTCTGATACACAACACAGACTGATCTCTGAGACACAACACAGACTGATCTCTGATGCACAACACAGACTGGTCTCTGAAACATAACACAGACTGATCTCTGACACACAACACAGACTGATCTCTGACACACAACACAGACTGATCTCTGACACACAACACAGACTGATCTCTGATACACAACACAGACTGATCTCGGACACACAACACAGACTGATCTCTGATACACAACACAGACTGATCTCTGAGACACAACACAGACTGATCTCTGACACACAACACAGACAAATCTATGACATAGACAGATAGTAACAGCTGGTAATAGCCTAAGAGGCTCCCAGTGCATGTGGGACATAATGGTGATATATTGTGTACTGTCGCACACACACACACACACACACACACACACACACACACACACACACACGCACACACACAAACACACACACACACACAGGTTTGTGAAAACACACACACAGGTTGGTGAAATCACACACACACACACACACACACGAACACACACACACACGCACACACACAAACACACACACACAGGTTTGTGAAAACACACACACAGGTTGGTGAAATATATAATATATAATAATATATCCCATTTAGCAGACGCTTTTGTCCAAAGCGACTTACAAGTCGGCTGGGGCCACTACTTTTACATATGGGTGGTCCCAGCGGGAATCGAACCCACGACGCTTGGCGTTGCAAGCGCCATGCTCTACCGACTGAGCCACACAGGACCCAAGAAATCACACACACACACACACACACACACACACACACACACACACACACACACACACACACACACACACACACACACACACACACACACACACACACACACACACACACACACACACACACACACACACACACACACACACACACACACACACACACACACACACACACACACACACACACACACACACACAGAACGTATTTCAGAAGTTTAAAAATCTACAATGTATGATGATCTCTTTCAGCCCCAGGTGTTATCATGTATCTCCTACAGCCCCAGGTGTTATCGTGTATCTCCTACAGCCCCAGGTGTTATCGTGTATCTCCTACAGCCCCAGGTGTTATCATCTATCTCCTACAGCCCCAGGTGTTATCATGTATCTCCATTTATCTAAACCCCGAGAATAACTTATTTCTCTGTGAGATGAAATCTGCACGTCTCTTCATCTATATTAATGAAACGATGAACTATTGTTTTTCCAACTCTCTTCATTGGAGTTGATAGTCTCCGTGCTCCAGTGACTCTGTCTCTGTAAAGCATTGCAGTACGTCCCAAATGACAACCTATTCCATATAGTGTGCACTTTTTTTGACCAGAGTCCTATCAAAAAGTAGTGAACAAAAAAGGTAATAGGGTCCCATTTAGGATGCAAGCCTTATCTCTGTGAGTCACGCATGGGTCTACTGTTATCCTTGGCAGTGTGCTCCATATCCAGGTCTGTGCACTGAACGATCTGCTTTCCCTCGGTCAGATATTCAATACGTCCCACTAACACACTCCCACTACAACAGCCACAGCAGCTGAGGGGACAAGAAGGTACAAGTACAATACATTGGCATCAAGCCAGGTCCACTATATAATTGAAGTCATTTGCTTGTAACAACTCTGTAACTACCTGTAGTTGTGTAGGAGTAGTGTATGTGTGTCGGTATGCAGTTGGGTCTTGCCTGAGACCTGAAGCTAACATGGCTTTGCGTCGCCTGTCTGTGTGTGTACTCACTCTCTGGTCTTGTGAAAGTCACATCTCATCAGTGGTATCTTGATGACTTGGTCCCTGACGCCGACATACAGTTCACTGCTGCTGTGCAGGATCAGGAGGCTTCTGATTGGCTGTTTCCTCCTGGGCGGAAACAACTCAATCTCATCCAATAGACAGCTGCCCATGGACTGGTTCAGAGGAGACAGGACCTTACGGATGGTGCCATAGTCTGGATGGAGAGGAGAGAGTGAGAAAATTTCATCATCAGAGAGGAAGAGGAAGAGGAGGTTGAGATGAAGCAGTTAAGGGCCTCCCGGGTGGCGCAGTGGTTAAGGGCGCTGTACTGCAGCGCCGGCTGTACCACCAGAGACCCTGGGTTCCCGTAACCGGTCGCGACCGGGAGGTCCGTGGGGCGACGCACAATTGGCCTAGCGTCGTCCGGGTTAGGGAGGGCTTGGCCGGTAGGGATATCCTAGTCTCATCGCGCACCAGCAACTGTGGCGGTCCGGGCGCAGTGCGAGGTAACCAAGGTTGCCAGGTGCACGGTGTTTCCTCCGACACATTGGTGCGGCTGACTTCCGGGTTGGATGCGCGCTGTTAAGAAGCAGTGTGGCTTGGTTGGATTGGATATCGGACGACGCATGACTTTCAACCTTCGTCTCTCCCGAGCCCATACGGGGGTTGTAGAGATGAGACAAGATAGTAGCTACTAAACAATTGGATACCACGAAATTGGGGAGAAAAAGGGGTAAAAATTCAACAAAGAAAAAAAAAGAGATGAAGCAGGTAAACAAAAAAAGAGAGATATTATGGATCAAAATGGAATAAATAAAGTATTGTTCTTCTTCAAAGGGAGTGAAGAGGAAGAGTCACAATTGACTCCATCTTTGCCAAAGTTACAACATCCCTAATGAACTACTTCCTGCATCTTACTCTAAGTATCTAAACTGGAGTGTTTTTTGACATGGTAAAGTCTGCCGTCACAGGAAGTCTTGATTTACTGATGATCGCAGCAATCCCAAATCAAATCAAATCAAAGTTTATTTGTCACATGCGCTGAATACAACAGTTGTAGACAGGAAGTCCAGGATCCAGTTGCAGAGGGAGGTGTTTAGTCCCAGGATCCTTAGCTTAGTGATGAGCTTTGAGGGTACTCTGGTGTTGAACACTGAGCTGTAGTCAATGAATAACATTTTCACATAAGTGTTCCTTTTGTCCAAGTGGGAAAGGGCAGTGTGGAGAGCAATAGAGATTGCATCATTTGTGGATCTGTTTGGGCAGTATGCACATTAGAGTGGGTCTAGGGTTCCTGGGATAATGGTGTTGATGTGAGCCATTACCAACCTTTCAAAGCACTTCATGGCTACGGACGTGAGTGCTACGGGTCTGTAGTCATTTAGGCAGGTTGCCTTTGTTTTCTTGGGCACAGGGACAATGGTGGTCTGCTTGAAATGTGTTGGTATTACAGACTTAATCAGGGACATGATGAAAATGTCAGTGAAGACACCTACCAGTTGGTCAACACATGCCCGGAGCACACGTCCTGGTAATCCATCTGGTATTCCGTCTGGCCCTGCGGCCTTGTGTATGTTGACCTGTTTAACGGTCTTACTCACATCGGCTACGGAGAGCGTGATCACACAGTAATCCGAACAGCTGATGCTCTCATGCATGCTTCAGTGTTGCTTGCCTCGACGCGAGCATAGAAGTTATTAACTCATCTGGTAGGCTCTTGTTACTGGGCAGCTCGTGGCTGTGCTTCCCTTTGTAGTCTGTAATGGTCCTTAGTCCTGTATTGACGCTTTGCCTGTTTGATGGTTTGTCGCAGGGCATAGCAGGATTTCTTGTAAGCTTCCGGGTTAGAGTCTGTGGCTGACTCTAAGTGACTGATGTGGTGCACACCTCAATGCCATCGGAAGAATCCCGGAACATGTTCCAGTCTGTAGCACAACAGTCCTGTAGTTTAGCATGTGCTTCACCTGACCACCTTTTTATAGACCGAGTCACTGGTGCTTCCTGCTTTAATTTTTGCTTGTAAGCAGCAATCAGGAGGATAGAGTTGTGGTCCGATTTACCAAATGGAGAGCGTGGGAGAGCTTTGTACGCTTCTCTGTGGAGTACAGGTGATCTAGATCTGAGTGCGGTCTTAGTGCCGGCATCTGTCTGTGGTGGTAAATAAACAGCCACGAAAAGTATAGCTGAAAACTCTCTAGGCAAGTAGTGTGGCCTACAATTTTCAATACTGTAACGGAGACTATCTGTGTCCCGCAGTGTCTCTCTTCAAATTCCATGTATTCCAGACCAGGATAGGAAAATCCCATGTGAATACCAGTATAGGAAAATCCCATTGTGATTGCATAAAATACATAAATTGGAGGCAACTCGAGAAAGCATCATCAATTATAGATGTATTTCCTGTGGGGACATAACTAGATCTAAAAATAGAACAGTAAGAATTCCTATTCCCAAAACACACAGCTTCAAGATGGTAAAATACAAAGGTAGAGGCCTGCCTGTAGTAGAGTTTTTCACAGATGCTGCAATGGGTCTTTTATAGATCTGGAGGGAAACCAATAACCGAGATACTCAGAAATTAATAAGACAGCCACCCGAGTGGCACGGTGCATCGCAGTGCCTTAGACTGTGCCACTAGAGATCCTAGCTCCTAGCTGTGCCACTAGAGATCCTGGTTCAAATCCTGGCTCTGTCAGAGCTGGCCGCGACCAGGAGACCAATGGGACGGTGAGCAATTGGCCAATCGTCATCTGGGTTAGGGGAGGGTTTGGCCAGAAGGGATGTTCTTGTCCTATCGCGCACTAGCGACTCCTGTGGCGGGCTGGGGGCAGTAAACGCTGACATGGTCGCCAGGTGTACGGTGTTTCGTCCGACACATTGGTGCGGCTGGCGTCCTTGTTAAGCGGGTATTGTGTCAAGAAGCAGTGTGGCTTTGCTGGGATGTGTTTTGGAGAATGCACAGCTCTTGACCTTCGGCCTCTCCTGAGTCTGTGCGGGAGTTGCAGCGATGGGAAAAGACTGTAACTACAAATTGGATACTATGAAATTGGGGGAAAAAGGGGGAAATTATAATGAAAAAAAAGAAATTGATAAAACTTGACTAAAAGCTACATGCAAATAAATGTTTGCAATACTTTGGTTCCACATGCCAAAACAGTATTATAGTTCCCGGCCAGTTCTATTATAGTTCCTGGCTAGTTCTAATATAGTTCCTGGCTAGTTCCTGGCTAGTTCCTGGCCACTTCTATTATAGTTCCTGGCTAGTTCCTGGCTAGTTCCTGCCACTTATATTATAGTTCCTGACTAGTTCCTGGCTAGTTCCTGGCCAGTTATATTATAGTTCCTGGCTAGTTCCTGGCCACTTCTATTATAGTTCCTGGCCACTTCAATTATAGTTCCTGGCCAGTTCCCGGGCAAGTTCTACTATAGTTCCTGGCTAGTTTATGGCTAGTTCTAATATAGTTCCTGGCCAGCTCTATTATAGTTCCTGGCTTGTTCCCAGCCAGTGCTATTATAGTTCCTGGCTAGTTCCCAGCTAGTTCCTGCCCAGTTCTATTATAGTTCCTGGCTAGTTCCTGGTCAGTTCTATTATAGTTCCTGGCTAGTTCCTGGCCAATTCTAATATGGTTCCTGGCTAGTTCCTGGCCAGTTCTAATATAGTTCTGGCTAGATCCTGGCCACTTCTATTATGGTTCCTGTCTAGTTCCTGGCTAGTTCCTGGGTAGTTTTATTATGGTTCCTGGCTAGTTCCTGGCCAGTTCTAATATAATTCCTGGTCAGTTCTATTATAGTTCCTGGCTAGTTCCCAGCCAGTTCTACTATAGTTCCTGGCTAGTTCCCAGCTAGTTCCTGGTCAGTCCTATTATAGTTCCTGGCTAGTTCCTGGCCAGTTCTAATATAATTCCTGGTAAGTTATATTATGGTTCCTGGCTAGTTCCCAGCCAGTTCTATTATAGTTTCTGGCTAGTTCTATTATAGTTCCTGGCCAGTTCTATTATAGCTCCTGGCTAGTTCCCGGCTAGTTCTATTATAGTTCCTGGCTAGTTCCTGGCCACTTCTATTATACTTCCTGGCTAGTTCCTGGCCACTTCTATTATAGTTCCTGGCCACTTCTATTATAGTTCCTGGCTAGTTCCTGGCCAGTTCTATTATAGTTCCTGGCTAGTTCCTGCCCAGTTCTAATATAATTCCTGGTCAGCTCTTTCATAATTCCTGGCTAGTTCCTGGCCAGTTCTAATATAATTCCTGGTCAGTTCTATTATAGTTCCTGGCTAGTTCCTGGACACTTCTATTATAGTTCCTGGCCACTTCTATTATAGTTCCTGGCCAGTTCCTGGCCAGTTCCTGGCTAGTTCCTGGCTATTTCCTGGCCACTTCTATTATAGTTCCTGGCCACTTCAATTATATTTCCTGGCCAGTTCCCAGGCCAGTTCTACTATAGTTCCTGGCTAGTTTATGGCTAGTTCTAATATAGTTCCTGGCCAGCTCTATTATAGTTCCTGGCTAGTTCCCAGCTAATTCCTGCCCAGTTCTATTATAGTTCCCAGCTAGTTCCTGCCCAGTTCTATTATAGTTCCTGGCTAGTTCCTGGTCTGTTCTATTATAGTTCCTGGCTAGTTCCTGGCCAATTCTAATATGGTTCCTGGCTAGTTCCTTGCCAGTTCTATTATGGTTCCTGTCTAGTTCCTGGCTAGTTCCTGGTTAGTTTTATTATAGTTCCTGGCTAGTTCCTGGCCAGTTCTAATATAATTCCTGGTCAGTACTATTATAGTTCCTGGCTAGTTCCCAGCCAGTTCTACTATAGTTCCTGTCTAGTTCCCGGCTAGTTCCTGGTCAGTCCTATTATAGTTCCTGGCTAGTTCCTGGCCAGATCTAATATAATTCCTGGTCAGTTATATTATGGTTCCTGACTAGTTCCCGGCCAGGTCTATTAAAGTTCCTGGCCACTTCTATTATAGTTCATGGCTAGTTCCTGGCCAGTTCTATTATAGTTCATGGCTAGTTCCTGGCCAGTTCTATTATAGTTTATGGCTAGTTCCTGGCCAGTTCTAATAAAATTCCGGGTCAGTTCTATTATAGTTCCTGGCTAGTACCTGGCCACTTCTATTATAGTTCCTGGCCAGTTCTATTATAGTTCATGGCTAGTTCCTGGCCAGTTCTATTATAGTTTCTGGCTAGTTCCTGGCCAGTTCTATTATAGTTCCTGGCTAGTTCCTGGCCAGTTCTAATATAGTTCCTGGCTAGTTCCTGGCAGGTTCTATTATAGTTCCTGGCTAGTTCCTGGCTAGTTCTATTATAGTTCCTGGCTAGTTCCTGGCCAGTTCTAATATAGTTCCTGGCTAGTTCCTGGCAGGTTCTATTATAGTTCCTGGCTAGTTCCTGGCCTCTTCTATTACAGTTCCTGGCCAGTTCCCGGGCCAGTTCTACATTATAGTTCCTGGCTAGTTCCTGGCCAGTTCTAATATAGTTCCTGGCTAGTTCTATTATAGTTCCTGGCTAGTTCTATTATAGTTCCTGGCTAGTTCCTGGCCAGTTCTAATATAGTTCCTGGCTAGTTCCTGGCCACTTCTAATATAGTTCCTGGCTAGTTCTATTATAGTTCCTGGCTAGTTCCTGGCCACTTCTAATATAGTTCCTGGCTAGTTCCTGGCAGGTTCTATTATAGTTCCTGGCTAGTTCCTTTGTGTGAGGCTTTGTGTGATTCACAATGTCTGAAGGTTGGAAAATCACTGAACTACACTCAACCTGATATCACCGTGACCGGGCTGAATACAGTACCTAGCAGTTTGGCCTCCTTGTAAAACTATCAGAGAATGGCCCCAATCAGTGCAGTTTACTATATTGTTAATAGATGATTAGCTATGTGTGCTAGCCATTGCAAATGGCCCTGGCACTGGTTCAGATGTTTTCATTAGCATCTGGTGAGCATCCAGAAAATCAGTGAACTGACCGCTCTCATGATGGAGAAAAGGAGGAAAGGGGGATCCAGGAAAAACAGAGAGACAGAATGAGACAGAGCATGGCAGTATGAGACAGAGCATGGCTGTATGAGACAGAGCATGGCAGTATGAGACAGAGCATGGCAGTATGAGACAAAGCATGGCAGTATGAGACAGAGCATGGCAGTATGAGACAGAGCATGGCAGTATGAGACAGAGCATGGCAGCATGAGACAGAGCATGGCAGTATGAGACAGAGCATGGCAGTATGAGACAGAGCATGGCAGTATGAGACAGGGCATGGCAGTATGAGACAGAGCATGGCAGTATGAGACAGAGCATGGCAGTATGAGACAGAGCATGGCAGTATGAGACAGAGCATGGCAGTATGAGACAGCATGGCTGTATGATACAGAGCATGGCTGTATGAGACAGAGCATGGCAGTATGAGACAGAGCATGGCAATATGAGACAGAGCATGGCAGTATGAGACAGAGCATGGCAGTATGAGACAGCATGGCTGTATGATACAGAGCATGGCAGTATGAGACAGAGCATGGCAGTATGATACAGAGCATGGCAGTATGAGACAGAGCATGGCTGTATGAGACAGAGCATGGCTGTATGAGACATAGCATGGCTTTATGAGACAGAGCATGGCTGTATGAGACAGAGCATGGCTGTATGAGACAGAGCATGGCTGTATGAGAAAGAGCATGGCTGTATGAGACAGAGCATGGCTGTATGAGAAAGAGCATGGCTGTATGAGAGAGGATGGCAGTATGAAACAGAGGATGGCTGTATCCTCTGAGAGAATATGGCTGTATGAGACAGAGCATGGCTGTATAAGAGCATGGTATGAGAGCATGGCTGTATGAGACAGAGCATGGCTGTATGAGAAAGAGCATGGCTTTATGAGACAGAGCATGGCTGTATGACACAGAGCATGGCTGTATGAGAAAGAGCATGGTTGTATGAGACAGAGCATGGTTGTATGAGAAAGATCATGGCTGTATGAGACAGATCATGGCTGTATGAGACAGAGCATGGATGTATGAGACAGAGCATGGCAGTATGTGACAGAGCATGGCTGTATGAGACAGAGCATGGCAGTATGAGACAGAGCATGGCTGTATGAGACAGAGCATGGCAGTATGAGACAGAACATGGCTGTATGAGAAAGAGCATGGCTGTACGAGACAGAGCATGGCTGTATGAGACAGAGCATGGCTGTATGAGACAGAACATGGCTGTATGAGAAAGAGCATGGCTGTATGAGACAGAGCATGGCAGTATGAGACAGAACATGGAAGCATGAAACAGAGCATGGTAGTATGAGACAGAGCATGGCTGTATGAGACAGAGCATGGCAGTATGAGACAGAGCATGGCTGTATGAGACAGAGCATGGCTGTATGAGAAAGAGCATGGCTGTATGAGACAGAGCATTGCTGTATGAGACATAGCATGGCTTTATGAGACAGAGCATGGCTGTATGAGACAGAACATAGCTGTATGAGAAAGAGCATGGCTGTATTAGACAGAGCATGGCAGTATGAGACAGAGCATGGTAGTATGAGACAGAACATGGCTGTATGAGACAGAGCATGGCTGTATGACACAGAGCATGGCTGTATGAGAAAGAGCATGGTTGTATGAGACAGAGCATGGTTGTATGAGAAAGATTATGGCTGTATGAGACAGATCATGGCTGTATGAGACAGAGCATGTCTGTATGAGACAGAGCATGGCTGTATGAGAAAGAGCATGGCTGTATGCCACAGAGCATGGCTGTATGAGACAGAGCATGGCTGTATGAGACAGAGCATGGCAGTATGAGACAGAGCATGGTTGTGTGAGACAGAGCATGGCTGTATGAGATAGAGCATGGCAGTATGAGACAGAACATGGCTGTATGAGACAGAGCATGGCTGTATTTGACAGAGCATGGCAGTATGAGACAGAGCGTGGCTATATGAGACAGAGCATGGCAGTATGAGACAGAACATGGCAGCATGAGACAGAGCATGGTAGTATGAGACAGAGCATGGCTGTATGAGACAGAGCATGGCAGTATGAGACAGAGCATGGCTATATGAGACCGAGCATGGCAGTATGAGACAGAACATGGCAGCATGAGACAGAGCATGGTAGTATGAGACAGAGCATGGCTGTATGAGACAGAGCATGGCTGTATGAGAAAGAGCATGGCTGTATGACACAGAGCATGGCTGTATGAGACAGAGCATGGCTGTATGAGACAGAAGATGGCTGTATGAGAAAGAGCATGGCTGTATGAGACAGAGCATGGCAGTATGAGACAGAACATGGCAGCATGAGACAGAGCATGGTAGTATGAGACAGAGCATGGCTGTATGGGACAGAGCATGGCAGTATGAGACAGAGCATGGCTATATGAGACAGAGCATGGCTGTATGAGAAAGAGCATGGCTGTATGACACAGAGCATGGCTGTATGAGACAGAGCATGGCTGTATGAGACAGAACATAGCTGTATGAGAAAGAGCATGGCTGTATTAGACAGAGCATGGCAGTATGAGACAGAGCATGGTAGTATGAGACAGATCATGGCTGTATGAGACAGAGCATGGATGTATGAGACAGAGCATGGCAGTATGTGACAGTGCATGGCTGTATGACATAGAGCATGGCTGTATGCCACAGAGCATGGCTGTATGAGACAGAGCATGTCTGTATGAGACAGAGCATGGCTGTATGAGAAAGAGCATGGCTGTATGCCACAGAGCATGGCTGTATGAGACAGAGCATGGCTGTATGACACAGAGCATGGCAGTATGAGACAAAGCATGGTTGTGTGAGACAGAGCATGGCTGTATGAGATAGAGCATGGCAGTATTAGACAGAACATGGCTGTATGAGACAGAGCATGGCTGTATTTGACAGAGCATGGCAGTATGAGACAGAGCGTGGCTATATGAGACAGAGCATGGCAGTATGAGACAGAACATGGCAGCATGAGACAGAGCATGGTAGTATGAGACAGAGCATGGCTGTATGAGACAGAGCATGGCAGTATGAGACAGAGCATGGCTATATGAGACCGAGCATGGCAGTATGAGACAGAACATGGCAGCATGAGACAGAGCATGGTAGTATGAGACAGAGCATGGCTGTATGAGACAGAGCATGGCAGTATGAGACAGAGCATGGCTGTATGAGACAGAGCATGGCTGTATGAGAAAGAGCATGGCTGTATGACACAGAGCATGGCTGTATGAGACAGAGCATGGCTGTATGAGACAGAACATGGCTGTATGAGAAAGAGCATGGCTGTATGAGACAGAGCATGGCAGTATGAGACAGAACATGGCAGCATGAGACAGAGCATGGTAGTATGAGACAGAGCATGGCTGTATGGGACAGAGCATGGCAGTATGAGACAGAGCATGGCTATATGAGACAGAGCATGGCTGTATGAGAAAGAGCATGGCTGTATGACACAGAGCATGGCTGTATGAGACAGAGCATGGCTGTATGAGACAGAACATAGCTGTATGAGAAAGAGCATGGCTGTATTAGACAGAGCATGGCAGTATGAGACAGAGCATGGTAGTATGAGACAGAACATGGCTGTATGAGACAGAGCATGGCTGTATTAGACAGAGCATGGTAGTATGAGACAGAGCATGGTAGTATGACACAGAGCATGGCTGTATGAGACAGAGCAGGGCAGTATGAGAAAGAGCATGGCTGTATTAGACAGAACATGGCAGTATGAGACAGAGCATGGTAGTATGAGACAGAACATGGCTGTATGAGACAGAGCATGGCTGTATGAGAAAGAGCATGGCTGTATGACACAGAGCATGGCTGTATGAGACAGAGCATGGCTGTATGAGACAGAACATAGCTGTATGAGAAAGAGCATGGCAGTATGAGACAGAGCATGGTAGTATGAGACAGAACATGGCTGTATGAGACAGAGCATGGCTGTATTAGACAGAGCATGGTAGTATGAGACAGAGCATGGTAGTATGAGACAGAGCATGGCTGTATGAGACAGAGCAGGGCAGTATGAGACAGAGCATGGCTGTATTAGACAGAACATGGCAGTATGAGACAGAGCATGGTAGTATGAGACAGAACATGGCTGTATGAGACAGAGCATGGCTGTATGAGAAAGAGCATGGCTGTATGACACAGAGCATGGCTGTATGAGACAGAGCATGGCTGTATGAGACAGAGCATGGCTGTATGAGAAAGAACATGGCTGTATGCCACAGAGCATGGCTGTATGAGATAGAGCATGGCTGTATGAGACAGAGCATGTCTGTATGAGACAGAGCATGGCAGTATGAGACAGAGCATGGTTGTGTGAGACAGAGCATGGCTGTATGAGATAGAGCATGGCTGTATGAGACAGAGCATGGCAGTATGAGACAGAGCATGGCAGTATGAGACAGAGCATGGTCGTATGATACAGAGCATGGCTGTATGAGACAGAACATGGCTGTATGAGACAGAGAATGGCTGTATTAGACAGAGCATGGTAGTATGAGACAGAGCATGGTAGTATGAGAAAGAGCATGGCTTTATGAGACAGAGCATGCTGTATGAGACAGAGCATGGCTGTATGAGACAGAGCATGGCTGTATGAGACAGAGCATGGCTGTATGAGACAGAGCATGGCTGTATGAGAGAGGATGGCAGAATGAGACAGAGCGTGGCTGTATGAGAACGAGCATGGCTGTGTCTGACAGAGCATAGCTGTAAGAGACAGAGCATGGCTGTATGAGACAGAGCATGGTTGTGTGAGACAGAGCATAGCTGTATGAGAAAGAGGATGGCTGTATGACACAGAGCATGGCGGAATGAGACAGAGCATGGCTGTATGAGAAATAGCATGGCTGTATGAGACAGAGCATAGCTGTATGAGACAGAGCATGGCTGTATGAGACAGAGCATGGCAGAATGAGACAGAGCATGGCTGTATGAGAAATAGCATGGCTGTATGAGACAGAGCATGGCTGTATAAGAGAGGATGGTTGTGTGAGACAGAGCATAGCTGTATGAGAAAGAGCATGGCTGTATGAGACAGAGCATGGCAGAATGAGACAGAGCATGGCTGTATAAGAGAGGATGGTTGTATGAGACAGAGCATGGCTGTATGAGACAGAGCATGGCTGTATGAGAAAGAGCATGGCTGTATGAGACAGAGCATGGCTGTATGAGAAAGAGCATGGCTGTATGAGACAGAGCATGGCAGAATGAGACAGAGCATGGCAGAATGAGACAGAGCATGGCTGTATGAGAAATAGCATGGCTGTATGAGACAGAGCATGGCTGTGTAAGACAGAGCATGGTTGTATGAGACAGAGCATGGTTGTATGAGACAGAGCATGGCTGTATGAGAAAGAGCATGGCTGTATGAGACAGAGCATGGCAGAATGAGACAGAGCATGGCAGAATGAGACAGAGCATGGCTGTATGAGAAATAGCATGGCTGTATGAGACAGAGCATGGCTGTGTAAGACAGAGCATGGCTGTATGAGAAAGAGTATGGCAGTGTGAGACAGAGCATGGCTGTATGAGACAGAGCATGGTTGAATGACACAGAGCATGGCTGTTTGAGGGATTGAATGGTGTTTACCATCTCTCTATGAGTGATTGAATGGTGTTTACCATCTTTCTATGAGGGATTGAATGGTGTTTACCATCTCTCTATGAGGGATTGAATGGTGTTTACCATCTCTCTATGAGGGATTGAATGGTGTTTACCATCTCTCTATGAGGGATTGAATGGTGTTTACCA
This sequence comes from Oncorhynchus masou masou, assembly GCF_036934945.1. Taxonomy (NCBI): domain Eukaryota; kingdom Metazoa; phylum Chordata; class Actinopteri; order Salmoniformes; family Salmonidae; genus Oncorhynchus; species Oncorhynchus masou. The sequence goes on along the minus strand of NC_088239.1, from coordinate 9,282,349 downwards.
TCTCTCTATGAGGGATTGAATGGTGTTTACCATCTCTCTATGAGGGATTGAATGGTGTTTCCCATCTCTCTATGAGGGATTGAATGGTGTTTACCATCTCTCAGTCAGGGATCTGTGTGGGTGTGTGTGGGTGGGTGGGGGTTTAATGTGTGTGGTTGTCTTCTGTGTGTGTGTGAAGGTGTGCATGATGTTGTGTGTCTGTTTGTGTGTGTGTGTGAAGGTGTGCGTGTGTGTGAAGGTGTGCGTGTGTGTGAAGGTGTGTGTGTGTGTGTGTGTGTGTGTGTGTGTGTGTGTGTGTGTGTGTGTGTGTGTGTGTGTGTGTGTGTGTGTGTGTGTGTGTGTGTGTGTGTGTGTGTGTGCGTGTGTGTGCGTGCGTGCGTGTATTTGTACGTGTGTGTGCGTGCGTGTATTTGTACGTGTGTAAGTGTGTGTTTCAATCTATCTGAATTCTATCCCTTTGAATCTGCTCGTGGTAGAGAGGTTCAGAGAGGTGACGGACGACATCTAATCTTTCATTCTGCTGACAATGGGACAGCAATGAACTGCCATGTGTCTTCCATACATACCGGCACACATACAAAGAGTCGTGTTAAAATAACCTTATGGGGACACACCCTAACCACTAACCCTAAACTGAACCTTAACCCTAACCCTAAATATAATTCTAACCCTAAAACTAACCATAAATCTAACCTTAACACTAATTCCACCTTAAAACTAAACCCCTTAGAAATAGCATTTGACCTTGTGGGGACAAAATGTCCCCAGTTGGTCAAAAAAAAAAAAGTTTACTATCCTTGTGGGGACTGCTGGTCCCCTCATGTATAGTTCAACATGTCCCCATACGCACACACACATCCAAACGTGCACAAGCACGCACACACACACACACACACACACACACACACACACACACACACACACACACACACACACACACACACACACACACACACACACACACACACACACACACACACACACACACACACACACACACACACACACACACAGACTACCCCCCTCTCCCTGCCTGAGAGATGGAAAACACCACTCAACACACACACACACACACAGTTCCCCCATACCTGTAGCCAGGTAGATGATGTGGAACAGCATGTCTTTGCCTTGCACCACGTCCACAGCCACGTGGGAGAAGCGAACGTCGTCCTCCATGAAGTAAGGGACCGGCTGGACCGGCTGGATCACCTCGTTCATCAGCAGGAACTTCTGGGCATCCTGCAGGCTCCTCTCTGTCAGGTTCAAATAGGAACCATAGTCTATGGTACCACACTGGAGACATGGAGACATATTGATAAGGAATCATCTTGATAAGGAGACATATTGATAAGGAGTCATCTTGATAAGGAGACATATTGATAAGGACTATTATTGATAAGGAGACATATTGATAAGGAGTCATCTTGATAAGGAGACATATTGATAAGGAGTCATATTGATAAGGAGGCATATTGATAAGGAATATTATTGATAAGGAGCCATATTGATAAGGAGTCATATTGATAAGGAGCCATATTGATAAGGAGTCATATTGATAAGGAGTATTATTGATAAGGAGACATATTGTTAAGGAGTATTATTGATAAGGAGTATTACTGATAAGGAGAAATTTGATAAGGAAACATATTGATAAGGAGTATTATTGATAAGGAGGCATATTGATAAGGAGATATATTGATAAGGAGACATATTGATAAGGGGCGGCAGGGTCGCCTAGTGGTTAGAGCGTTGGAGGAGACATATCGATAAGGAGACATATCGATAAGGAGACATATTGATAAGGAGACATATCGATAAGGAGACATATCGATAAGGAGACATAACGATAAGGAGTCATATCGATAAGGAGACATATCGATAAGGAGACATATCGATAAGGAGACATATCGATAAGGAGACATATCGATACGGAGATATTGTGGGTAATGACCAATGGGTGGGTTTCCCTGTGAGTGCTGCTTTTTGTTTCACATCCATGATCTTATTAACACCAAAGATAACAATTACATAATTAATAATACATTCTTTCAACACCAGCTATTCTCTCTTGGAATATAAAAGGCCTAAACGGTCCTATTAAACATTGCAGCTGTCTTGATGGTCCTATTAAACGTTGTCTTGATCTACTAGCAAGAAACCATTGATATAGCAATGCTCCAAGAAACAAACTGGCTGCCTTTCCATCAGCCCCAAACACAACTAGAGATGTTCATCATAACGATACATAACAAACCCTAATTCACCATCTTGGGTAAAAGCAAAGACCAAGAAGTCAGAATAACTTTTCTTAACTTTATCCATAATGGAAAGAAAATTGCCTTCATTGTTATTTACGTCTTCGAATTCATATGTTCCTAAGTTTTCTGATTATCAGAACAGTATATTGTTAGAATTAACTGAATTCCTTCTGGTTATTTGGACAGATATGAATGCCATTTTGGACATGCGGGACAAATCTAGCGAGACCAACTGCACACACAACCATGGGTCTCCAGTATATACTCTCTGATTACAACCTCATTGATGCCTGGCAAGTACATCATCCTTATTAAGCAGAAGAGTACACTACTAAAACATCATTCTCACAGATGGATTTCATTATATTATCTTCACCTCTATTTTCTTTCATTAAAAAAACGACATCAGCTTGTCTGACCACCATGCTTACTACTGCCAACTTCAAATGTCCGAATCTCCTAAAAGAGCCACATTATGGAGGTTCAACAGAATATAGGTTCAACCTATATTCTGAGATCAATTTGAAATTGAACTAAATACATTTATAATGATTAATACAAATTGCAGTCGATTACCCTCGGATTCAATGGGATGCAACTAAAGTGTTTTATAAAAAATAATGCAATTGCATTTGCATCTGGGTTGAATAAATCACAAGTAAAGAAGATTTCAGATTTGTAAATGTTGTTAACTGTATTAGAGTGTTCTCAACAACCACTCTTGTCAGACTAGGTAGCTATTACTCTTTCTAAAGTCAAGACAGAACTTAATTTATTGATAAGACAGAGAGCAGAATTTGCCACCCATTGAGTTAGATTCAACCATTACTTTCATGGTAATCGTCCCAGTCGTTTGCTGGCCAACGTGCTACAAAGTAATGATCAATTAGCTGACACAGCAACTATTGAATCTGAAACAGGGGAATTACTATCAGAACCCAAATTCAATCCAAGTTTCTCCAACTTCTTTAAAGAGTTGTACACTTCTTTGTAATTCCACACCAAGCCAGACTAAGTCCTTTCTAAGATAATTAAGAGAGAAAAAGCCACCTCGCTGGGAGCACAAATCTCTGTTTAATGAACTCAAAAGGGCATTGGATAGAATAAAGGCAAATTGCCTGGATGGGACGATATTCCCCCTGAGGTCTATTGAACATTTTGGAATCTGTTAGGTCCACTATTGCATGAAATGACTAATACAGACGTTCACAAAGGTTCATCTGGGAGAGATGTGAATACAGCACTATTTTGGCTTTTATATATATAAAAAAAAGGTGAAGATGCCACACAGTGTTCTCACTACCGCCCCCTATCTTTGATAAACACAGATATTAATTTTTTTTTTTGTATTTATGTTGTCGTCCTGTCTTGAGACTTACTTACCAAAATTGATGGACCAAAGCGGGATTGTTAAAAACGTTTATCCTCGGATAACCTCCGTGGACTATTACGGGTGTGTCCCAATCCAAAGGCTACTGCCTTCCTGGCACCAGGAGTTAGAAGTCAGCACGTTTCCAGGAGGTAACTGCCAATTGGGACGGGATTCAGCCACAGGGGACAACGCATTCACATTCCACTGAGCCGAGAGACGTTTGTTTACATTGTAGACAGCGTAGCAGTGTGAGCAACTAGTGCTAGCGATTCAGTGAATAACTATCCAAAATGGAAATATCTGACATGAATAACAAGTTAACAAGTAAAATAATCAATCTTCTCAGTGCCTGTCCATGAATGAAGTTGACACCGCCCAGAATAATTATCCTATGGTAGAGTTCCTCCTTCTCACATAATGCTTGGTCTGCTGCTCCATTGTTGAGGACAGCACTATATGTACACTATACGATGTTTGGGGAGATCCGTTGTTTGTTATTTTTTGTTACAGTATGTTTAAGAAAGATTAATAGCCAGAATAGTGGTGTTTCACTGTGAGATTAATATTGCATTAGAGCTGCTAATGTTTTTTTTAATGATTAATTCACACAACTATCACACCTGTGCATATTATGAAATCAAAATCAAATCAAATTGTATTAGTCACAGGCTCTGAATACAACAGGTGTAGTAGACCGTATAGTGAAATGCTTACTTGCAAGCCCTTAACCAACAATGCAGATAAAAAAATACGAAATTAGTAAAGTAGTTAAAGAGCAGCAGTAAAATAACAATAGCGAGACTATATACAGGGTGTTACGGTACAGAGTCAATGTGGAGACTATATACAGGGTGTTACGGTACAGAGTCAATGTGGAGACTATATACAGGGGGTACTGGTACAGAGTCAATGTGGAGACTATATACAGGGTGTTACGGTACAGAGTCAATGTGGAGACTATATACAGGGTGTTAAGGTACAGAGACAATGTATGGGGGCACAGGTTAGTCGAGGTAATTGAGGTAGTATGTACATGTAGGTAGAGTTATTAAAATGACTATGCATAGATGATAACAGAGAGTAGGTGGGGGGAGGGCAATGCAAATAGTCTGGGTAGACATTTGATTAGATAATCAGGAGTCTTATGGCTTGGGGGTAGAAGCTGTGTAGAAGTCTCTTGAACTTAGACTTGGCGCTCCGGTACCGCTTGCTGTGCGGTAGCAGAGAGAACAGTGTATGACTAGGATGGCTGGAGTATTTGACAATTCTTAGGGCCTTCCTCTGACACCATCTGGTATAGAGGTCCTGGATGGCAGGAAGCTTGGCCCAAGTGATGTACTGTACTGGGCGGTATGCACTACCCTCTGTAGTGCATTGTGATCGGAGGCCGAGCAGGTGCCATACAAGGCAATGATACAACCAGTCATGCGCTCGATGGTGCAGCTGCAAAACCTTGTGAAGATCTGAGGACCCAGGCCAAATCTTTTCAGTCTCCTGAGGGGAATAGGTTTGGTAGTGCTTCTTCACGACTGTCTTGGTGTGCTTGGACCGAGCCAGTTTGTTGGTGATGTGGACAGGTCCATGAGAATGGGGGCGTGCTCGGTCCTCTTCTTCCTGTAGTCCACAATCATCTCCTTAGTCTTGATCACGTTGAGGGAGAGGTTGTTGTTCTGCCACCACATGGCCAAGTCTCTGACCTCCCTATAGGCTGTCTCGTCATTGTCGGTGATCAGGCCTACCACTGTTGTGTCAAATTTAATGATTGTGTTGAAGTCGTGCCTGGCAGTGCAGTCATGAGTGAACAGGGAGTATCACCTTTCAATATTAGTTATCAACGAATACACAACTGAACATCAGTGTCATGGTAACAGCGCGGCTATCTGCTTATCCCAGAAACCCTAGACCAACTCAATTTGCATACCGCCAATTTGCATACAGATCCACAGATGATGCAATCTCTATTGCACTCCACACTGCCCTTTCCCACCTGGACAAAAGGAACACCTATGTGAGAATGCTGTTTATTGACTACAGCTTAGCGTTCAACACCGTAATGTCATACATTTTAGCTCTTATTCTTATTCGTATTTTTTTTAAACTGCACTGTCGGTTAGGGGCTTGAAAGTAAGCATTTCACTGTAAGGTTGTATTTGGCGCATGTGACTAACAAAATTTGATTTGATGCAATTTAACTAGATAAGGCCTAGGCTACCTCATCTTAATGTAAGCTGTGATAAAGGATAAAGGATAACATATCCGATATAATTACATTACCAGTCAAAAGTTTGGACACACCTACTCATTCAAGGGTTTTTCTTTATTTTTACTATTTTCTGCATTTTAGAATAATAGTGAAGACATACAAAGTGTGAAATAACACTTATGGAATCTTGCAGTAAAAGTGTTGCCTTGATGAGAGCTTTGCACACTCTTGGCATTCTCTCAACCAGCTTCACCTGGAAGACTTTTCAAACAGTCTTGAAGAACTTCCCACATATGCTGAGCACTTGTGGGCTGGTTTTCTTTCGCTCTGCGGTCCAACTCATCCCAAACCACCTCAATTGGGTTGAGGTCGGGTGATTGTGGAGGCCAGGTTGTCTGATGCAGCATTCCATCACTCTCCTTCTTGATTAAATCGCCCTTACAAAGCCTGGAGGTGTGTTGGGTCATTGTCATGTTGAAAAAACAATGATAATCCCACTAAGTGCAAACCAGATGGGATGGCGGATCGCTGCAGAATGCTGTGGTAGCCATGCTGGTAAAGTGTGTGTTGAATTCTAAATAAATCACTGACAGTGTCACCAGCATAGCACCACACACCATCACATCTCTCCTCCTCCATGTTTCACAGTGGGAACCTCTGTGGTAGCAGAATTACAAGATTATGTTATGTTTATGCACCAAATGGTTGTTTAATGAAATAGAGTAAGGTTCTTAGAACTCTCTCTCTCACTTTCTGAGTTAACTGAGTGCAGTCTTTTGAAGCATGGGCTGGCAACTGATTAAGTGATGGCTTGGTGATAAGAAACTTTACAGCCACATTCTGGTCTATGATTATTGGTGCATGTGACACATATGTCTCCGGTCTGACTGAGCCTGCATTCATAGATAAGATGTGGTGTGTGTGTGTGACTCGAGATAGAGAGAGCCTGAAGGAATAGAACAAACATCTCATTGTTTGTTCTCATCCTTCCATCTGGGAAACTTAGCCTGGAGGAGTAAAATTACACCCCTCCGTGCAGATAAACGACAGGATGAACCCAGGGTGGTTTATGCTGCCCTAATATGCATGGGATGGGTGGAGCCAGCCATGACTAAGCAATTTAAGGTTTTCTACATGAAGACCCTGTATACTATGTATGATTTTAAGCACTCGTTGTGTGGTGTGGACGGTTTCATTATTTGAATAATTAATTGATATTAAATTAATATGATTGTTTGAAGATATGACAAAGTCTCTCTCAGTACTGACATTTCCACGACACCACACATCCATTCACCTACTCTGCGTCTCACAAAGGCACAGTAGTTGGTACCAAAAATCTCAAATTTGGACTCATCAGACCAAAGATTGATTTACACCGGTCTAATGTCCATTGCTTGTGTTTCTTGGCCCAACCAATTCTCTTCTTCTTATTGGTGTCCTTTAGTAGTGGTTTCTTTGCAGCAATTCGACGATGAAGGCCTGATTCACACAGTCTCCTCTGAATAGTTGATGTTGAGATGTGTCTGTTACTTGAACTCTGACGTTCAAAGTTCTTGGAATTTTCCGAATTGACTGACCTTCATGTCTTAAAGTAATGATGGACTGTCATTTCTCTTTGCTTATTTGAGCCGTTCTTGCCATAATATGGACTTGGTCTTTTACCAAATAGGGATATCTTCTGTATGCCAACCATACCTTGTCACAACACAACTGATTGCCTCAAATGCATTAAGAAGGAAAGGATTTCCACAAATTAACTTTTAACAAGGCACACCTGTTAATTGAAATGCATTCCAGGTGACTAACTCATGAAGCTGGTTGAGAGAATGTCAATAGTGTGCAAAGCTGTCATGAAGGCAAAGGGTGGTTTGTTTAACACTTTTTTGATTAGTTTAACACTTTTTTTGGTTACAACGTGATTCCATATGTGCTATTTCATAGGTTTGATGTCTTCACTATTATTCTACAAGGTAAAAAATTGTCAAAATTAAGGAAATCCCTTGAATGAGTAGGTGTGTCCAAACGTTTGACTGGTACTGTATATAAATGCATATCGAACAGGAATTTACTGTATATTCAATAAAACAAATAGAGCAATGTGATATTACTGATTACTTTCTCTCTCCATGTAGGGGATTGGGGCTAATGAACCGATGAACTGCTGTCACCAGATAGATGCCCAAGCCTCAAAACCAGTTACTCAACATTTAAAAATCATATGAAATACAGGTATGTTGAACATTTGAACATAATTTGTTTCACAAATTAATGTTATACTCACAGTTATTACTTATTCTTCTGGATAGCCTCTCCGGGGAAGGACCCCAACAATTCTCCATTTTAAATATTTGGGTGTAGATATATTTCCTTCCTTTGATAAAATCATTGGTGTCTCCTACTGTCCTGGAAGAGGTGGTCTTCACTGATATATCCCTTAAGCAATGCAAACTACACTTTAGTGCTATTATTGCTCACACAATCTCTATTTGGCACAAAATTGAAAAACAATGTAACTGTGAATCAACATGGCATGCCCATACTCCAATATTTCACAATAATGCCTTGAGATCTGGAGGGTGGCCTTTTGCCCAAGGATGCCTTCTACACAAGGACGCCAGAGGACAAAAATCAGTTAACCACCTAACTGAGGAACTCAATTTAACCTTGTGCAATACCCTAGATGCAGTTGCACCCCTAAAACCTAAAAACATTTCTCATAAGAAACTAGCTCCCTGGTACACAGAAAAGACCCGAGCTCTGAAGCAAGCTTCCAGAAAATTGGAACGGAAATGGCGCCACACCAAACGGGAAGTCTTCCGACTAGCTTGGAAAGACAGTACCGTGCAGTATCATAGAGCCCTCACTGCTGCTCGATCATCCTATTTTTCTAACTTAATTGAGGAAAATAAGAACAATCTGAAAGCTAACTAAAAAGCAGCATTCCCCAAGAGAAGATGGCTTTCACTGATAAATTCATGAACTTCTTTGAGGAAAAGATCATGATTATTAGAAAGCAGATTAAGGACTCCTCTTTAAATCTGCGTATTCCTTCAAAGCTCAGTTGTCAAGAGGATCAAGAGAGAAGCTCAAGTGTTTTAGTACTATATCTCTTGACACAATGATGAAAATAATCATGGCCTCTAAACCTTCAAGCTGCATACTGGACCCTATTCCAACTAAACTACTGAAAGAGCTGCTTCCTGTGCTTGGCCCTCCTATGTTGAACATAATAAACGGCTCTCTATCCACCGGATGTGGACCAAACTCACTAAAAGTGGCAGTAATAAAGCCTCTCTTCAAAAAGCCAAACCTTGACCCAGAAAATATAAAAAACTATTGGCCTATATCGAGTCTTCCATTCCTCTCAAAACTCTTTGAAAAGGCTGTTGAGCAGCAACTGACTGCCTTCCTGAAGACAAACAATGTATATGAAATGCTTCAGTCTGGTTTTAGACCCATCATAGCACTGAGACGGCACTTGTAAAGGTGGTAAATGACCTTTTAATGGCATCAGACCGAGGCTCTGCATCTGTCCTCGTGCTCCTAGACCTTAGTGCTGCTTTTGATACCATCGATCACCACATTCTTTTGGAGAGATTGGAAACCCAAATTGGTCTACACGGACAAGTTCTGGCCTGGTTTAGATCTTATCTGTCAGAAAGATATCAGTTTGTCTCTGTGAATGGTTTGTCCTCTGACAAATCAACTGTAAATTTCGGTGTTCCTCAAGGTTCCATTTTAGGACCACTATTGTTTTCACTATATATTTTACCCCTTGGGGATGTCATTCGAAAAAAAACACACACACACACACACACACACACACACACACACACACACACACACACACACACACACACACACACACACACAGAACAGCTTGAATAAAATCAAATTTGATTTGATCAGAAAAGGAGCCTCAGCAACAAAGGGGTTTTAATTTTCAGCGTTTTTCTTGTGGGAGCAAATTCCACTGGCTTCTCTCTATTTCCTTGCCTTGTGTTATGAAACAAGAGTTGGCTTATTTTTTCAGATCTCCACGAGGGCTATGCCCCCCCCAAGCCTCGTAATACAAACCCCTTGCTTCAGTATTTACTTAGTTTTTTTTTATTAATGTAAAGGCCTCAACATTTTAACCGTTTGTGAAAATGTAGATGAGCCGCGTAGTACTGTAATCACATGGATCTAACTAAGAGTTTGAAGCCACATAAAACCTTTGAACTCATTATTAGTCAAAGATCCAGCAAACATTAAACAGGTAGAAAGAGAGAGAGAAGAAAGTCTCCCCCCAAAACAGCTGAACAATCATTACAAACCTGGCAGTTATGACAGGTTCTGGCATCTGCTGACAATATGTCAAATCAAATCCCTTCAATCCAATGTTCTCTCGGAAGGATTTGTATGTATTGTTAGATACTACTGCACGTTTGGAGCTGGGAACATAAACGTTTCCCTACATCCGCTAAATATGTGTTTGCCACCAATAACATTTGATTTGAACAAAGTTCTGAAGAAACTGGTTGAGGTGAAACGGTGAGACAGAGAGAGAGAGAGAGAGAGAGAGAGAGACAGAGAGAGAAACAGAGAGAGAGAGACAGTGAGTGAGTGAGTAGAGAGAGGAGTGAGTGAGTGTGTGTGTGTGTGCCATGATTCCTTTCTTCCAGTTCTGTCGATACCACTTAGTTTATTTAACACAGATATTTAAATGACACAAGTTCAAGACAAACAAGCTAAAACATGAACTTGTAGACATCCTGACTTCCCATCCCAGACAGTAGTTGACTGGAAGACATCTATAAGAAGCCCAGCCCTGTATTACAGTAGCTATCCAAAACAACACGCCTCCGTGCTCTGAACATTCACCAATATCTCAACGTTCTAATGCCTAGAATACCAGAGCTGTTCACATTATAAATAACCAACTTAAAGTTCAAAAAGGCGTTTTACATTATCTGCACCCCAAATGGGACCCTATTCCCTATAATACAGCAAGTAGTGCACTACTTGTGATCCACAGGCCTATGGTAAGATGTCCATTGAAATGGATGTAAACATCTATTCATTTTTTTTATTCTTCAGCAGTGGAGAGGCAGGCGTGCATCGTGGTCTCTGTGAAGAGGACAAGAGAACAGAACATTGGAGGATGTGCACTGCCCTGCAACAGACGCCAGGTCTGTTCGCTATGGTGTCAACAAACAAACAAAAACAACTACTTAAAAAAATACAGCAGGCTAGCTCTGTTCTTTTAGTTAGCATCCCTGACCTTTCAGAAGTGCTAGAAGCGTGTAACTTTATAAAAAAATATACTTTAATAACCAAACCCACAAACTACACATAAATATAATCTCAGTTCAGAAAAACAAGCTAAACTAACTGTAGCATATGGTGCTACTCGTTTTAGGACCACTATTGTTTTCACTATATATTTTACCTCTTGCGGATGTTATTTGAAAACATAATGTTAACTTTCACTGCTATGCAGATGACACACAGCTGTACATTTCAATGAAACATGTTGAAGCCCCAAAATTGCCCTTGCTAGAAGCATGTGTTTCAGACATAAGGAAGTGGATGGCTGCAAACTTTCTACTTTTAAACTCAGACAAAACAGAGATGCTTGTTCTAGGTCCCAAGAAACAAAGAGATCTTCTGTTGAATTTGACAATTAATCTTAATGGTTGTACAGTCGTCTCAAATAAAACTGTGAAGGACCTCGGCGTTAGTCTGGACCCTGATCTCTCTTTTGAAGAACATATCAAGACCATTTCAAGGACAGCCTTTTTCCATCTACGTAACATTGCAAAAATCAGAAACTTTCTGTCCAAAAATGATGCAGAAAAATTAATCCATGCTTTTGTCACTTCTCAGTTAGACTACTTCAATGCTCTACTTTCTGGCTACCCGGATAAAGCACTAAATAAACTTCAGTTAGTGCTAAATACAGCTGCTAGAATCCTGACTAGAACAAAACAAATTGATCATATTACTCCAGTGCTAGCCTCCCTACACTGGCTCCCTGTAGGCAAGGCAAGGACTGATTTCAAGGTTTTACTGCTAACCTACACAGCGTTACATGGGCTTGCTCCTACCCATCTCTCCGATTTGGTCCTGCCGTACATACCTACACGTACGCTACGGTCACAAGACGCAGGCCTCCTAATTGTCCCTAGAATTTCTAAGCAAACAGCTGGAGGCAGGGCTTTCTCTTATAGAGCTCCGTTTTTATGGAATGGTCTGCCTACCCATGTAAGAGACGCAAACTCGGTCTCAACCTTTAAGTCTTTACTGAAGACTCATCTCTTCAGTGGGTCATATGATTGAGTGTAGTCTGGCCCAGGAGTGGGAAGGTGAACGGAAAGGCTTTGGAGCAACGAACCGCCCTTGCTGTCTCTGCCTGGCCGGTTCCCCTTTATCCACTGGGATTCTCTGCCTCTAACCCTATTACAGGGGCTGAGTCACTGGCTTACTGGGGCTCTTTCATACCGTCCCTGGGAGGGGTGCGTCACTTGAGTGGGTTGAGTCATTGATGTGATCTTCCTGTCTGGGTTGGCGCCCCCCCCCTTGGGTTGTGTCATGGCGGAGATCTTTGTGGGCTATACTCAGCCCTGTCTCAGGATGGTAAGTTGGTGGTTGAAGATATCCCTCTAGGGGTGTGGGGGCTGTGCTTTGGCAAAGTGGGTGGGCTTATATCCTTCCTGTTTGGCCCTGTCCGGGGGTATCATCAGATGGGGCCACAGTGTCTCCTGACCCCTCCTGTCTCAGCCTCCAGTATTTATGCTGCAGTAGTTTATGTGTCGGGGGGCTGGGGTCAGTTTGTTATATCTGGAGTACTTCTCCTGTCCAATTTGGTGTCCTTTGTGAATTTAAGTGTGCTCTCTCTAATTCTCTCTTTCTCTCTTTCTTTCTCTCTGAGGACCTGAGCCCTAGGACCATGCCTCAGGACTAACGGACATGATGACTCCTTGCTGTCCCCAGTCCACCTGGCCGTGCTGCTGCTCCAGTTTCAACTGCTCTGCCTTATTATTATTGGACCATGCTGGTCATTTATGACCATTTGAACATCTTGGCCATGTTCTGTTATAATCTCCACCTGGCACAGCCAGAACAGGACTGGCCACCCCACATAGCCTGGTTCCTCTCTAGGTTTCTTCCTAGGTTTTGGCCTTTCTAGGGAATTTTTCCTAGCCACCATGCTTCTACACCTGGTTGGCTTGCTGTTTGGGGTTTTAGGCTGGGTTTCTGTACAGCAATTTGAGATACAGTGCCTTGCGGAAGTATTCGGCCCCCTTGAACTTTGTGACCTTTTGCCACATTTCAGGCTTCAAACATAAAGATATAAAACTGTATTTTTTTGTGAAGAATCAACAACAAGTGGGACACAATCATGAAGTGGAATGACATTTATTGGATATTTCAAACTTTTTTAACAAATCAAAAACTGAAAAATCGGGCGTGCAAAATTATTCAGCCCCTTTACTTTCAGTGCAGTAAACTCTCTCCAGAAGTTCAGTGAGGATCTCTGGATGATCCAATGTTGTCCTAAATGACTAATGATGATAAATACAATCCACTTGTGTGTAATCAAGTCTCCGTATAAATGCACCTGCACTGTGATAGTCTCAGAGGTCCGTTAAAAGCGCAGAGAGCATCATGAAGAACAAGGAACACACCAGGCAGGTCCGAGATATTGTTGTGAAGAAGTTTAAAGCCGGATTTGGATACAAAAAGATTTCCCAAGCGTTAAACATCCCAAGGAGCACTGTGCAAGCGATAATATTGAAATGGAAGGAGTATCAGACCACTGCAAATCTACCAAGACCTGGCAGTCCCTCTAAACTCTCAGCTCATACAAGGAGAAGACAGATCAGAGATGCAGCCAAGAGGCCCATGATCACTCTGGATGAACTGCAGATATCTAAAGCTGAGGTGGGAGACTCTTTCCATAGGACAACAATCAGTCGTATATTGCACAAATCTGGCCTTTATGGAAGAGTGGCAAGAAGAAAGCAATTTCTTAAAGATATCCATAAAAAGTGTTGTTTAAAGTTTGCCACAAGCCACCTGGGAGACACACCAAACATGTGGAAGAAGGTGCTCTGGTCAGATGAAACCAAAATTGAACTTTTTGGCAACAATGCAAAATGTTGTGTTTGGCGTAAAAGCAACACAGCTCATCACCCTGAACACACCATACCCACTGTAAAACATGGTGGTGGCAGCATCATGGTTTGGGCCTGCTTTTCTTCAGCAGGGACAGGAAAGATGGTTAAAATTGATGGGAAGATGGATGGAGCCAAATACAGGACCATTCTGGAAGAAAATCAGATGGAGTCTGCAAAAGACCTGCGACTGGGATGGAGATTTGTCTTCCAACAAGACAATGATCCAAAACATAAAGCAAAATCTACAATGGAATGGTTCAAAAATAAACATATGCAGGTGTTAGAATGTCCATGTCAAAGTCCAGAGCTGAATCCAATCGAGAATCTGTGGAAAGAACTGAAAACTGCTGTTCACAAATGCTCTCCATCCAACCTCACTGAGCTCGAGCTGTTTTGCAAGGAGGAATGGGAAAAAATGTCAGTCTCTTGATGTGCAAAACTGATAGAGACATACCCCAAGCGACTTACAGCTGTAATCGCAGCAAAATGTGGCGCTACAAAGTATTAACTTAAGGGGGCTGAATAATTTTGCACGCCCAATTTTTCAGTTTTTCAATTTGTTAAAAAAGTTTAAAATATCCAATAAATGTCGTTCCACTTCATGATTGTGTCCCACTTGTTATACAGTTTTATATCCTTATGTTTGAAGCCTGAAATGTGGCAAAAGGTCGCAGAGTTCAAGGGGGCCGAATACTTTCGCAAGGCACTGTATCAGCTGATGTACGAAGGGCTATATAAATACATTTTATTTGATTTTGCATCCCCCCAATGCACCAAATGTGGAATCTGCACCCTTGCCGATATCATGGACAGTACTGGTTTGAGAATATCCCAAGTTCTGTAAGATACAGACACATTACCAAACAACTTTTTTTTCTATATTTACAACTTATGTCAGATATGCTGGCCTCTGGAGTCCCTTGGGGTACTCATCTACTGAACCATCCAATGATAGGGTTTATAAATTAATTATCTGGACACCCGAAAGGACTGATCTCTATAATACAGTATATATATAGAAAAGTATGTGGACACCCCTTAAATTTTTGGGGGATTCATCTATTTCAGCCAGACCCATTGTGGACATGTGTATAAAATCTAGCACACAGCCATGCAATCTCCATAGAAAAATATTGACAGTAGAATGGCCTTACTGAAGATGTCAGTGACTTTCAACGTGGCACCGTCATAGGACACAACCTTTCCGAAAAGTCAGTTAGTCAAATTTCTGAGATCTGCCCCGGTCAACTGCAAGCGCTGCTATAAGTTGAAAACATCTAGGAGCAACAACGGCTCAGCCACGAAGTGGTAGGCCACACAGGCTCACAGAACGGAACGCCGAGTGCTGAAGCGCGTAACGAGTAAAAATTGTCTGTCCTCGGTTGCAACACTCACTACTGAGTTCCAAACTGTCTCTGGAAGAAACGTCAGCACAATAACTTTTTTCGTCAGGAGGGCGGATGTGCGCGGGCGGATGGGGACTGAGGGGAGAAAGGGTTAGGATTATTTTTGTATGCATTTCTTTTATCGTTTTTCTTTTGTACCTGTAACCACCCCCCCTCAAAAAAATAAAAAATAAATAAATAAAAAGGTGTTCACGCAAAAAAGTAGAGCATCAGTCTGTGACTGCCTTGATATGTGATATCCCCTGTGAAGTCTAGGTGAGGGGCAGAACTGTCATTTGTCCAGAAGGGTGTGTTGGTTTGTGTGTGTGTGTTTATGTTTGTGTGTTTGTGTGTGAGTGACACTCATCTGTCTCTATTATCAGCAGGAGGTTCAAGCAGGCAGGCAGATAATAACCAACGGACAGCACAGTTAAATAGTAGTAGGGTGAGTGGAAATAGGTACTTACTGTACTGCGTAGCATAATATAGTATAGTATAGTATAGTATAGCATAGTGTTGTATGGTATAGTATAGTATTTCATTGTATAGTATAGCATAGCATAGTATAGTATAGTATTATATAGTACAGTATAGCATAGTATAGAATAGTATAGTATAGTGTAGTATAGTATAGTATAGTATAGTGTTGTATAGTATAGTATAGTATAGTATGGTATAGTATTGTATAGTATTGAATGGTATTGTATAGTATAACATAACATACTATAGTATAGTGTAGTATAGTACAGCACAGTACAGCATAGTATAGTATAGTATAGCGTAGTATAGTACAGTATGGTATAGTGTAGTATAGTATAGTATAGCGATGTATAGTATAGTGTAGTATAGTGTGGTATAGTATAGTGTATATATATATATATATAGTATATATATAGTATGGCATGATATGGTATAGTACGGTATAGTACGGTATGGTAGAGTACGGTATGGTATAGTATAGTATATGGTATAGTACTGTATAGTATAGTATAGTAGGATATGGTATAGTACTGTATAGTATGTTATAGTATAGTATGATATGGTATAGCATGATATGGTCTAGTATAATATGATAGTATAGTATGGTATAGTATGGTATGACATAGTAAGATATGTCATGGCATGGTATGGTGTGGTATAGTATGATATAGTATGGTATGGTATAGCATGGCATAGTACTGTACAGTATGGTGTAGTATAGCATGGTATGTCTAGTGTAGTATGGTATAGTACTGTACAGTATGGTGTAGTATAGCATGGTATGTATATGTATATGTATATAGTATAGTATAGTATGGTATAGTATGGTATGATAAAGTAGGATATGGCATGGTATGGTGTGGTATAGCATGATACGGTCTAGTACAGTATGGTGTAGTATAGCATGGTATGTCTAGTGTAGTATGGTATAGTACTGTACAGTATGGTGTAGTATAGCATGGTATGTATATGTATATGTATATAGTATAGTATAGTATGGTATAGTATGGTATGATAAAGTAGGATATGGCATGGTATGGTGTGGTATAGCATGATACGGTCTAGTATAGAATGGTATAGTATAGTACTGCACAGTATGGTATAGTATAGTATAGTATGGTATAGTTTGGCATGGTATAGTGTCATATGATATGGTATGGTGTGGTATAGTTTTTGGATAGTATAGTATTGTATGATATAGTATGGTATAGTATTGTATGGTATAATATAGTATGGTATAGTATTGTATATTATTGTATGGTATAGTATGGTATAGTATTGTATAGTATTGTATGACATGGTATAGTGTCGTATGATATGGTATGGTGTGGTATGGTATGGTATGGTATAGTATAGTATGGTATAGTTTTAGTATAGTATAGTATTGTATGATATAGCATGGTATAGTATTGTATAGTATTGTATGGTATAGTATGGTATAGTATAGTATAGTATGGTATAGTTTGGCATGGTATAGTGTCGTATGATATGGTATAGTGTGCTATAGTATGGTATGGTATGGTATAGCATGATATGGTACAGTTTTAGTATAGTATAGTATTGTATGATATAGTATTGTATAGCATTGTATGGTATAGTATGGTATAGCATTGTATAGTATGGTATAGTATTGTATATTATTGTATGGTATAGTATGGTATAGTATGGTATAGTATTGTATAGTATTTTATGGTATAGTATGGTATAGTATGGTATAGTATGGTATAGTATTGTACAGTATTGTATGGTATAGTATTGTATAGTATGGTATAGTATAGTATTGTATGGTATAGTATGGTATAGTATGGTATAGCATTGTATAGTATGGTATAGTATTGTATAGTATTGCATGGTATAGTGTGGTATAGTATTGTATAGTATTGTATGGTATAGTATTGTATGGTATAGTGTGGTATAGTATTGTATAGTATTGTATGGTATAGTATTGTATAGCATGGTATAGTATTGTATAGTTTTGTATGGTATAGTAGTGTATGGTATAGCATTGTATAGTATTGTATGGTAGAGTATTGTATAGTATGGTATGGTATAGTATGGTATAGTATTGTATAGTATTGTATGGTATAGTATTGTATAGTGTTGTATGATATAGTATGGTATAGTATTGTATAGTATAGTATGGTATAGTATTGTATAGTATTGTATAGTATTGCATAGTATTGTATAGTATTGTATTGTATAGTATTGTATAGTATTGTATGGTATAGTATGGTATAGTATGGTATAGTATTGTATAGTATTGTATTGTATGGTATTGTATAGTATTGTATAGTATTGTATGGTATAGTATTGTATAGCATGGTATAGTATTGTATAGTATTGTATGGTATAGTATTGTATAGTATTGTATGGTATTGTATAGTATGGTATAGTATTGTATAGTATTGTATGGTATAGTATTGTATAGCATGATATAGTATTGTATAGTATGTATGGTATAGTATTGTATGGTATAGCATTGTATAGTATTGTATGGTATAGTATTGTATAGTATTGTATGGTATAGTATGGTATAGTATTGTATAGTATTGTATGGTATAGTATGCTATACACATCTAAATTGCACCTGGGCTGTAGTAATACAGTATGGCCTTTCTCTTAAATTTCAAAGACGATGGTACAAAAAAAACATTTTTTTCTTTCTATTATCTCTTACCAGATCTAATGTGTTATATTCTCCTACATTCACTTCACATTTCTACAAACTTCAAAGTATTTCCTTTCAAATGTTATCCAGAATATGCATATCCTTGCCTCAGGTCCTGAGCTACAGCTACATTTGGGTATGTCATTTAGGGGAAAATTAAAAATGTGTGTGTGGAGGCGTCACCGTCACCGCCATAATTATGTTTTTGTTTTTTAATTGTCTAATAAATTCAATCAGTCAATCTGTTTAGCCTGCTAGCCCTGAGAACGGCTAGCATTTCCAGTCATACAACATTCTCTGTGTCATTAATAAAGACCACAGAGCTTAAAACACCAGAACTGCTAAAGAGGTCATTTGGACTGCTCATGAATTATTACTCTGCCATTTTTTAAAGTCATTCCCCCCCAGTCCTTGACTTTTCTTAAATAAGTCTATGTAACACACTGTCAGTGATAGATTCTTAACATCACAACAGAACTGAAGTTATAACCAGTTTTAGGAGGGCATGTCATTTTTTTGGTTTCCCCCCGTTGCTCCTCCTTCTCCCGACAGTAGGACCTGCTCCACCCCTTCTCCCAAAAACAGGGCCTGCTCCACTTCTTCTCCCAACAGTAGGGCCTCTCGTGCCTCTGTCGTTGTTCTAACTCCTCGTATCGTCGCCGTTCCGATCTCGCTGCCTCCAACTGCTCCCTTGGACGGCGATGTTCTCTGGCCTGCGTCCAGGGTCCTTCTCCATCCAGGATGTCCTCCCATGTCCATTCCTCCTGGCCACGCTGCTTGGTCCGTTTTTGGTGGGATCTTCTGTCACGCTCGTTGAAATGAGTAGACTAAGGTGCAGCGTGAATAGAGTTCCACATATTTTAATAAACTGAAACTCACCAAAACAAAACAATAAAGCACAAACGAAATGTAAAGCTACTGGTGTGCACATGTAACAGTATGACTTTAGACCGTCCCCTCGCCCATACCCGGACGCAAACCAGGGACCCTCTGCACACATCAACAACAGTCACCCTTGAAGCATCGTTACCCATCGCTCCACAAAAGCCACAGCTCTTGCAGAGCAAGGGGAACCACTACTTTAAGGTCTCAGAGCAAGTGATGTGACCAATTGAAACGCTATTTAGCGCGCACCGCTAACTAAGCTAGCCGTTTCACATCCGTTACACTCACCCCCCTTTTGACCTCCTCCTTTTCCGCAGCAACCAGTGATCCAGGTCACGGCACCAATGTAACAGTATAACTTTAGACCGTCCCCTCGCCCATACCCAGGCGCGATCCAGGAACCCTCTGCACACATCAACAACAGTCACCCTCGAAGCATCGTTACCCATCGCTCTACAAAAGCCGCGGCCCTGACAGAGCAAGGGGAACCACTACTTCAAGGTCTCAGAGCAAGTGACGTCACCGATTGAAACGCTATATAGCGTGCACCGCTAACTAAGCTAGCCGTTTCACATCCGTTACACACACAGGCAACTAAATGTAGACAATATCCCACAAACACAAATGAGGAAATGGCTACCTAAATATGATTTTGAGTTGAAGATTATAGGCGAAATGCCAGGGGATTCTAACAGGCTGACCACACCAGAAATCCATGTTATTCAATTATTGCACCCACACTGCTCGCACATGTCAACGAGCGTCTGCGTTGCCAAGGGCTAAAATAGAAGTCTTTTCTTTTTCTGACGCGGATCGAACTGCAAATCCTGCCTCTTCCATCTCCTCATTGGTTTATAGAAGCAGGTACCCACGTGCCATGGTTCTACCCACGTGCCATGGTTCTACCCACGTGCCATGGTTCTACCCACGTGCCATGGTTCTACCCACGTGCCATGGTTCTACCCACGTGCCATGGTTCTACCCACGTGCCTTGGTTCTACCCACGTGCCATGGTTCTACCCAAGTGCCATGGTTCTACCCACGTGCCATGGTTCTACCCACGTACGTGCCATGGTTATACCCACGTGCCAAGGTTCTACCCACGTGCCATGGTTCTACCCACGTGCCATGGTTCTACCCACGTGCCATGGTTCTACCCACGTGCCATGGTTCTACCCACGTGCCATGATTATACCCACGTGCCATGGTTCTACCCACGTGCCATGGTTCTACCCACGTGCCATGGTTATACCCACGTGCCATGGTTCTACCCACGTGCCATGGTTCTACCCACGTGCCATGGTTCTACACACGTGCAATGGTTATACCCACGTGCCATGGTTCTACCCACGTGCCATGGTTCTACCCACGTGCCATGGTTCTACCCACGTGCCATGGTTCTACCCACGTGCCATGGTTATACCCACGTGCCATGGTTCTACCCACGTGCCATGGTTATACCCACGTGCCATGGTTCTACCCACGTGCCATGGTTCTACCCACGTGGGTAATTGAAAGACAAACTGCTTTGCCGTTGGTGGAGTAATACTGTGAAAGTGTAGATGCCAATCACCATATAAGTTCAAAGATGAAAAAGCCTGGAAGGAGGAGAGGTGACTAGAAATGATTCCGTTGACCGTTTTATGTGTGGATTAATTGTTGGAGTAGAGGGCCTTGTGCATTTCAGGTAAAATAACAACTCAATGTTTATATCCCTGGACGAATTAGCTAGCAACAGCAAGCTAGCTAAATAGGACAATTTAGCTAGATAGTGCAAGCTAACCATACATGTTTAATGCTTATCGACCTGTTCCCAAATTAATGTAATTGGTTCAGAGTTTGTTTTGATATTTTAACCTGCATGTAGTGATCGCGTTTGGTGTAGGGGGACAAAATAAATGTATACACGATGACGCACGATGGCGCACGATGGCTCACAGCCGGTTTGGGTTCAGCGTAATGGTAACACATTTAAATTATATGCCAAAACACTCCTTGCAAATGCAGAAGGCCTTAGGGTTTGTATAAATCATTAGACATGTTATGTGGTTTTATTTTGAAATAAATGTAGTTTTGATGTCATCTAATTCTGGAATGGAACTGTAGAATGGACGAAGGGGTGGAGGGGTCACAAGGAATTAGTATAGGGGTTATCAAACCTAAAACAAACTTGACATTATTTTAATGTGGTATGATGGTTATGGAGAACCACATGGGGAAAAGGAGACCAGTGAATCGTTAGACTCGGTGGAGAGATACTATCGCCGTGTGTGGGATTTATTGGATGGGATCTGTTCAATTCAGTTAAAATGGGTTTTCAGGAGGATGAAAATGTTTTGAAGAGGGATTTAAATGGTTTCCTTAAGGACAGGGAAAGAAAGGGAGAGGAAACATTTTAATATGTGTCGAAAGCCCTGAATATGAAAAATTCCTAATGAAGAATGATCAACTTCATTATGAATTAAATAGACAGGGAAGATTTCATTATAGAATTCTTGAGAAACACTCTCTATCCAAATTGTACCATTACTTTAGGAGACTATTATTATTTTCATAGGGAGTCATAAAGAGTTATAATTCTAAGTTGATTAGTTATTCGAATTGGTTTATTTTTGATTTAACATGTTGTTTTTTTTAAAACACGTGTTTGAAAGGGGAAAATGACCAGTTCCCTGAGGTAATGGTCTTTGGGGTACTTATACAGTGGTACTGCGTTCAGTCTGCGTATAGAAAGGAGAATATATGTTAATCAGGGATGACAGTTACTTACTGGATTGTGATATATGTATCGCTGATTTCATGTTGTGTTTTTGTTTTGATACAAATATCACAAGATTGGGATCCTGGAGAGGGAATTCTGTGATAGGTTAGGGTGCTATCTTCATGATCTGGTAACTCTTCCTAGAGGTCACCAGTAGAATAAGCGAGTATGGACTAATTTAGGAAAACATATATTTTTTTATAGCAGTAACATTATGTTATGCTTTTTGATTTGCCTTAGAGATTTAAGACTTTTAAGAAAATGTTAATGTAATAATTCGTCATGTAGTCAATGTTTGTCTGGTTTCCTGTTTATTTTACCATTATTTAACATGATGACGCAAGAACAAATTCTTATTTTCAATGACAGCCTAGGATCAGTGGGTTAACTGCCTGTTCTGGGTCAGAACGACAGATTTGTACCATGTCAGCTCGGGGATATGAACTTGCAACCTTTTGGTTACTAGTCCAACGCTCTAACCACTAGGCTACCCTGCCGCCCCATTCCTGAAACAGAAATGTAATAAACTTAACTGTTGTTATGATCTGTGCTTTTTTGAGGTTATCATGGAAGGTGAGGTCAGATCGTTTCTTAATGCATGGTAGGAATATTTTGACCAAAGACAGTTTGTGTAAACTGGGGGGGGGGGGGCTGTAATGAGAAGAGTAATGACCGGCAATAAATGGTTGTTTATAAATGTTCTAACAAGGTTGATGTGTGCCAAGTTGATTAACTGGAATTTGAGCCCTAGTCTCAAAGTAAGAACTGAGGTCAGTCCTTCTAAATGTAATTTATAGAAATGTTTTAGTTGTGATGGGGATACAGCGAGAGAGAATGGCTTAAGCACGATGAGGGGTGGATACGCTGCCAACATTCATGTGGCAGAGAGTCTCCAGAAACGTATCTCTCAGCGTCGTCCTGAGGGGAGGTGGTTTGTTTGGGGGAATCACTGGATGACGGCTCGGGACAAACATGAAAGCTGTTTTTGTTTCCACCTGAATTCAGAATGTTTATGCTGCTAAGTTATTGAAGACATACTTGGTTTATTTTCTCTTTCCAAGTCACTATGTTTTTAGGTTTGGTGGAACATGAGGGTGTTCATGATTCCAGAGGAGGGAATGATGTATCTTGACTAACTGATTTGCGAACATGTTAGAATGTTTATAACTGTAGAAAATGCATTAAGAGTATAGTGTGTTATGGGTTAGATGTAATGATAGAGTATAGTGTGTTGTGGGTTAGATGTAGTGATAGAGTATAGTGTGTTATGGGTTAGATGTAGTGATAGAGGAGTATAGTGTGTTATGGGTTAGATGTAGTGATAGAGGAGTATAGTGTGTTATGGGTTAGATGTAATGATATGGTATAGTGTGTTATGGGTTAGATGTAATAATATAGTATAGTGTGTTATGGGTTAGATGTAATAATAGAGTATAGTGTGTTATTACATTTACATTTAAGTCATTTGGGTTAGATGTAATGATAGTTTACAGTGTGTTGTGGGTTAGATGTAGTGATAGAGTATAGTGTGTTATGGGTTAGATGTAGTGATAGAGGAGTATAGTGTGTTATGGGTTAGATGTAATGATATAGTATAGTGTGTTATGGGTTAGATGTAATAATATAGTATAGTGTGTTATGGGTTAGATGTAATAATAGAGTATAGTGTGTTATGGGTTAGATGTAATAATATAGTATAGTGTGTTATGGGTTAGATGTAATAATAGAGTATAGTGTGTTATGGGTTAGATGTAATTATATAGTATAGTGTGTTATGGGTTAGATGTAGTGATAGAAGAGTATAGTGTGTTATGGGTTAGATGTAGTGATAGAGGAGTATAGTGTGTTATGGGTTAGATGTAATGATATAGTATAGTGTGTTATGGGTTAGATGTAGTGATAGAGGAGTATAGTGTGTTATGGGTTAGATGTAGTGATAGAGTATAGTGTGTTATTGGTTAGATGTAATGATAGAGGAGTATCATTCCCAGACACTATATATTGTTACATGAGATAGCTCATAGAAGAGGGAGGACAGGGATTTAGTTGAATATTACAACTACCTAGATCATGGTGAGAGTAGAAGAGATACCAGTGGCATTTCAGACATTACGGTAAACATTCAGGACACCTGTGACTCAGAGTTCTGTTAGGTTGGATATTATTCCCAACTCATTCATTTTTATCCCATTTCTAACAGCCGGTGAACATTGGACAGATTACATGCAGAAGGTTTTCTCACGGCAGGAGCTGTAGGGACAGTAACTGAAGGAGCTGTAGGGACAGTAACTGAAGGAGCTGTAGGGACAGTAACAGATGGAGCTGTAGGGACAGTAACTGAAGGAGCTGTAGGGACAGTAACTGAAGGAGCTGTAGGGACAGTAACTGAAGGAGCTGTAGGGACAGTAACTGAAGGAGCTGTAGGGACAGTAACTGAAGGAGCAGAAAGGACAGTAACTGAAGGAGCTGTAGGGACAGTAACTGAAGAAGCTGTAGGGACAGTAACTGAAGGAGTAGCAGGGACAGTTACTGAAGGAGTTGTAGGGACAGCAACTGAAGGAGCTGTAGGGACAGTGACTGAAGGAGCTGTAGGGACAGCAACTGAAGGAGTAGTAGGGACAGTAACTGAAGGCGTTGTAGGGACAGTAACTGAAGGAGCTGTAGGGACAGTAACTGAAGGAGCTGTAAGGACAGTAACTGAAGGAGCTGTAGGGACAGTAACTGAAGGAGCTGTAGGGACAGTAACTGAAGAAGCTGTAGGGACAGTAACTGAAGGAGCTGTAGGTACAGTAACTGAAGGAGCTGTGGGGACAGTAGCTGTAGGGACAGTAACTGAAGGAGCTGTAGGGATAGTGACTGAAGGAGCTGTAGGGACAGCAACTGAAGGAGTAGTAGGGACAGTAACTGAAGGCGTTGTAGGGACAGTAACTGAAGGAGCTGTAGGGACAGTAACTGAAGGAGCTGTAGGGACAGTAACTGAAGGAGCTGTAGGGACAGTAACTGAGGAGCTGTAGGGACAGTAACTGAAGGAGTAGCAGCGACAGTAACTGAAGGAGCTGTAGGGACAGTAACTGAAGGAGATGTAGGGACAGTAACTGAAGGAGCTGTAGGGACAGTAACTGAAGGAGCTGTAGGGACAGTAACTGAAGGAGCTGTATGGTCAGTAACTGAACGAGCTGTAGGGACAGTAACTGAAGGAGCTGTAGGGACAGTAACTGAAGGAGCTGTAGGGACAGTAACTGAAGGAGCTGTAGGGACAGTAACTGAAGGAGCTGTAGGGACAGTAACTGAAGGAGCTGTAGGTACAGTAACTGAAGGAGCTGTGGGGACAGTAGGTGTAGGGACAGTAACTGAAGGAGCTGTAGGGACAGTGACTGAAGGAGCTGTAGGGACAGCAACTGAAGGAGTAGTAGGGACAGTAACTGGAGGCGTTGTAGGGACAGTAACTGAAGGAGCTGTAGGGACAGTAACTGAAGGAGCTGTAGGGACAGTAACTGAGGAGCTGTAGGGACAGTAACTGAAGGAGTAGCAGCGACAGTAACTGAAGGAGCTGTAGGGACAGTAACTGAAGGAGCTGTAGGGACAGTAACTGAAGGAGCTGTAGGGACAGTAACTGAAGGAGCTGTAGGGACAGTAACTGAAGGAGCTGTATGGTCAGTAACTGAAGGAGCTGTAGGGACAGTAACTGAAGGAGCTGTAGGGACAGTAACTGAAGGAGCTGTAGGGACAGTAACAGTAGGAGCTGTTGGGACAGTAACTGAAGGAGCTGTAGGGACAGTAACTGAAGGAGCTGTGGGGACAGTAACTGAAGGAGCTGTAGGGACAGTAACTGAAGGAGCTGTAGGGACAGTAACTGAAGGAGCTGTAGGGACAGTAACTGAAGGAGCTGTAGGGACAGTAACTGAAGGAGCTGTAGGGACAGTAACTGAAGGAGCTGTAGGGACAGTAACTGAAGGAGCAGAAAGGACAGTAACTGAAGGAGCTGTAGGGACAGTAACTGAAGAAGCTGTAGGGACAGTAACTGAAGGAGTAGCAGGGACAGTTACTGAAGGAGTTGTAGGGACAGCAACTGAAGGAGCTGTAGGGACAGTGACTGAAGGAGCTGTAGGGACAGCAACTGAAGGAGTAGTAGGGACAGTAACTGAAGGCGTTGTAGGGACAGTAACTGAAGGAGCTGTAGGGACAGTAACTGAAGGAGCTGTAAGGACAGTAACTGAAGGAGCTGTAGGGACAGTAACTGAAGGAGCTGTAGGGACAGTAACTGAAGAAGCTGTAGGGACAGTAACTGAAGGAGCTGTAGGTACAGTAACTGAAGGAGCTGTGGGGACAGTAGCTGTAGGGACAGTAACTGAAGGAGCTGTAGGGATAGTGACTGAAGGAGCTGTAGGGACAGCAACTGAAGGAGTAGTAGGGACAGTAACTGAAGGCGTTGTAGGGACAGTAACTGAAGGAGCTGTAGGGACAGTAACTGAAGGAGCTGTAGGGACAGTAACTGAAGGAGCTGTAGGGACAGTAACTGAGGAGCTGTAGGGACAGTAACTGAAGGAGTAGCAGCGACAGTAACTGAAGGAGCTGTAGGGACAGTAACTGAAGGAGCTGTAGGGACAGTAACTGAAGGAGCTGTAGGGACAGTAACTGAAGGAGCTGTAGGGACAGTAACTGAAGGAGCTGTATGGTCAGTAACTGAACGAGCTGTAGGGACAGTAACTGAAGGAGCTGTAGGGACAGTAACTGAAGGAGCTGTAGGGACAGTAACTGAAGGAGCTGTAGGGACAGTAACTGAAGGAGCTGTAGGGACAGTAACTGAAGGAGCTGTAGGTACAGTAACTGAAGGAGCTGTGGGGACAGTAGGTGTAGGGACAGTAACTGAAGGAGCTGTAGGGACAGTGACTGAAGGAGCTGTAGGGACAGCAACTGAAGGAGTAGTAGGGACAGTAACTGGAGGCATTGTAGGGACAGTAACTGAAGGAGCTGTAGGGACAGTAACTGAAGGAGCTGTAGGGACAGTAACTGAGGAGCTGTAGGGACAGTAACTGAAGGAGTAGCAGCGACAGTAACTGAAGGAGCTGTAGGGACAGTAACTGAAGGAGCTGTAGGGACAGTAACTGAAGGAGCTGTAGGGACAGTAACTGAAGGAGCTGTAGGGACAGTAACTGAAGGAGCTGTATGGTCAGTAACTGAAGGAGCTGTAGGGACAGTAACTGAAGGAGCTGTAGGGACAGTAACTGAAGGAGCTGTAGGGACAGTAACAGTAGGAGCTGTTGGGACAGTAACTGAAGGAGCTGTAGGGACAGTAACTGAAGGAGCTGTGGGGACAGTAACTGAAGGAGCTGTAGGGACAGTAACTGAAGGAGCTGTAGGGACAGTAACTGAAGGAGCTGTAGGGACAGTAACTGAAGGAGCTGTAGGGACAGTAACTGAAGGAGCTGTAGGGACAGTAACAGAAGGAGCTGTTGGGACAGTAACTGAAGGAGCTGTAGGGACAGTAACTGAAGGAGCTGTAGGGGCAGTAACTGAAGGAGCTGTAGGGACAGTAGCTGAAGGAGCTGTAGGGACCTTAACTGAAGGCATAGTTCTCACATGAAGTGAGGTCCAACTGCATAATGGGTGAGAGAAGACACCATGACACATGAAGCAGAGAGAGAGAGAGAGAGAGAGAGAGAGAGAGAGAGAGAGAGAGAGAGACTCAAGCCCACTGTAAGACATACAGCTGGTTTGGGTCTGGGAGCTACTGTAAACATCATAGTTAGATTGTCTGCTTTATGGGTTAATGCATCATATGAGAGGATAGAGGGGTAATTGTACTGTGAACAATATGTTGAAGCCATTGATGTGAAAGCAGATACAGTGCTGAGTTACCTCAGATTATGGATACACACTTGCATATTAGGTGTCATGCCTATCAGGTGAAATGGAAGAGATGGGGAACAAAGTGAAAATGACATAACTTGGGAACAACTCTCGGGAAACCTGGGGCCTAAAGGGTGAAAGCATGAGGAAGCTTTTTAGAGCATTCATTTGTGTGGAGTCCAGCAGGAAAGTATCCTGGAGGCCTAGAGTCGGTTGAAGAGAGAGCGGGAATTGTTATGGTCTCAGACGTTGGTTGTCACGCATATATAATTATGCATAGCTTATCACATCGTTAACACGGTTGTGTTTTGTGTGTCTTTTTGTTCATGTTTTCTAATCATTTGTTAGTTTTTTTAATTCATGTTTTATAATCATTGTTTCTACATGTATTAGTAATTTCCAAGTTTATATGAATTGAACATCAGGGTGCTATTGTTCAAGACGAGGGACTGTTGAATTCAATATTTTTTACATCGAGATATTAAAGACATGATAGATCAGATGCTTAGTATAGTAAAAGAGTCTGGGTCTCTGTAGAAAGACAGATAGCTGTGGAATGTGCTGGAATGTGTTGAGGGATGGGAGCAGAGCAACATGTTGATACAGGGGAGACAGATGGACATCTGTGGATTAGATTTTTTTTTTTTTACCTTTATTTAACCAGGCAAGTCAGTTAAGAACAAATTCTTATTTTCAATGACGGCCTGGGAACAGTGGGTTAACTGCCCGTTCAGGGGCAGAACGACAGATTTGTACCTTGTTAGCTCGGGGGTTTGAACTCACAACCTTCCAGGTTACTAGTCCAACGCTCTAACCACTAGGCTACCCTGGCTACTAGGCTACCCTAACCACTAGGCTACCCTGTCGATTAAGGAGGGGTTGAGGTCAGGAGGTGAGGACAGATTCTCATAAGGGAGTATTAAAGGTTTGGAATCCTGTTACCATCTTTACTCTCTTCCTGTAGGATCAGAAAATGTAAGGATTGGAGAGAAGGATGAGTGTCTTAAGTGGGATATAAATATATCTGGATGGGACAAATGTTGGGTAGTCTGAATTACAGCTGTACAGAACCTTTGGGAAGAATTAAACTTGGTTAAAGCTTCTCTTGTGTTAAAGCTTCTCTTCTCCTGTGTTATTTACTCTGAAAAATAAGAACCTAACACTACCAATTGGATATCATGAAATTGGGGAGAAAAAGAGGGTAAAGGAACAAACATTTACCGCATGGTTGTAACAAAGGTACTCCACAAATACATTTGATTGATCACTTGAATAGTTGTGTTTTTTTTATTTATTACATATAGCCTACAGGAACATAAACTAATAAAAATGCTATTGTGTTTTTGGAAGAAAAAAAAGAGTATTGGAATGTTACCCAAGGCCTACCCAAGGCCTACATAAACACAACCCAATTATTATTACTGTTAGAATGTTGCAGTCAGAATTTCATGATATCTCATTAGCTTGTAGGGGGCTCCGTGGAGAATTTCATGATATCTCATTAGCTTGTAGGGGACTCCGTGGAGAATTTCATGATATCTCATTAGCTTGTAGGGGACTCCGTGGAGAATTTCATGATATCTCATTAGCTTGTTGGGGGCTACATGGAGAATTTCATGATATCTCATTAGCTTGTAGGGGGCTCCATGGAGAATTTCATGATATCTCATTAGCTTGTAGGGTGCTCCATAGAGAATTTCATGATATCTCATTAGATTGTAGGGGGCTCCATGGAGAATTTCATGATATCTCATTAGATTGTAGGGGGCTCCATCGAGATCGAGAATTTCATGATATCTCATTAGATTGTAGGGGGCTCCGTCGAGGCCCCGCGATTCTAGTGTTAATTCTGCTGAGGCCTCTAAATCCTCCCTCTTTTCCAAACTCCTGTGGAGTCAGAGAGCCTTCAGACAATAAAGTGCCATTCACTATTCGGTAGAACGCTAGTGGTGGAAGTTGACCTTTAACGTAGATCTAGGATCAGATTGCCCTTCCACCATTCTAACCTGAACCATTATTGGGATGTAATAACACCTGGTCCTGGGTTAGTGGTAAGGGCAACTTCTACCTGTTCCAAGAAGAGAACTGTCATAGTTTTTTAGGAGCAGCAACACTCCATGGAACAGCAGGTTGGTCATTTTAACGCTGTCATTGTGATGTTTTACATTTCCTGTCAGTGAGTTTCATAACGTGGTGGGTCATAATTTTACAGGTTTGTAAGGTGATTGAGCGAACTGTATTACCTACCAACTCTCATAGTGAATACCAACCAACTCTCATAATGAATAACTACCAACTCTCATAATGAATATCTACCAACTCTCATAGTGAATACCTACCAACTCTCATAATGAATAACCACCAACTCTCATAATGAATACGTACCAACTCTCATAATGAATACCTACCAACTCTCATAGTGAAAACCTACCAATTCTCATAATGAATAACCACCAACTCTCATAATGAATATCTACCAACTCTCATAATGAAAACCTACCAACTCTCATAGTGAATACCTACCAACTCTCATAATGAATAACCACCAACTCTCATAATGAATAACCACCAACTCTCATAATGAATATCTACCAACTCTCATAGTGAATACCTACCAACTCTCATAGTGAATACCTACCAACTCTCATAGTGAATACCTACCAACTCTCATAGTGAATACCTACCAACTCTCATAGTGAATACCTACCAACTCTCATAATGAATACCTACCAACTCTCATAGTGAATACCTACCAACTCTCATAGTGAATACCTACCAACTCTCATAGTGAATACCTACCAACTCTCATAGTGAATACCTACCAACTCTCATAATGAATACCTACAAACTCTCATAGTGAATACCTACCAACTCTCATAATGAATACCTACCAACTCTCATAGTGAATACCTACCAACTCTCATAGTGAATACCTACCAACTCTCATAGTGAATACCTACCAACTCTCATAGTGAATACCTACCAACTCTCATAGTGAATACCTACCAACTCTCATAGTGAATACCTACCAACTCTCATAGTGAATACCTACCAACTCTCATAGTGAATACCTACCAATGCTCATGAGTATATTCCTACAAAGGCAGAGTATGTGATGACGTCTCTGTGTGTTGGTTAATTGGTCAGAGTTGTTGTTGTGGTGATAAAAACGGATGTTGTGCTCTCAGAATAACCAGGAGGGTGTAACAGCACGATGGCTAAAAGACCACTAGAGCGGACTGTTCACCGTCGGATATTTCATATAAGGCAGTGACCTGACTCATCCATCTGTCTTGTATGGTAGCTACTGGTGTCTGGTTATTTTCAGCCTGGTTATTACCAAACCATATCCCAATCTGAACCTGAGCCTGGCTTAACCCTGATAGAACAAATACCTAGCTGAACCCATGGCTTCAGACCCATATTGGGACAGGAGATTTCCCTGTGAGCTCAGTTTGACGGCCATTTTGGAGTTCCTTACCTGCAAGTCAAGGTTAGGGTTGGGGTAGGTTTATATCTACCTGAACGTCAAGGTTAGGGTTGGGGTAGGTAAATATCTACCTGAAAGTCAAGGTTAGGGTTGGGGCAGGTATATATCTACCTGAAAGACAAGGTTAGGGTTGGGGTAGGTTTATATCTACCTGAAAGTCAAGGTTAGGGTTGGGGAAGGTACATATCTACCTGAAAGTCAAGGTTAGGGTTGGGGTAGGTTTATAGCTACCTGAACGTCAAGGTTAGGGTTGGGGTAGGTATATATCTACCTGAAAGTCAAGGTTAGGGTTGGGGCAGGTATATATCTACCTGAAAGTCAAGGTTAGGGTTGGGGCAGGTAAATATCTACCTGAAAGTCAAGGTTAGGGTTGTTGTAGGTAAATATCTACCTGAAAGTCAAGGTTAGGGTTGTTGTAGGTAAATATCTACCTGAAAGTCAAGGTTAGGGTTGGGGTAGGTATATATCTACCTGAAAGTCAAGTTTAGGGTTGGCGTAGGTGTACATTTACCTAAAAGTCAGGGTTAGGGTTGGGGTAGGTGTATATTTACCTGGAAGTCAGGGCTAGGGTTGGGGTAGGTGTATATTTACCTGGAAGTCAGGGCTAGGGTTGGGGTAGGTGTATATTTACCTGGAAGTCAGGGCTAGGGTTGGGGTAGGTGTATATTTACCTGGATGTCAGGGTTAGGGTTGGGGTAGGTGTATATTTACCTGGATGTCAGGGTTAGGGTTGGGGTAGGTGTATATTTACCTGGAAGTCAGGGCTAGGGTTGGGGTAGGTGTATATTTGCCTGGAAGTCAGGGTTAGGGTTGGGGTAGGTGTATATTTACCTGGATGTCAGGGCTAGGGTTGGGGTAGGTGTATATTTACCTGGAAGTCAGGGTTAGGGTTGGGGTAGGTGTATATTTACCTGGAAGTCAGGGCTAGGGTTGGGGTAGGTGTATATTTACCTGGAAGTCAGGGTTAGGGTTGGGGTAGGTGTATATTTACCTGGAAGTCAGGGTTAGGGTTGGGGTAGGTGTATATTTACCTGGAAGTCAGGGTTAGGGTTGGTGTAGGTGTATATTTACCTGGAAGTCAGGGTTAGGGTTGGGGTAGCTGTATATTTACCTGGAAGTCAGGGTTAGGGTTGGGGTAGATGTATATTTACCTGGAAGTCAGGGTTAGGGTTGGGGTAAGGAAGCCAGGCAGAGCGAGAGTTCTCCTGGTACTTGAAGGGGCCACCGAACACACGGGTGATGGCACTGAGGTTGAAGGCACACACCGCAGACGCTGCTATGCTATTCCTGTAGGGGGAGGAGAGGGAGAGAGATGCATATAAATATGTATACAGTACCAGTCAAAAGTTTGGACACACCTACTCATTCCAGGGTTTTGCTTGATTTTTTACTATTTTCTAGATTGTATCCAGCTTCATGAGGTAGTAAGCTGAAATGCATTTCAATTAACAGGTGTGCTTTCTTAAAAAAACTTGTATTTCCTTCTTCACTTCTTCGATATAGGGGGCGCTCTTTTAATTTTTGGATAAAAAAACGTTCCCGGTTTAAACAAGATATTTTGTCACAAAAATATGCTCGACTATGCATATAATTGACAGCTTTGAAAAGAAAACACTCTGACGTTTACAAAACTGCAAAGATATTATCTGTGAGTGCCCCAGAAGTAATGCTACAGGCGAAACCAAGATGAAATTTAAAACAGGAAATGGCCCAGATTCTGAAGGCGCTGTGTTCCAATGTCTCCTTATATGGCTGTGAATGCGCCAGGAATGAGCCTACACTTTCTGTCGTTTCCCCAAGGTGTCTGCAGCATTGTGACGTATTTGTAGGCATATCATTGGAAGATTGACCATAAGAGACTACATTTACCAGGTGCCCGCTTGGTGTCCTGCGTCAAAATTATTGCGTAATCTCCAGCTGCGTGCCTGTTTCCATTTTCTTCAGAGGAGAAACACAACTGCCACAAATGATTTATCATCGAATAGATATGTGAAAAACACGTTGAGGATTGATTCTAAACAACGTTTGCCATGTTTCTGTCAATATTATGGAGTTAATTTGGAAAAGAGTTTGGCGTTGTAATGACTGAATTTTCAGTTTTTTTTCTTAGCCAAATGTGATGAACGAAACGGAGCGATTTCTCCTACACAAATAATCTTTTTGGAAAAACTGAACATTTGCTATCGAACTGAGAGTCTCCTCATTGAAAACATCTGAAGTTCTTCAAAGGTAAATTACTTTATTTGAATGCTTTTCTTGTTTTGTGAAAATGTTGCCTGCTGAATGCTAGGCTAATGCTATGCTAGCTATCAATACAATCTGACACAAATGCTTGTGTAGCGATGGTTGAAAAGCATATTTTGAAAATCTGAGATGACAGTGTTAACAAAAGGCTAAGCTTGTGAGTGAATATATCTTTTTCATTTCATTTGCCATTTTCATGAATAGTTAATGTTGCGTTATGCTAATGAGCTTGAGGCTATGATTACGTTCCCGGATACGGGATTGCTCGACGCTAGAGGTTAACGTTTTAAGGCTAGGGGGCAGTATTCAGAGGTTTGGATGACTGAGGTGCACAAAGTACACTGGCTGTTACTCAAGCCCAGAAGCTAGAATATGGATGTACATGGTAGTATTGGATAGAAAACACTCTAAAGTTTCTAAAACCGTTAAAATAATGTCTGTTAGTATGACAGAACTGATTTGGCAGGCGAAATCCCGAGGACAAATTTCTTTTTTTGAGGTCATTGGAATTTCAATGTTTTTCTATGGGAAAGTCTAATAATTAGGACCCAGACTGCAGTTCCTATGGCTTCCACTAGATGTCAACAGTCTTTAGAAATTGTTTCATGCTTTGTTTTTTGAAAAATGAAGAAGTATTCGTATTCTTTCAGAATATCCCTCAGAAGGACTCTAGTCTTTTGACGCGCGTGAATGAGTTCTCGCTCCTCGTTCTTTTTCTCCGGTACTGAACACAGTATATTCCATCTTAAATTTGATAGATTATTTACATATTAGGCTACCTGAGTTTGGATTAGAAACGTTGTTTGAATTGTTTGGACGTAGTTTACAGGTAACTTTTTAGATTCCTTTGTAGGCTTGTTGGGCGGGAACAGGTGGATTTCTGAATCAAACGCGCCAAATAAACTGACATTTTTGGGATATAAAGAAGGACTTTGTCGAACAAAGCGACCATTCATTGTGTAACTGGGACCCGTTGGATTGCAAAAAGATGAAGATCTTCAAAGGTAAGTGATTTATTTTATCCCTATTTTTGATTTTTGTGACACCTGTGCAGGTTATGAATTCATGTTAATGCAGGAAGTGGGTGAGGCACTGTCCTCAGACAATCAAATGTTATGCTTTCGCCATAAAGCACAAAGCGGTTCGATTACCAAGATTCTAAACTAAATAATGGTGTATAACACTTGTATTTTGCTGATTTCATTTTACTACTTTTGTTTTTTGAATTACGCGCACTGCAATTTCACCGGATGTTGTTGAGGTGGGACGCTAGCGTCCCAATGATGCGAAAGAAGTTAATGCATTTCAGCCAATCAGTTGTGTTGTGACAAGGTAGGTTTGGTATACAGAAGATGGTCTTTTACCAAATAGGGCTAAATCCATATTATGGCAAGAACAGCTCAAATAAGCAAAGAGAAATGACAGCCTGTCATTACATTAAGACATGAAGGTCAGTCAATCCTGAAAAATCAAAGAACTTTGAACGTTTCTTCAAGTGCAGTCGCAAAAATCATCAAGCGCTATGATGAAACTGGCTCTCATGAGGACCACCACAGGAAAGGAAGACCCAGAGTTACTTCTGCTGCAGAGGATAAGTTCATTGGAGTTACCAGCCTCAGAAATCGGCAATTAACTGCACCTCAGATTGCAGCCCAAATAAATGCTTCACAGAGTTCAAGTAACAGACACATCTCAACATCAACTATTCAGAGGGGACTGAGAGAATCAGGCCTTCATGGTCGATTTGCTGCAAAGAAAACACTACTAAAGGACACCAATAAGAAGAAGAGACTTACTTGGGCCAAGAAACACAAGCAATGGACATTAGTCCTTTGGTCTGATGAGTCCAAATTTGAGATTTTTGGTTCTAACTGCCGTGAGATGCAGAGTCGGTGAACAGACAATCTCCACATGTGTGGTTCCCACCATGAAGCATGGAGGAAGAGGTGTGATGGTGTGGGTGTGCTTTTCTGGTGAAACTGTCTTTCATTTACTTAGAATTCAAGGCACACTTTACCAGCATGGCCACCACAGCATTCTGCAGCGATACGCCATCCCATCTGGTCTGCGCTTAGCGGGACTATCATTTGTTTTTCAACAGGACAATGACCCAACACACCTCCAGGCTGTGTAAGGGCTATTTGACCAAGAAGGAGAGTGATGGAGTGCTGCATCAGATGACCTAGTCTCCACAATTACCCGACCTCAACCCAATTGAGATGGTTTGGAATGAGTTGGACTGCAAATTGAAGGAAAAACAGCCAACAAATACATGACTCCATATGTGTAATTTCATAGTTTTATAATGTCTTCATCATTATTATACACGGTAGAAAATAGTAAAATAAAGAAAAACTCTTGAATGAATAGGTGTCTCAAAACGCTTGACTAGTACAGTATATATAGAGAGAGATAGATTAAGAAGCCAACTAAGCAGACACAATGCTAGCTGACTGGTATATACCTTTACATCTGTCCCTTCCAGATCGTGTCTATGGACTCAGATCACACTGTGAGTGATGGATGGTCTAAATTGACTATAAATTTAACACCGGGCTTCAATTAAGTGGTTCTGCCTCTCTAGCTAAGTGTCCAGATCGGGCCTGATGAATAGCTTTGAATTTTCAAACTGTCACTTTAGCAAGAACGTGTCTTCTCTAAGATATTATAAAATAACATGAGAGAAGCTAGTCTGAATCAAACTGTCAAACTAAACGTGATTGAATGATGATAGTATAATATGACTGTTCATGATCAGCTGTACCTGAAGGATAACTCAGTGTTTTGCCCACTTCAAGGTTTATTGACCATATATAATACGAAAAGCCATGAAGGAACCTCTAGGCAGAGTACACAGTGGAGGCTGGTGGGATGAGCTATGAGAGGACTGCCTCATTGTAATGGCTGGAATGGAATAAATGGAACTGCATCAAACATGTGGTTTCCATATACGTTTGATGTGTTTGATACCGTTCCATTCATTCCATTACAATGAACCTGTCCTCCTATAGCTCATCCCACCAGCCACATCTGGAGCCTACCCTCTTGCTGGTATCTCTGACCATTGCCTTGTCCTGCCCATTGTGACAGAGTAAGTCTGCACAGGGCCATGTTAGAGAGGGTAAAGTGTGTCTCTGATTCTGTGTGTCTCTGATTCTGTGTGTCTCTGTGTGTCTTTGTGTGTCTCTGATTCTGTGTGTTTCTGTGTGTCTCTGTGTGTCTCTGATTCTGTGTGTCTCCGTGAGTCTCTGATTCTGTGTGTCTCTGTGTGTCTCTGATTCTGTGTGTCTCTGTGTGTCTTTGTGTGTCTCTGATTATGTGTGTCTGTTTGCCATTGTGTGTCTCTGATTCTGTGTCTCCGTGTGTCTCTGATTCTGTGTGTCTCTGTGTGTCTTTGTGTGTCTCTGATTCTGTGTGTCTCTGTGTGTCTCTGTGTGTCTCTGATTCTGTGTGTCTCTGTGTGTCTTTGTGTGTCTCTGATTCTGTGTGTTTCTGTGTGTCTCTGTGTGTCTCTGATTCTGTGTGTTTCTGTGTGTCTCTGTGTGTCTCTGATTCTGTGTGTCTCTGTGTGTCTTTGTGTGTCTCTGATTATGTGTGTCTCTGTGTGTCTCTGATTCTGTGTGTTTCTGTGTGTCTCTGTGTGTCTCTGTGTGTCTCTGCGTGTCTCTGTGTGTCTCTGATTCTGTGTGTCTTTGTGTGTCTCTGATTCTGTGTGTCTCTGTGTGTCTCTGATTCTGTGTGTCTCTGTGTGTCTCTGTGTGTCTCTGTGTGTCTCTGATTCTGTGTGTCTCTGTGTGTCTTTGTGTGTCTCTGATTATGTGTGTCTCTGTGTGTCTCTGATTCTGTGTGTTTCTGTGTGTCTCTGTGTGTCTCTGTGTGTCTCTGATTCTGTGTGTTTCTGTGTGTCTCTGTGTGTCTCTGATTCTGTGTGTCTCTGTGTGTCTAGAATGTATTTCTTACACGTTAGTAGTAAAGATCCCATAGAGCAGGTCTAACTCTGGCAGGTGGAACGTTCCCTGTAGTTCATTATAGTTGAACGGTATCTCTCCCGGTCGTGAGCAGTTCAACCGAGCCTTCATGAATGTGGTCCAGGTGTCCTCCAATAGGAAGCGTCCTCCAATGTCGTTCTTACAGACCCGGGCAGCACGTGAGAACACGGTCCGACCGCAGTCATGTTCCAACGCGTTCTCCCGAAAGAAGAAGTAGGTGAAGTTCCCGATGTCGTAGGAGGAGACAAAGTTAGGCTCTGTTGAAGTAGGAGACACATTTAGGCTCTGTTGAAGTAGCAGACAAAGTTAGGCTCTGTTGAAGTAGGAGACAAAGTTAGGCTCTGTTGAAGTAGGAGACAAAGTTAGGTTCTATTGAAGTAGGATACAAAGTTAGGCTCTGTTGAAGTAGGAGACAAAGTTAGGCTCTGTTGAAGTAGGAGACAAAGTTAGGCTCTGTTGAAGTAGGAGACAAAGTTAGGTTCTATTGAAGGAGGAGACAAATTTAGGCTCTGTTGAAGTAGGAGACAAAGTTAGGCTCTGTTGAAGTAGGAGACAAAGTTAGGCTCTATTGAAGTAGGAGACAAAGTTAGGCTCTGTTGAAGTAGGAGGAAGGGCAAGAGAGAAAACAGAGGAGTTTGAGAGAGAGTGAGAGTGAGAGTGAGAAAGAGAGAGAGAGCAATAGAGAGATAGCAAGAGAGAGATAGCAATATAAAAGCCAGAGAGAGAGAGAGAGAGATACAAGAGAAACAGCCAGAGAGAGAGAGGGATACAAGATAAACAGCCAGAGAGAGAGAGAGATACAAGAGAAACAGCCAGAGAGAGAGAAAGGAATGGCAAGAGAAAAAGCAAGAGAGAGAGAGAGAGAGAGAGAGAGCGAGAGAGAGAGAGAGAGAGAGAGAGAGCGAATACACTTGAACCCAATGACCTTCATAGTTGTGAGGTCTGGGGTCCGTTCACCAACCAAGAATTCACAAAATGGGGCAAACACCAGAATTCTGCAAAAATATCCACAGTGTTTAATGCAAAACACCAAATAATGCAGAGCACAATTAGGCTGATACTCGCTAATTATCAAAATCCAGAAAAGAGACGTTAAATTCCAAAAAAAGGAAGCGATCCCCAAACCTTCCACAACAAAGCCATCACCTACAGAGAGATGAACCTGGACAAGAGTCCCCTAAGCAAGCTGGTCCTGGGGCTCTGTTCACAAACTCAAACACACCCCAATAACCTGACCAGAATACCTGGCAGAATACTGACCCAAACTTAAGGAAAGCTTTGACTATGTACAGACTCAGTGAGTATAGCCTTGCTGTTGAGAAAGGCCGTCGTAGGCAGACCTGACTCTCAAGAGAAGACAGGCTATGTGCACACTGCCCACAAAATGAGGTGGAAACTGAGCTGCACTTCCTAACCTCCTGCCCAATGTATGACCATATTAGAGACACATATTTCCCTCAGGTTACACAGACAAACCCAATTTTGAAAACAAACCCAGTTTTGAAAAACTCCCATATCTATTGGGTGAAATACCACAGCGTGCCATCACATCAGCAAGATGTGTGACCTGTTGCCTCAAGAAAAGGGCAACCAGTGAAGAACAAACACCATTGTAAATACAACCCATATTTATGCTTATTTATTTAGGGGTCCATAGGATCTTGATGTAGAGCTGTGAGGTAAAAGTGATTAGGGAAAATAAATGATGGCATTCTTATTAATGACTTTTGTGTTCCAATGGTGAAGCCTATTATTCATTCTGGGAAGCCTACAGATTCAGATGAGGAATCACCAAGCAGTGGTGTAAGTGCAGTAAATCTGCTGACCTCCCACATCCACTCATTGCTGGGTGTTCATTTTTATGTGTGACATTATTGGACCTTCACCATATGCATTATCCTCCTTGACAGTGATTTAATCCACTTTTAAATTAAACATTATTTTTTTTGTTGCTCTTTCAAACGGTCTTCTCCTCCTCGGCTTTGCACAGCATCACTGGAGGAGAGAGAGAGAGAGAGAAATCTATTTGACATAAA
This sequence comes from Oncorhynchus masou masou, assembly GCF_036934945.1. Classification (NCBI taxonomy): domain Eukaryota; kingdom Metazoa; phylum Chordata; class Actinopteri; order Salmoniformes; family Salmonidae; genus Oncorhynchus; species Oncorhynchus masou. The sequence goes on along the minus strand of NC_088239.1, from coordinate 9,242,563 downwards.
ATGAGTTGCTGAACCCTTTTCTCAAAGGTTGATGCAACACGTGGAGCCTTTTTATAAATATATATTTATTTTATGGTTGTATTTTATTGGTTTAAAGCGAATCAGATCAAATCCCTGGTTGACAAGAGATTGTCGTGCTCTTTTAGAGTGAGAGAATGACTCTTTCAGAGGGAGAAAATGACTCTTTTAGAGGGAGAGAATGACTCTTTCAGAGGGAGAAAATGACTCTTTTAGAGGGAGAGAATGACTCTTTTAGAGGGAGAGAATGACTCTTTTAGAGGGAGAGAATGACTCTTTTAGAGTGAGAGAATGACTATTTTAGAGGGAGAGAATGACTCTTTCAGAGGGAGAGAATGACTCTTTTAGAGGGAGAGAATGACTCTTTTAGAGGGAGAGAATGACTCTTTTAGAGGGAGAGAATGACTCTTTTAGAGGGAGAGAATGACTCTTTTAGAGGGAGAGAATGACGCTTTTAGAGGGAGAGAATGACTCTTTTAGAGGGAGAGAATGACTCTTTTAGAGGGAGAGAATGACACTTTTAGAGGGAGAGAATGACTCTTTTAGACGGAGAGAATGACTCTTTTAGGGAGAGAATGACTCTTTTAGATGACTCTTTTAGAGAATGACTCTTTTAGAGGGAGAGAATGACTCTTTTAGAGGGAGAGAATGACTCTTTTAGAGGGAGAGAATGACTCTTTTAGAGAGGGAGAGAATGACTCTTTTAGAATGACTCTTTTAGAGGGAGAGAATGACTCTTTTAGAGGAGAGAATGACTCTTTTAGAGGAGAGAATGACTCTTTTAGAGGGAGAGAATGACTCTTTTAGAGGGAGAGAATGACTCTTTTAGAGGGAGAGAATGACTCTTTTAGAGGGAGAGAATGACTCTTTTAGAGGGAGAGAATGACTCTTTTAGAGGGAGAGAATGATGCTTTTAGAGGGAGAGAATGACTCTTTTAGAGGAGAGAATGACTCTTTTAGAGGGAGAGAATGACTCTTTTAGAGGGAGAGAATGACTCTTTTAGAGGGAGAGAATGACTCTTTTAGAGGGAGAGAATGACTCTTTTAGAGGGAGAGAATGACTCTTTTAGAGGGAGAGAATGACTCTTTTAGAGGGAGAGAATGACACTTTTAGAGGGAGAGAATGACTCTTTTAGAGGGAGAGAATGACTCTTTTAGAGGGAGAGAATGACTCTTTTAGAGGGAGAGAATGACTCTTTTAGAGGGAGAGAATGAGTGAAGCAGCGTATTCAATCAGCAGCCCTGTTCCAGAGGGGGCTTTGCTTCTGAACTGGAACACACTGAGCTCTTCAGGCCGACACACTGATTTCATTGGTTTTACTACCAGATGAAATTGTCACTTTGATGTCCTTCGACAAGGAAAGAGAGAAACATGTCAATAAAGAACGAGAAAGATTTTGTGACATAATTTTTTTTTTTTTAAGAAGTTAAAGACTTTGAGCCCTTGTTGTCTTGAAAGGAATGAGAACAAAACAAAGTGTGTTTATGGTCTTGTCATCAGTGAACAGTGTGACAGTGACAGACACCACAAGTTACCTCCTTCAACCCCTTTTCTACATCTCTATACTACTACTGCTCATCCCCCTACCCTTCACTTCACCTAATAACACCCCACAATCCACTACTCCCCTTTCCTTTACCCAGTACCCCAGCCTACCATTCAGCCATTTGGAGTTGTACTGTGCGGTGCGTAGAGGCGGCAGCCCCCCTAGACTGCGGTAGATCGCTGGGTCTCTGCCAGAGAAGTCCATGGCGGTAGCAGCATACAGATCTCCACTGGACGTGATCAGGGCTGTGGAGTTATGGAGAGGGTTGTAGGGACAACGGGCCATCCCACTGATCTGGTCATGGATCTCTGTCAGGTTGGTCAGCTAGAGGGGGCAGGGCAGGAGGGGGCGGGCAGGAGGGAGAGGGGGAGGAGGGAGAGGGACAGATGAGGGGGGAGAGGGGGACAGAGGTGGAGGAGATGAGGGGGAGGAGAGAGGGGGACAGAGGTGGAGGAGATGAGGGTGGGGGGGAAGGGAGAGGGGGGCAGAGGTGGAGGAGATGAGGGGGAGGGAGAGAGGGGGACAGAGGTGGAGGAGATGAGGGGGAGGAGAGAGGGGGACAGAGGTGGAGGAGATGAGGGTGGGGGGGGGAAGGGAGAGGGGGCAGAGGTGGAGGAGATGAGGGGGAGGAGAGAGGGGGACAGAGGTGGAGGAGATGAGGGGGAGGAGAGAGGGGGACAGAGGTGGAGGAGATGAGGGGGGGAGAGAGAGGGGGACAGAGGTGGAGGAGATGAGGGGGAGGAGAGAGGGGGACAGAGGTGGAGGAGATGAGGGGGAGGAGAGAGGGGGACAGAGGTGGAGGAGATGAGGGGGAGGAGAGAGGGGGACAGAGGTGGAGGAGATGAGGGGGAGGAGAGAGGGGGACAGAGGTGGAGCAGATGAGGGGGGAGGAGAGAGGGGGACAGAGGTGGAGCAGATGAGGGGGAGGAGAGAGGGGGACAGAGGTGGAGGAGATGAGGGGGGAGGAGAGAGGGGGACAGAGGTGGAGGAGATGAGGGTGGGGGGCAGAGGTGGAGGAGATGAGGGTGGGGGAGGGGAGAGGGGGACAGAGGTGGAGGAGATGAGGTGGGGTCTCCATTACTGTCAGTTGCCGCAGAACGATCACACAATGAGACAAGCCTAAACATTGAGCACTTGGGATGTTGCTTGGACGAGGGAGATATTTGTGAGTTTGACTTGAATAACTGATCATGATAATACAAAGGTCAAGGCAAAGCAATGTGAGTGCAGAGTGCTTGTGCTTATAAGTAGGAATTCTTCATCTCATTACATTCTTGTTATGACTATCATCCACTCCATTCTTGCTAATGCTAATCATTGCTTCCACCAAACACACACAGTCAATACACACATACACACACGCACCTCTTGTCTTGTACATTATCAGCCCACCATGCCCAAGAGGTAACTGACATTTGTACAGAGCTCAGATTAAAAAGAAGGATATGGAGTCCCATGAACTTTAACTGTGAAACTGTGCCTGTGGAACTGCTTTTCTCATCTAGGAAAAAACCTGTCACTGATCGTTACTGTAGGATCATCTTACAGTATCCAGCTCAAATAGGGGCGGCAGGTAGCCTAGTGGTTAGAGTGTAGGGACGGCAGGTAGCCTAGTGGTTAGAGGGGGAGGCAGGTAGCCTAGTGGTTAGAGTGTAGGGACGGCAGGTAGCCTAGTGGTTAGAGTGTAGGGACGGCAGGTATCCTAGTGGTTAGAGTGTAGGGACGGCAGGTATCCTAGTGGTTAGAGTGTAGGGACGGCAGGTAGCCTAGTGGTTAGAGTGTAGGGACGGCAGGTAGCCTAGTGGTTAGAGTGTAGAGGAGGCAGGTAGCCTAGTGGTTAGAGTGTAGGGACGGCAGGTAGCTCAGTGGTTAGAGTGTAGGGACGGCAGGTAGCCTAGTGGTTAGAGTGTAGGGACGGCAAGTAGCCTAGTGGTTAGAGTGTAGGGACGGCAGGTAGCCTAGTGGTTAGAGTGTAGGGACGGCAGGTAGCCTAGTGGATAGAGTGTAGGGACGGCAGGTAGCCTAGTGGTTAGAGTGTAGGGACGGCAGGTAGCCTAGTGGTTAGAGGGGGGAGGCAGGTAGCCTAGTGGTTAGAGTGTAGGGACGGCAGGTAGCCTAGTGGTTAGAGTGTAGGGACGGCAGGTAGCCTAGTGGTTAGAGTGTAGGGACGGCAGGTAGCCTAGTGGTTATAGTGTAGGGACGGCAGGTAGCCTAGTGGTTAGAGTGTAGGGACGGCAGGTAGCCTAGTGGTTAGAGTGTAGGGACGGCAGGTAGCCTAGTGGTTAGAGTGTAGGGACGGCAGGTAGCCTAGTGGTTAGAGTGTAGGGACGGCAGGTAGCCTAGTGGTTAGAGTGTAGGGACGGCAGGTAGCCTAGTGGTTAGAGTGTAGGGACGGCAGGTAGCCTAGTGGTTAGAGAGGGAGGCAGGTAGCCTAGTGGTTAGAGAGGGAGGCAGGTAGCCTAGTGGTTAGAGAGGGAGGCAGGTAGCCTAGTGGTTAGAGGGGGAGGCAGGTAGCCTAGTGGTTAGAGTGTAGGGACGGCAGGTAGCCTAGTGGTTAGAGGGGGGAGGCAGGTAGCCTAGTGGTTAGAGAGGGAGGCAGGTAGCCTAGTGGTTAGAGGGGGGAGGCAGGTAGCCTAGTGGTTAGAGAGGGGAGGCAGGTATCCTAGTGGTTAGAGAGGGGAGGCAGGTAGCCTAGTGGTTAGAGAGGGGAGGCAGGTAGCCTAGTGGTTAGAGAGGGAGGAAGGTATCCTAGTGGTTAGAGGGGGAGGCAGGTAGCCTAGTGGTTAGAGAGGGGAGGCAGGTAGCCTAGTGTTTAGAGGGTTGGATTATTATCTGGAAGGTTGCAATATTGAATCCCAGAGCTGACAAGGTGAAAGTCTGTCATTCTGCCCATGAACAAGGCAGTTAACCCACTGTTCCTAGGCCGTCATTGAAAATAAGAATTTAACTTGCCTAGTTAAATAAAGGTAAAATAAATCCTCCCTTTTGTAATCAGTTTTGGATACAAGTCCAACCCCTGGAGAATCAGCCAGGGTAAGAGAAAGGCTTCCTACACAGTTCCTTTACCCTATCCTAAACCACACACTCATTTGGGAAAAAGTCTGTCCTCTCTCCTCCAATCCTCTCCCCTCCAATCCTCGCTCCTCCAATCCTCTTTCCTCCAGTCCTCTCTCCTCGGTCCTCTCTCCTCCAATCCTCTCTCCTCCATCCTCTCTCCTCCAATCCTCTCTCCCCTCCAATCCTCTATTCTCCAATCCTCTCTCCTCCAATCCTCTCTCCTCTGTCCTCTCTCCTCCAATCCTCTCTCCCCTCCAATCTTCTTCCCCTCCAATCCTCTCTGCTCTGTCCTGTCTCCTCCAATCCACTCTCCTCCATCCTCTCTCCTCCAATCCTCTCTCCTCGAGTCCTCTCTTCTCTGTCCTCTCTCCTCCAATCCTCTCTCCTCCATCCTCTGTCCTCCAATAATCTCTTCTCCAATCATCTCTTCTCCAGTCCTCTCTCCTCCGTCCTCTCTCCTCTGTCCTCTTTCCTCCAATCTTCTCTCCACCATCCTTCATCAGGATAGTGTATCCTACCTGAGTCCTTCATCAGGATAGTGTATCCTACCTGAGTCCTTCATCAGGATAGTGTATCCTACCTGAGTCCTTCATCAGGATAGAGTAAACCTGAGTCCTTCATCAGGATAGTGTATCCTCCCTGAGTCCTTCATCAGGATAGTGTATCCTACCTGAGTCCTTCATCAGGATAGTGTATCCTCCCTGAGTCCTTCATCAGGATAGTGTATCCTACCTGAGTCCTTCATCAGGATAGTGTATCCGCCCTGAGTCCTTCATCAGGATAGTGTATCCTCCCTGAGTCCTTCATCAGGATAGTGTAAACCTGAGTCCTTCATCAGGATAGTGTAAACCTGAGTCCTTCATCAGGATAGTGTATCCTACCTGAGTCCTTCATCAGGATAGTGTATCCTACCTGAGTCCTTCATCAGGATAGTGTAAACCTGAGTCCTTCATCAGGATAGTGTATCCTACCTGAGTCCTTCATCAGGATAGTGTATCCTACCTGAGTCCTTCATCAGGATAGTGTATCCTACCTGAGTCCTTCATCAGGATAGTGTATCTGCCCTGAGTCCTTCATCAGGATAGTGTATCCTACCTGAGTCCTTCATCAGGATAGTGTATCCGCCCTGAGTCCTTCATCAGGATAGTGTATCCTACCTGAGTCCTTCATCAGGATAGTGTATCCTACCTGAGTCCTTCATCAGGATAGTGTATCCTACCTGAGTCCTTCATCAGGATAGTGTATCCTCCCTGAGTCCTTCATCAGGATAGTGTATCCTCCCTGAGTCCTTCATCAGGATAGTGTATCCTCCCTGAGTCCTTCATCAGGATAGTGTATCCTCCCTGAGTCCTTCATCAGGATAGTGTATCCTACCTGAGTCCTTCATCAGGATAGTGTATCCTACCTGAGTCCTTCATCAGGATAGTGTAAACCTGAGTCCTTCATCAGGATAGTGTGTCCTACCTGAGTCCTTCATCAGGATAGTGTATCCTCCCTGAGTCCTTCATCAGGATAGTGTATCCTACCTGAGTCCTTCATCAGGATAGTGTATCCTACCTGAGTCCTTCATCAGGATAGTGTATCCTCCCTGAGTCCTTCATCAGGATAGTGTATCCTACCTGAGTCCTTCATCAGGATAGTGTATCCTACCTGAGTCCTTCATCAGGATAGTGTAAACCTGAGTCCTTCATCAGGATAGTGTGTCCTACCTGAGTCCTTCATCAGGATAGTGTATCCTCCCTGAGTCCTTCATCAGGATAGTGTATCCTACCTGAGTCCTTCATCAGGATAGTGTATCCTACCTGAGTCCTTCATCAGGATAGTGTATCCTCCCTGAGTCCTTCATCAGGATAGTGTATCCTCCCTGAGTCCTTCATCAGGATAGTGTATCCTACCTGAGTCCTTCATCAGGATAGTGTATCCTACCTGAGTCCTTCATCAGGATAGTGTAAACCTGAGTCCTTCATCAGGATAGTGTATCCTACCTGAGTCCTTCATCAGGATAGTGTATCCTACCTGAGTCCTTCATCAGGATAGTGTATCCTACCTGAGTCCTTCATCAGGATAGTGTATCCTACCTGAGTCCTTCATCAGGATAGTGTATCCTACCTGAGTCCTTCATCAGGATAGTGTATCCTACCTGAGTCCTTCATCAGGATAGTGTATCCTACCTGAGTCCTTCATCAGGATAGTGTATCCTACCTGAGTCCTTCATCAGGATAGTGTATCCTACCTGAGTCCTTCATCAGGATAGTGTATCCTACCTGAGTCCTTCATCAGGATAGTGTATCCTACCTGAGTCCTTCATCAGGATAGTGTAAACCTGAGTCCTTCATCAGGATAGTGTGTCCTACCTGAGTCCTTCATCAGGATAGTGTATCCTCCCTGAGTCCTTCATCAGGATAGTGTATCCTACCTGAGTCCTTCATCAGGATAGTGTATCCTACCTGAGTCCTTCATCAGGATAGTGTAAACCTGAGTCCTTCATCAGGATAGTGTGTCCTACCTGAGTCCTTCATCAGGATAGTGTATCCTCCCTGAGTCCTTCATCAGGATAGTGTATCCTCCCTGAGTCCTTCATCAGGATAGTGTATCCTCCCTGAGTCCTTCATCAGGATAGTGTATCCTACCTGAGTCCTTCATCAGGATAGTGTATCCTCCCTGAGTCCTTCATCAGGATAGTGTATCCTACCTGAGTCCTTCATCAGGATAGTGTAAACCTGAGTCCTTCATCAGGATAGTGTATCCTCCCTGAGTCCTTCATCAGGATAGTGTATCCTCCCTGAGTCCTTCATCAGGATAGTGTATCCTACCTGAGTCCTTCATCAGGATAGTGTAAACCTGAGTCCTTCATCAGGATAGTGTATCCTCCCTGAGTCCTTCATCAGGATAGTGTATCCTACCTGAGTCCTTCATCAGGATAGCGTAAACCTGAGTCCTTCATCAGGATAGTGTATCCTACCTGAGTCCTTCATCAGGATAGTGTATCCTACCTGAGTCCTTCATCAGGATAGTGTATCCTACCTGAGTCCTTCATCAGGATAGTGTATCCTACCTGAGTCCTTCATCAGGATAGTGTATCCTCCCTGAGTCCTTCATCAGGATAGTGTATCCTACCTGAGTCCTTCATCAGGATAGTGTATCCTCCCTGAGTCCTTCATCAGGATAGAGTAAACCTGAGTCCTTCATCAGGATAGAGTATCCTCCCTGAGTCCTTCATCAGGATAGTGTATCCTCCCTGAGTCCTTCATCAGGATAGTGTATCCTACCTGAGTCCTTCATCAGGATAGTGTATCCTACCTGAGTCCTTCATCAGGATAGTGTATCCTACCTGAGTCCTTCATCAGGATAGTGTATCCTACCTGAGTCCTTCATCAGGATAGTGTATCCTCCCTGAGTCCTTCATCAGGATAGAGTAAACCTGAGTCCTTCATCAGGATAGAGTATCCTCCCTGAGTCCTTCATCAGGATAGTGTATCCTACCTGAGTCCTTCATCAGGATAGTGTATCCTACCTGAGTCCTTCATCAGGATAGTGTATCCTCCCTGAGTCCTTCATCAGGATAGCGTATCCTACCTGAGTCCTTCATCAGGATAGTGTATCCTCCCTGAGTCCTTCATCAGGATAGCGTATCCTCCCTGAGTCCTTCATCAGGATAGTGTATCCTACCTGAGTCCTTCATCAGGATAGTGTATCCTCCCTGAGTCCTTCATCAGGATAGTGTATCCTCCCTGAGTCCTTCATCAGGATAGTGTATCCTCCCTGAGTCCTTCATCAGGATAGTGTATCCTACCTGAGTCCTTCATCAGGATAGTGTGTCCTACCTGAGTCCTTCATCAGGATAGTGTATCCTCCCTGAGTCCTTCATCAGGATAGTGTATCCTCCCTGAGTCCTTCATCAGGATAGAGTAAACCTGAGTCCTTCATCAGGATAGAGTATCCTCCCTGAGTCCTTCATCAGGATAGTGTATCCTACCTGAGTCCTTCATCAGGATAGTGTATCCTACCTGAGTCCTTCATCAGGATAGTGTATCCTCCCTGAGTCCTTCATCAGGATAGCGTATCCTACCTGAGTCCTTCATCAGGATAGTGTATCCTCCCTGAGTCCTTCATCAGGATAGTGTATCCTACCTGAGTCCTTCATCAGGATAGTGTATCCTCCCTGAGTCCTTCATCAGGATAGTGTATCCTACCTGAGTCCTTCATCAGGATAGTGTATCCTCCCTGAGTCCTTCATCAGGATAGTGTAAACCTGAGTCCTTCATCAGGATAGTGTGTCCTACCTGAGTCCTTCATCAGGATAGTGTATCCTCCCTGAGTCCTTCATCAGGATAGTGTATCCTACCTGAGTCCTTCATCAGGATAGTGTATCCTCCCTGAGTCCTTCATCAGGATAGTGTAAACCTGAGTCCTTCATCAGGATAGTGTATCCTACCTGAGTCCTTCATCAGGATAGTGTAAACCTGAGTCCTTCATCAGGATAGTGTATCCTACCTGAGTCCTTCATCAGGATAGTGTATCCTACCTGAGTCCTTCATCAGGATAGTGTATCCTACCTGAGTCCTTCATCAGGATAGTGTATCCTACCTGAGTCCTTCATCAGGATAGTGTATCCTACCTGAGTCCTTCATCAGGATAGTGTATCCTCCCTGAGTCCTTCATCAGGATAGTGTATCCTACCTGAGTCCTTCATCAGGATAGTGTATCCTCCCTGAGTCCTTCATCAGGATAGTGTATCCTACCTGAGTCCTTCATCAGGATAGTGTATCCTCCCTGAGTCCTTCATCAGGATAGTGTATCCTACCTGAGTCCTTCATCAGGATAGTGTATCCTCCCTGAGTCCTTCATCAGGATAGTGTATCCTCCCTGAGTCCTTCATCAGGATAGTGTGTCCTACCTGAGTCCTTCATCAGGATAGCGTATCCTACCTGAGTCCTTCATCAGGATAGTGTATCCTACCTGAGTCCTTCATCAGGATAGTGTAAACCTGAGTCCTTCATCAGGATAGTGTATCCTACCTGAGTCCTTCATCAGGATAGTGTATCCTCCCTGAGTCCTTCATCAGGATAGTGTAAACCTGAGTCCTTCATCAGGATAGTGTGTCCTACCTGAGTCCTTCATCAGGATAGTGTATCCTCCCTGAGTCCTTCATCAGGATAGTGTATCCTACCTGAGTCCTTCATCAGGATAGTGTATCCTACCTGAGTCCTTCATCAGGATAGTGTATCCTCCCTGAGTCCTTCATCAGGATAGTGTATCCTACCTGAGTCCTTCATCAGGATAGTGTATCCTCCCTGAGTCCTTCATCAGGATAGTGTAAACCTGAGTCCTTCATCAGGATAGTGTATCCTCCCTGAGTCCTTCATCAGGATAGTGTATCCTCCCTGAGTCCTTCATCAGGATAGTGTAAACCTGAGTCCTTCATCAGGATAGTGTATCCTACCTGAGTCCTTCATCAGGATAGTGTAAACCTGAGTCCTTCATCAGGATAGTGTATCCTACCTGAGTCCTTCATCAGGATAGTGTATCCTACCTGAGTCCTTCATCAGGATAGTGTATCCTCCCTGAGTCCTTCATCAGGATAGTGTAAACCTGAGTCCTTCATCAGGATAGTGTATCCTACCTGAGTCCTTCATCAGGATAGTGTATCCTACCTGAGTCCTTCATCAGGATAGTGTATCCTCCCTGAGTCCTTCATCAGGATAGTGTAAACCTGAGTCCTTCATCAGGATAGTGTATCCTACCTGAGTCCTTCATCAGGATAGTGTAAACCTGAGTCCTTCATCAGGATAGTGTATCCTACCTGAGTCCTTCATCAGGATAGTGTATCCTACCTGAGTCCTTCATCAGGATAGTGTATCCTCCCTGAGTCCTTCATCAGGATAGTGTATCCTCCCTGAGTCCTTCATCAGGATAGTGTATCCTACCTGAGTCCTTCATCAGGATAGTGTGTCCTACCTGAGTCCTTCATCAGGATAGTGTATCCTCCCTGAGTCCTTCATCAGGATAGTGTATCCTACCTGAGTCCTTCATCAGGATAGTGTATCCTCCCTGAGTCCTTCATCAGGATAGAGTAAACCTGAGTCCTTCATCAGGATAGTGTATCCTACCTGAGTCCTTCATCAGGATAGTGTATCCTCCCTGAGTCCTTCATCAGGATAGTGTATCCTCCCCTGAGTCCTTCATCAGGATAGTGTATCCTCCCTGAGTCCTTCATCAGGATAGTGTATCCTACCTGAGTCCTTCATCAGGATAGTGTATCCTCCCTGAGTCCTTCATCAGGATAGTGTATCCTACCTGAGTCCTTCATCAGGATAGTGTATCCTCCCTGAGTCCTTCATCAGGATAGTGTATCCTACCTGAGTCCTTCATCAGGATAGTGTATCCTACCTGAGTCCTTCATCAGGATAGTGTATCCTCCCTGAGTCCTTCATCAGGATAGTGTATCCTCCCTGAGTCCTTCATCAGGATAGTGTATCCTCCCTGAGTCCTTCATCAGGATAGTGTATCCTACCTGAGTCCTTCATCAGGATAGTGTATCCTCCCTGAGTCCTTCATCAGGATAGTGTATCCTACCTGAGTCCTTCATCAGGATAGTGTATCCTCCCTGAGTCCTTCATCAGGATAGTGTATCCTACCTGAGTCCTTCATCAGGATAGTGTATCCTCCCTGAGTCCTTCATCAGGATAGTGTATCCTCCCTGAGTCCTTCATCAGGATAGAGTAAACCTGAGTCCTTCATCAGGATAGTGTATCCTCCCTGAGTCCTTCATCAGGATAGTGTATCCTACCTGAGTCCTTCATCAGGATAGTGTATCCTACCTGAGTCCTTCATCAGGATAGTGTATCCTCCCTGAGTCCTTCATCAGGATAGTGTATCCTCCTGAGTCCTTCATCAGGATAGTGTATCCTACCTGAGTCCTTCATCAGGATAGTGTATCCTCCCTGAGTCCTTCATCAGGATAGTGTATCCTACCTGAGTCCTTCATCAGGATAGTGTATCCTACCTGAGTCCTTCATCAGGATAGTGTATCCTCCCTGAGTCCTTCATCAGGATAGTGTATCCTCCCTGAGTCCTTCATCAGGATAGTGTATCCTCCCTGAGTCCTTCATCAGGATAGTGTATCCTACCTGAGTCCTTCATCAGGATAGTGTATCCTCCCTGAGTCCTTCATCAGGATAGTGTATCCTACCTGAGTCCTTCATCAGGATAGTGTATCCTCCTGAGTCCTTCATCAGGATAGTGTATCCTCCTGAGTCCTTCATCAGGATAGTGTATCCTACCTGAGTCCTTCATCAGGATAGTGTAAACCTGAGTCCTTCATCAGGATAGCGTATCCTACCTGAGTCCTTCATCAGGATAGCGTATACCTGAGTCCTTCATCAGGATAGTGTATCCTCCCTGAGTCCTTCATCAGGATAGAGTAAACCTGAGTCCATTGCGGAAGAGTTTAATATCTGCAACACCACCTTTGAAGCAGTTGTTGTTTTCTCAGAGGAGAAAAGAATGCAAAAAACTAGCTACAATTGATTTATATTTATTTTGAGTTTTACTCCCCTGTGAAAGTTATTTGCCTGATGACAAGCGAGTGGTGAAGGAGAGTCTCATTTCTGTCCACTTCCCATTTCCTCGCTTACCTTGGACATTTTTGAAAAAGGGAGGTGACAGAGGAGAGACGATGCAGGAGTTGAACACATCTATTTGAGAAAAGGCTGAATAACAAAATATCTATCACAGGACCAATGATAAGAAAAAAAATCCAACTTCACCATAGCGCCGTATTCCCTATAGAGGTTCACACACTTGTAGTTTCCTCTAGAAGCTTTGGGTCATTATAATGACCTGTTATTCCTCCTGGTAGAGTTGGGTCATTATAATGACTTGTTATTCCTCCTGGTAGAGTTGGGTCATTATAATGACTTGTTATTCCTCCTGGTAGAGTTGTGTCATTATAATGACTTGTTATTCCTCCTGGTAGTGTTTGGTCATTATAATGACTTGTTATTCCTCCTAGAAGTGTTGGGTCATTATAATGACTTGTTATTCCTCCTGGTAGTGTTTGGTCATTATAATGAATTGTTATTCCTCATGGTAGAGTTGGGTCATTATAATGACTTGTTATTCCTCCTGGTAGTATTGGGTCATTATAATGACTTGTTATTCCTCCTGGTAGTGTTTGGTCATTATAATGACTTGTTATTCCTCCTAGAAGTGTTGGGTCATTATAATGACTTGTTATTCCTCCTGGTAGTGTTTGGCCATTATAATGACTTGTTATTCCTCCAGGTAGAGTTGGGTCATTATAATCACTTGTTTTTCCTCCTAGAAGTGTTGGGTCATTATAATGACTTGTTATTCCTCCTGGTAGAGTTGGGTCATTATAACGACTTGTTATTCCTCCTAGAAGTGTTGGGTCATTATAATGACTTGTTATTCCTCCTGGTAGAGTTGGGTCATTATAATGACTTGTTATCCCTCCTGGTAGAGTTGGGTCATTATAACGACTTGTTATTCCTCCTAGAAGTGTTGGGTCATTATAATGACTTGTTATTCCTCCTAGAGGTGTTTGGTCATTATAATGACTTGTTATTCCTCCTGGTAGTGTTGGGTCATTATAATGACTTGTTAGTCCTCCTGGTAGTGTTTGGTCATCATAATGACTTGTTATTCCTCCTGGTAGAGTTGGGTCATTATAATGACTTGTTATTCCTCCTGGTAGAGTTGGGTCATTATAATGACTTGTTATTCCTCCTGGTAGAGTTGTGTCATTATAATGACTTGTTATTCCTCCTGGTAGAGTTGGGTCATTATAATGACTTGTTATTCCTCTAGTAGAGTTGGGTCATTATAATGACTTGTTATTCCTCCTAGTAAAGTTGGGTCATTATAATGACTTGTTATTCCTCCTGGTAGAGTTGTGACATTATAATGACTTGTTATTCCTCCTAGAAGTGTTGGGTCATTATAATGACTTGTTATTCCTCCTGGTAGAGTTGTGACATTATAATGACTTGTTATTCCTCCTGGTAGAGTTGGGTCATTATAATGACTTGTTATTCCTCCAGGTAGAGTTGGGTCATTATAATGACTTGTTATTCCTCCTGGTAGAGTTGGGTCATTATAATGACTTGTTATTCCTCCTGGTAGAGTTGGGTCATTATAATGACTTGTTATTCCTCCTGGTAGAGTTGTGACATTATAATGACTTGTTATTCCTCCTAGAAGTGTTGCGTCATTATAATGACTTGTTATTCCTCCTGGTAGAGTTGTGACATTATAATGACTTGTTATTCCTCCTGGTAGAGTTGGGTCATTATAATGACTTGTTATTCCTCCTGGTAGAGTTGGGTCATTATAATGACTTGTTATTCCTCCTGGTAGAGTTGGGTCATTATAATGACTTGTTATTCCTCCTGGTAGAGTTGTGTCATTATAATGACTTGTTATTCCTCCTGGTAGAGTTGGGTCATTATAATGACTTGTTATTCCTCTAGTAGAGTTGGGTCATTATAATGACTTGTTATTCCTCCTGGTAGAGTTGTGTCATTATAATGACTTGTTATTGCTCCTGGTAGAGTTGTGTCATTATAATGACTCTAGTGAAATCCATCTGTTGACCTGGATAATGCGTTATTAAACGCCCTCACTGACTTAAATAAATCCCTGGGTAAAGCGTAATTAAACCACATCACTGGATGAATGAAAGCCCTGGGTAACGTGTTATTAAACTATATCACTGACTTAAGGAAAGCCTTTCCGTTTTCACAAGCAGCTCGATGTGAGACTCGGTGCTCAGACGCTTGGTTTGCCTGCCTTTGAAAGCGGGCCAAATCCAGCTCTCTGTGTTTAAAAATACTTAACAGCTCAACCTACACATGGCCCTGACACTTGTTCCCACTAAAAAGTCACGCAGCATAACCTGAGGCAGCAGTTCTGAATACGTTTAAGAGGTGGAACGTGTACGGTGTTGATATGTCATTATAACACATGGTGTAACCGGGAAATCTCACGGTGAATAAAATATGCTTAGAGCAAGATTTTCACCTCCATTCCTATCAATCTAAGCTGAAGTCATGTTTTTTTCTGAGTGGATTTATATAAACCAACATTTTTTTGTTACAATTTATGGGCAGACACATATTGTTGTGTAAATAAATGTTTGTTTTTCGATGGAAACCCTTGGAAACCCAAATAAATTATAAATACTGAATTATAAATACTATATTCTCCAATTGGGGTTCCACAATATCTAACCATACAGAACACAAGCCTTGTTTGACAGACACACTAAAGGTTCTCTATAATGCTGGCTGTAGTTTCGGGTTAATCAACGAGAGATGGACTTTCTACTTCCTTAAGGGACGTGACACTTATTCAAACAGCATAACAGAACAAGGTCACTTTGGATAGATTTATTACAGTGGTTCGACTTGGACCACTGTTGGTTCCGGCGACACAAACTACCTCCGCTCCGGGCCTCCGGCCTGACCCAGCTCAACCCACCAGAGTGTCTGTGTCTGTGTCTGACCTCTGAGATGAAAAGGGGGTATTGATGGAGCTCTTCCTGTGTGTTGAGGGAAGTGTTTGGGTCAATCTGGACCTGGAAGATGGGTCTAATAGAAGTAGAGTGTAGATAGAGGCTGACTCATAGTAAACCAATGGGAGGAATGAGTTTGTGAGACACACACTCAGCGCTGCTGACTGGACTTTCAGTTCATCTCGCTTCTGCTCACTTTCTTCCTGGTCAGTTGCCAGGGGACACTTCCTGGCAGCCGACTCGGAAACGTCATCAGACACGGAGAGTGACAGGCTAGGAGGTGTTAGATGTCTGAGTCAAATGATTCCTAGCTGTCTACAGGATAGATGAGGACATTGGGTCTGCAATAATAGGCTCTATGTCATCGTCACCACCATCATCATCGTCGTCATGATCAATACCATGGATAGAGGATTGCATTCCCACTTTACTCACAATGGCAAATATAATCCTGACATTCGAGGCCATAAATATTGGTATGGTGTTAAAATGAATTAGAATATTGAATGAGGACATTTGAACAGTGACTACATTATTAATGAACAGGATATTCATCCTACCTTATGACTTAGCGGAAACTAAATGTATATTGTTATCTCCTCGCTCACTCTCCCTCTCCTCGCTTCCTCTCTCCCTCTCCCTCTCCTCGCTCACTCTCCCTCTCCCTCTCCTCGCTCCCTCTCCCTCTCCCTCTCCCTCTCCTCGCTCACTCTCCCTCTCCCTCTCCTCTCCTCGCTCTCACTCTCCCTCTCCCTCTCCTCGCTCCCTCTTCTCGCTCCCTCTACCTCTCCTCGCTCACTCTCCCTCTCCCTCTCCTCGCTCCCTCTCCCTCTCCTCGCTCCTCTCCCTCTCCTCGCTCCCTCTCCCTCTCCTCGCTCCCTCTCCCTCTCCTCGCTCCCCTCCCTCTCCCTCTCTCCCTCGCTCCCTCTCCCTCTCTCTCGCTCCCTCTCCCTCTCCTCTCTCCTCGCTCACTCTCCCTCTCCCTCCTCGCTCCCTCTCCCTCTCCCTCCCTCTCCCGCTCCTCTCCCTCTCCCTCTCCTCGCTCCCTCTCTCCTCTCCCCGCTCCCTCTCCCTCTCCTCGCTCCTCTCCCTCTCCCTCTCCTCCTCGCTCCTCTCCCTCTCCTCCCCTCCGCTCCTCTCTCTCTCCCTCTCCCTCTCCCTCTCCCTCTCCCTCCCTCTCCCTCTCCCTCTCCCTCTCCCTCTCCCTCTCCTCGCTCCCCTCTCCCTCCCTCTCCCTCTCCCGCTCCCTCTCCCTCTCCTCGCTCCCTCTCCCTCTCCCCTCCCTCCCCCTCCCTCTCCCTCCCTCTCCTCCTCTCCCTCTCCTCGCCACTCTCCTCTCCCTCCTCGCTCCCTCTCCCTCTCCCTCTCCCTCGCTCCCTCTCCCTCTCCTCGCTCACTCTCCCTCTCCTCGCTCACTCTCCCTCTCCCTCTCCTCGCTCTCTCCTCTCCCTCTCCCTCCCTCTCCCTCTCTCCTCTCCTCTACCTCTCCCTCGCTCCCTCTCCCTCTCCCTCTCCCTCTCCTCGCTCCTCTCTCCCTCTCTCCTCACTCTCTCCCTCTCCCTCTCCCTCTCCTCGCTCACTCTCTCTCCCTCTCCTCGCTCACTCTCCTCTCCTCTCCCCTCCCTCTCCTCGCCACTCTCTCTCCCTCTCCTCCCCCCTCTCCTCTCTCCCCTCTCCTCGCTCACTCTCCCTCTCCCTCTCCTCGCTCGCTCACTCTCTCTCCCTCTCCTCGCTCACTCTCTCCCTCCCTCCTCGCTCCTCTCCCTCTCCCTCTCCTCTCTCTCGCTCACTCTCTCTCCCTCCTCGCTCACTCTCCCTCTCCCTCTCCTCGCTCACTCTCCCTCTCCCTCTCCCCGCTCCTCACTCACTCTCTCTCCCTCTCTCGCTCACTCTCCCTCTCCCTCTCCCTCTCCTCGCTCACTCTCTCTCTCCTCTACTCGCTCACTCTCTCTCCCTCTCCTCGCTCACTCTCCCTCTCCCTCTCCCTCTCCTCGCTCACTCTCTCTCCCTCTCCTCGCTCACTCTCTCTCTCCCTCTCCCTCTCCTCGCTCACTCTCTCTCTCCCTCTCCGCTCACTCTCTCCTCCCGCTCACTCTCTCCTCTCCCTCCTCCGCTCACTCTCCCTCTCCTCTCTCTCTCCTCGCTCACTCTCCCTCCCCCTCTCCCTCTCCTCTCTCACTCGCTCACTCTCCCTCTCCTCGCTCACTCTCTCTCCCTCTCCTCTCTCCTCGCTCACTCTCCCTCTCCTCTCCTCGCTCACTCTCTCTCCCCCTCCTCGCTCACTCTCCCTCTCCCTCCCTCTCCTCACTCACTCTCTCTCTCCCTCCTCACTCACGCTCACTCTCCCTCCCTCTCCTCGCTCACTCTCCTCTCCCCTCCCTCTCTCGCTCACTCTCCTCTCTCTCCCTCTCCTCGCTCACTCTCTCTTCCCTCTCCTCGCTCACTCTCCTTTCCTCTCCCTCTCCTCCTCTCCTCTCCCTCTCCCTCTCCCTCTCCCTCTCCTCTCTCTCTCTCTCCCTCTCCTCGCTCACTCTCCCTCTCCCTCTCCTCGCTCACTCTCCCTCTCCCTCTCCTCGCTCACTCTCCCTCTCCCTCTCCTCACTTCCTCTCTCCCTCTCCCTCTCCTCGCTCTCTCTCCCTCTCCCTCTCCTCGCTCACTCTCCCTCTCCCTCTCCTCGCTCACTCTCCCTCTCCCTCCACTCGCTTCCTCTCTCCTCTTCCCCCTCTCTCCCCAACCTCATTTAAATGCCAGTCAACTCAGGAAGTACACTACAATTCCAATTTCTCTTCAATGCTTTTCAATTAGGAACAATTTGAATTTCAAATGGAATTGACCCCAACCCTGCCAGTTATGCAGTACTTATCTAGACCGACTCAGAGTGTGTTCTCCTATGACAGGGCTGATAAAATACCAGCATAGTCGTTTCCTGACATTTATACTATCACGTATTTCAGTAAATAGTCGTTATGAGACGACGACCTTTTGCATTTGGTACTTTTGGAGAAAAATCTATATTTTTTACAAAGGTAAAACCACCTCCTCCACTTACCCTCCACTATGCTACCACATAATATAACAAACAGGCCACACACTATCCTCGGGATAGACGGCAGGTTTTTAATATGGTAGGTGGAGTTGAATCAGAGTGGGCAGATAGGAAAGATGAAGTTACAGATGTAATAAAAAGCGAGGAGAGAAGAGAAGACATGGTACGTTATTAGATTCTTACAGTGCGGTTGGTGCAGATTGGTGTGAAAGCGTTGGTTCCGCATGTAAACAGTCTGTCTCCATTCACCAGCAGAACTCGGATGTAGTTCTGACATTCCTCCTGTGAAGAGGACAGAACAGCTGACATTAGCCCTCATAGAAGGACACAG
Organism: Oncorhynchus masou masou; assembly: GCF_036934945.1. NCBI lineage: Eukaryota > Metazoa > Chordata > Actinopteri > Salmoniformes > Salmonidae > Oncorhynchus > Oncorhynchus masou. The sequence continues at coordinate 9,224,026 of NC_088239.1, read as the reverse complement.
ACACAGCAACTCCTTAGCCAAAGTTCAAGTTTCATGTATTTGGCTTTTGTATGTACATACATTGGAATTTCCCTTCAACGTGAGCTCAAACAAGGTAGAAGAAGATTTTTTTTAAACACAAAATAATAAATACAATAACAATGATCAAGTATGCTAAATAAGAATGTGTAAGTGAAAATAATAGCCTAAACATTGGACAAATTCTGAATAATGATGCTACAGCAGAAGAAGGTAAGAGGGGAGTTTGACTTGGCTAACTCTTTGGGGGTTTGGTCTAGGCCTTGGCTAACCCTTCAGGGGTTTGGTCTAGGCCTTGGCTAACTCTTCAGGGGTTTGGTCTAGGCCTTGGGTAACTCTTCAGGGGTTTGGTCTAGGCCTTGGGGGGTTTGGTCTAGGCCTTGGGCTAACTCTTCAGGGGTTTGGTCTAGGCCTTGGCTAACTCTTCAGGGGTTTGGTCTAGGCCTTGGCTAACTCTTCAGGGGTTTGGTCTAGGCCTTGGCTAACTCTTCAGGGGTTTGGTCTAGGCCTTGGCTAACTCTTCAGGGGTTTGGTCTAGGCCTTGGCTAACTCTTCGGCGGTTTGGTCGAGGCCTTGGCTAACTCTTCAGGGGATTGGTCTTGGACTTGGCTAACTCTTCGGGGGTTTGGTCTAGGCCTTGGCTAACTCTTCAGGGGTTTGGTCTAGGCCTTGGCTAACTCTTCGGGGGTTTGGTCTAGGCCGTGGCTAACTCTTCAGGGGTTTGGTCTAGGCCTTGGCTAACTCTTCAGGGGTTTGGTCTAGGCCTTGCTAACTCTTCAGGGGTTTGGTCTAGGCCTTGTCTAACTCTTCAGGGGTTTGGTCTAGGCCTTGTCTAACTCCTCAGGGTTTGGTCTAGGCCTTGGCTAACTCTTCAGGGGTTTGGTAGGGTCTAGGCCTTGGCTAACTCTTCAGGGGGGTTTGGTCTAAGGCCTTGGCTAACTCTTCAGGGGTTTGGTCTAGGCCTTGTCTAACTCTTCAGGGGCTAACTCTTCAGTGGTCTGGTCTAGGCCTTGTCTAACTCTTCAGGGGTTTGGTCTAGGCCTTGGCTAACTCTTCAGGGGTTTGGTCTAGGCCTTGTCTAACTCTTCAGGGTTTGGTCTAGGCCTTGGCTAACTCTTCAGGGGTTTGGTCTAGGCCTTGGCTAACTCTTCAGGGGTTTGGTCTAGGCCTTGGCTAACTCTTCAGGGGTTTGGTCTAGGCCTTGGCTAACTCTTCAGGGGTTTGGTCTAGGCCTTGTCTAACTCTTCAGGGGTTTGGTCTAGGCCTTGGCTAACTCTTCAGGGGTTTGGTCTAGGCCTTGGCTAACTCCTCAGGGGTTTGGTCTAGGCCTTGGCTAACTCTTCAGGGGTTGGGTCTAAGCCTTGACTAACTCTTCAGGGGTTTGGTCCAGGCCTTCTCTAACTCTTTGGGTTTTGTCTAGGCCTTGGCTAACTCTTCAGGGGTTTGGTCTAGGCCTTGGCTAACTCTTCAGGGGTTTGGTCTAGGCCTTGTCTAGGGGTTTGGTCTAGGCCTTGTCTAACTCTTCATGGGTTTGGTCTAGGCCTTGGCTAACTCTTCAGGGGTTTGGTCTAGGCCTTGTCTAACTCTTCAGGGGTTTGGTCTAGGCCTTGGCTAACTCTTCAGGGGTTTGGTCTAGGCCTTGGCTAACTCTTCAGGGGTTTGGTCTAGGCCTTGGCTAACTCTTCAGGGGTTTGGTCTAGGCCTTGGCTAACTCTTCAGGGGTTTGGTCCAGGCCTTGGCTAACTCTTCAGGGGTTTGGTCTAGGCCTTGGCTAACGCTTCAGGGGTTTGGTCCAGGCCTTGGCTAACTCTTCAGGGGTTTGGTCTAGGCCTTGGCTAACGCTTCAGGTGTTTGGTCTATTCCTTGGCTAACTCTTCAGGGGTTTGGTCTAAGCCTTGACTAACTCTTCAGGAGTTTGGTCCAGGCCTTGTCTAACTCTTCAGGGGTTTTGTCTAGGCCTTGCCTAACTCTTCAGGGGTTTGGTCTAGGCCTTGTCTAACTCTTCAGGGGTTTGGTCTAGGCCTTGGCTAACTCTTCGGGGGTTTGGTCTAGGCCTTGGCTAACTCTTCAGGGGTTTGGTCTAGGCCTTGGCCTTGTTTGGCTAACTGCTAACTCTTCAGGGGTTTTGCCTTGTCTAACTCTTCAGGGGGTTTGGTCTAGGCCTTGCTAACTCTTCAGGGGGGTTTGGCTAACTCTTAGGGGTTTGGTCTTAGGGCTAACTCTTCAGGGGTTTGGTCTAGGCCTTGTCTAACTCTTCAGGGGTTTGGTCTAGGCCTTGGCTAACTCTTCAGGGGTTTGGTCTAGGCCTTGGCTAACTCTTCAGGGGTTTGGTCTAGGCCTTGTCTAACTCTTCAGGGGTTTGGTCTAGGCCTTGGCTAACTCTTCAGGGGTTTGGTCTAGGCCTTGGCTAACTCTTCAGGGGTTTGGTCTAGGCTAACTCCAGGGGTTTGGTCTAACTCTTCAGGGGTTTGGTCTAGGCCTTGGCTAACTCTTCAGGGGTTTGGTCTAGGCCTTGGCTAACTCTTCAGGGGTTTGGTCTAGGCCTTGTCTAACTCTTCAGGGGTTTGGTCTAGGCCTTGGCTAACTCTTCAGGGGTTTGGTCTAGGCCTTGGCTAACTCTTCAGGGGTTTGGTCTAGGCCTTGGCTAACTTGGTCTAGGCCTTGCTAACTCTTCAGGGGTTTGGTCTAGGCCTTGCTCTAACTCTTCTAACTCTTCAGGGGTTTGGTCTAGGCCTTGGCTAACTCTTCAGGGGTTTGGTCTAGGCCTTGGCTAACTCTTCAGGGGTTTGGTCTAGGCCTTGGCTAACTCTTCAGGGGTTTGGTCTAGGCCTTGGCTAACTCTTCAGGGGTTTGGTCTAGGCTAACCTTCAGGGGTTTGGTTGGCTAACTCTTCAGGGGTTTGGTCTAGGCCTTGGCTAACTCTTCAGGGGTTTGGTCTAGGCCTTGGCTAACTCTTCAGGGGTTTGGTCTAGGCCTTGGCTAACTCTTCAGGGGTTTGGTCTAGGCCTTGGCTAACTCTTCAGGGGTTTGGTCTAGGCCTTGGCTAACTCAGGGGTTTCAGGCCTTGTCTAACTCTTTTGGTCTAGGCCTTGGCTAACTCTTCAGGGGTTTGGTCTAGGCCTTGGCTAACTTCTTCAGGGGTTTGGTCTAGGCCTTGTCTAACTCTTCAGGGGTTTGGGTTTGGTATAGGCCTTGGCTAACTCTTCAGGGGTTTGGTCTAGGCCTTGGCTAACTCTTCAGGGGTTTGGTCTAGGCCTTGGCTAACTCTTCAGGGGTTTGGTCTAGGCCTTGTCTAACTCTTCAGGGGTTTGGTCTAGGCCTTGGCTAACTCTTCAGGGGTTTGGTCTAGGCCTTGTCTAACTCTTCAGGGGTTTGGTCTAGGCCTTGGCTAACTCTTCAGGGGTTTGGTCTAGGCCTTGACTAACTCTTCAGGGGTTTGGTCTAGGCCTTGGCTAACTCTTCAGGGGTTTGGTCTAGGCCTTGGCTAACTCTTCAGGGGTTTGGTCTAGGCCTTGTCTAACTCTTCAGGGGTTTGGTCTAGGCCTTGGCTAACTCTTCAGGGGTTTGGTCTAGGCCTTGGCTAACTCTTCAGGGGTTTGGTCTAGGCCTTGGCTAACTCTTCAGGGGTTTGGTCTAGGCCTTGGGCTAGGCCTTGGCTAACTCTTCAGGGGTTTGGTCTAGGCCTTGGCTAACTCTTCAGGGGTTTGGTCTAGGCCTTGTCTAACTCTTCAGGGGTTTGGTCTAGGCCTTGGCCTTCAGGGGTTTGGCTAACTCTTCAGGGGTTTGGTCTAGGCCTTGGTCTAACTCTTCAGGGGTTTGGTCTAGGCCTTGGCTAACTCTTCAGGGGTTTGGTCTAGGCCTTGGCTAACTCTTCAGGGGTTTGGTCTAGGCCTTGGCTAACTCTTCAGGGGTTTGGTCTAGGCCGTGGCTAACTCTTCAGGGGTTTGGTCTAGGCCTTGGCTAACTCTTCAGGGGGTTTGGTCTAGGCCTTGTCTAACTCTTCAGGGGTTTGGTCTAGGCCTTGGCTAACTCTTCAGGGGTTTGGTCTAGGCCTTGGCTAACTCTTCAGGGGTTTGGTCTAGGCCTTGGCTAACTCTTCAGGGGTTTGGTCTAGGCCTTGGCTAACTCTTCAGGGGTTTGGTCTAGGCCTTGGCTAACTCTTCAGGGGTTTGGTCTAGGCCTTGGCTAACTCTTCAGGGGTTTGGTCTCAGGGTTTGGCCTTGTCTAACTCTTCAGGGGGGGGTCTTCAGGCCTTGGCTAACTCTTCAGGGGTTTGGTCTAGGCCTTGGCTAACTCTTCAGGGGTTTGGTCTAGGCCTTGGCTAACTCTTCAGGGGTTTGGTCTAGGCCTTGGCTAACTCTTCAGGGGTTTGGTCTAGGCCTTGGCTAACTCTTCAGGGGTTTGGTCTAGGCCTTGTCTAACTCTTCAGGGGTTTGGTCTAGGCCTTGGCTAACTCTTCAGGGGTTTGGTCTAGGCCTTGGCTAACTCTTCAGGGGTTTGGTCTAGGCCTTGGCTAACTCTTCAGGGGTTTGGTCTAGGCCTTGTCTAACTCTTCAGGGGTTTGGTCTAGGCCTTTTCTAACTCTTCAGGGGTTTGGTCTAGGCCTTGGCTAACTCTTCAGGGGTTTGGTCTAGGCCTTGGCTAACTCTTCAGGGGTTTGGTTCAGGGCTAACTCTTCAGGGGTTTGGTCTAGGCCTTGGCTAACTCTTCAGGGGTTTGGTCTAGGCCTTGGCTAACTCTTCAGGGGTTTGGTCTAGGCCTTGGCTAACTCTTCAGGGGTTTGGTCTAGGCCTTGGCTAACTCTTCAGGGGTTTGGTCTAGGCCTTGGCTAACTCTTCAGGGGTTTGGTCTAGGCCTTGGCTAACTCTTCAGGGGTTTGGTCTAGGCCTTGGCTAACTCTTCTTCAGGCCTTGGGGTTTGGTCTAGGCCTTGGCTAACTCTTCAGGGGTTTGGTCTAGGCCTTGGCTAACTCTTCAGGGGTTTGGTCTAGGCCTTGGCTAACTCTTCAGGGGTTTGGTCTAGGCCTTGTCTAACTCTTCAGGGGTTTGGTCTAGGCCTTGGCTAACTCTTCAGGGGTTTGGTCTAGGCCTTGGCTAACTCTTCAGGGGTTTGGTCTAGGCCTTGTCTAACTCTTCAGGGGTTTGGTCTAGGCCTTGGCTAACTCTTCAGGGGTTTGGTCTATCCTTGGCTAACTCTTAGGGGTTTGGTCTAGGCCTTGGCTAACTCTTCAGGGGTTTGGTCTAGGCCTTGGCTAACTCTTCAGGGGTTTGGTCTAGGCCTTGACTAACTCTTCAGGGGTTTGGTCTAGGGCCTTGTCTAACTCTTCACTCTTGGGTTTGGTCTAGGCCTTGCTAACTCTTCAGGGGTTTGGTCTAGGCCTTGACTAACTCTTCAGGGGTTTGGTCTAGGCCTTGTCTAACTCTTCAGGGGTTTGGTCTAGGCCTTGGCTAACTCTTCAGGGGTTTGGTCTAGGCCTTGTCTAACTCTTCAGGGGTTTGGTCTAGGCCTTGGCTAACTCTTCAGGGGTTTGGTCTAGGCCTTGGCTAACTCTTCAGGGGTTTGGTCTAGGCCTTGGCTAACTCTTCAGGGGTTTGGTCTAGGCCTTGGCTAACTCTTTCAGGGGTTTGGTCTAGGCCTATGCTAACTCTTCAGGGGTTTGGTCTAGGCCTTGTCTAACTCTTCAGGGGGGTTTGGTCTAGGCCTTGGCTAACTCTTCAGGGGTTTGGTCTAGGCCTTGGCTAACTCTTCAGGGGTTTGGTCTAGGCCTTGGCTAACTCCAGGGGTTTGGGCTAACTCTTCTTCAGGGGTTTGGTCTAGGCCTTGGCTAACTCTTCAGGGGTTTGGTCTAGGCCTTGGCTAACTCTTCAGGGGTTTGGTCTAGGCCTTGGCTAACTCTTCAGGGGTTTGGTCTAGGCCTTGGCTAACTCTTCAGGGGTTTGGTCTAGGCCTTGGCTAACTCTTCAGGGGTTTGGTCTAGGCCTTGGCTAACTCTTCAGGGGTTTGGTCTAGGCCTTGTCTAACTCTTCAGGGGTTTGGTCAGGCCTTGGCTAACTCTTCAGGGGTTTGGTCTAGGCCTTGGCTAACTCTTCAGGGGTTTGGTCTAGGCCTTGGCTAACTCTTCAGGGGTTTGGTCTAGGCCTTGCTTCAGGGGTTTGGTGGCCTTGGCTAACTCTTCAGGGGTTTGGTCTAGGCCTTGGCTAACTCTTCAGGGGTTTGGTCTAGGCCTTGTCTAACTCTTCATGGGTTTCTAGGCCTTGGCTAACTCTTCAGGGTTTGGTCTAGGCCTTGTCTAACTCTTCAGGGGTTTGGGCCTTACTCTTCTAACTCTTCAGGGGTTTGGTCTAGGCCTTGTCTAACTCTTCAGGGGTTTGGTCTAGGCCTTGCTAACTCTTCAGGGGTTTGGTCTAGGCCTTGTCTAACTCTTCAGGGGTTTGGTCTAGGCCTTGGCTAACTCTTCAGGGGTTTGGTCTAGGCCTTGGCTAACTCTTCAGGGGTTTGGTCTAGGCCTTGGCTAACTCTTCAGGGGTTTGGTCTAGGCCTTGGCTAACTCTTTCAGGGGTTTGGTCTAGGCCTTGGCTAACTCTTCAGGGGTTTGGTCTAGGCCTTGGCTAACTCTTCAGGGGTTTGGTCTAGGCCTTGTCTAACTCTTCAGGGGTTTGGTCTAGGCCTTGGCTAACTCTTCAGGGGTTTGGTCTAGGCCTTGGCTAACTCTTCAGGGGTTTGGTCTAGGCCTTGTCTAACTCTTCAGGGGTTTGGTCTAGGCCTTGGCTAACTCTTCAGGGTTTGGTTGGTAACTCTTCAGGGGTTTAGGCCTTGGCTAACTCTTCAGGGGTTTGGTCTAGGCCTTGGCTAACTCTTCAGGGGTTTGGTCTAGGCCTTTCTAACTCTTCAGGGGTTTGGTCTAGGCCTTGGCTAACTCTTCAGGGGTTTGGTCTAGGCCTTGTCTAACTCTTCAGGGGTTTGGTCTAGGCCTTGGCTAACTCTTCAGGGGTTTGGTCTAGGCCTTGTCTAACTCTTCAGGGGTTTGGTCTAGGCCTTGGCTAACTCTTCAGGGGTTTGGTCTAGGCCTTGGCTAACTCTTCAGGGGTTGGGTCTAATCCTTGACTAACTCTTCAGGGGTTTGGTCTAGGCCTTCTCTAACTCTTCAGGGGTTTGGTCTAGGCCTTGGCTAACTCTTCAGGGGTTTGGTCTAGGCCTTGGCTAACTCTTCAGGGGTTTGGTCTAGGCCTTGGCTAACTCTTCAGGGGTTTGGTCTAGGCCTTGGCTAACTCTTCAGGGGTTTGGTCTAGGCCTTGGCTAACTCTTCAGGGGTTTGTTTGGTCTAGGGTCTAACTCTTTGGTCTAGGCCTTGGCTAACTCTTCAGGGGTTTGGTCTAGGCCTTTTCTAACTCTTCAGGGGTTTGGTCTAGGCCTTGGCTAACTCTTCAGGGGTTTGGTCTAGGCCTTGGCTAACTCTTCAGGGGTTTGGTCTAAGGGGTTTGGTCTAACTAACTTCAGGGGTTTGGTCTAGGCCTTGGCTAACTTCAGGGGTTTTCAGGGGTTTGGTCTAGGCCTTGGCTAACTCTTCAGGGGTTTGGTCTAGGCCTTGGCTAACTCTTCAGGGGTTTGGTCTAGGCCTTGGCTAACTCTTCAGGGTTTGGTCTAGGCCTTGTCTAACTCTTCAGGGGTTTGGTCTAGGCCTTGGCTAACTCTTCAGGGGTTTGGTCTAGGCCTTGCTAACTCTTCAGGGGTTTGGTCTAGGCCTTGGCTAACTCTTCAGGGGTTTGGTCTAGGCCTTGGCTAACTCTTCAGGGGTTTGGTCTAGGCCTTGGCTAAGGCCTTGTCTAACTCTTCAGGGGTTTGGTCTAGGCCTTGTCTAACTCTTCAGGGGTTTGGTCTAGGCCTTGGCTAACTCTTCAGGGGTTTGGTCTAGGCCTTGGCTAACTCTTCAGGGGTTTGGTCTAGGCCTTGGCTAACTCTTCAGGGGTTTGGTCTAGGCCTTGGCTAACTCTTCAGGGGTTTGGTCTAGGCCTTGGCTAACTCTTCAGGGTTTTGGTCTAGGCCTTGGCTAACTCTTCAGGGGTTTGGTCTAGGCCTTGTCTAACTCTTCAGGGGTTTGGTCTAGGCCTTGGCTAACTCTTCAGGGGTTTGGTCTAGGCCTTGGCTAACTCTTCAGGGGTTTGGTCTAGGCCTTGTCTAACTAGGCCTTCTAAGGGTTTGGTCTAGGCCTTGGCTAACTCTTCAGGGGTTTGGTCTAGGCCTTGGCTAACTCTTCAGGGGTTTGGTCTAGGCCTTGGCTAACTCTTCAGGGGTTTGGTCTAGGCCTTGGCTAACTCTTCAGGGGTTTGGTCTAGGCCTTGACTAACTCTTCAGGGGTTTGGTCAAGGCCTTGTCTAACTCTTCAGGGGTTTGGTCTAGGCCTTGTCTAACTCTTCAGGGGTTTGGTCTAGGCCTTGACTAACTCTTCAGGGGTTTGGTCTAGGCCTTGGCTAACTCTTCAGGGGTTTGGTCTAGGCCTTGCTAACTCTTCAGGGGTTTGGTCTAGGCCTTGGCTAACTCTTCAGGGGTTTGGTCTAGGCCTTGGCTAACTCTTCAGGGGTTTGGTCTAGGCCTTGGCTAACTCTTCAGGGGATTGGTCTTGGACTTGGCTAACTCTTCGGGGGTTTGGTCTAGGCCTTGGCTATCTCTTCAGGGGTTTGGCCTTGGCCGTTGCTAACTCTTCAGGGGTTTGGTCTAGGCCTTGGCTAACTCTTCAGGGGTTTGGTCTAGGCCTTGGCTAACTCTTCAGGGGTTTGGTCTAGGCCTTGGCTAACTCTTCAGGGGTTTGGTCTAGGCCTTGGCTAACTCTTCAGGGGGTCTAGGCCTTGGCTAACTCTTCAGGGGTTTGGTCTAGGCCTTGCTAACTCTTAACTCTTCAGGGGTTTGGTCTAGGCCTTGGCTAACTCTTCAGGGGTTTGGTCTAGGCCTTGGCTAACTCTTCAGGGGTTTGGTCTAGGCCTTGTCTAACTCTTCAAGGGTTTGGTCCAGGCCTTGGCTAACTCTTCAGGGGTTTGGTCTAGGCCTTGGCTAACTCTTCAGGGTTTGGTCTAGGCCTTGGCTAACTCTTCAGGGGTTTGGTCTAGGCCTTGGCTTACTCTTCAGGGGGTTGGTCTAAGCCTTGACTAACTCTTCAGGGGTTTGGTCAAGGGCTTGTCTAACTCTTCATGGGTTTTGTCTAGGCCTTGCCTAACTCTTCAGGGGTTTGGTCTAAGCCTTGACTAACTCTTCAGGGGTTTGGTCTAGGCCTTGTCTAACTAGGCCTTGTCTAACTCTTCAGGGGTTTTGTCTAGGCCTTGCCTAACTCTTCAGGGGTTTGGTCTAGGCCTTGTCTAACTCTTCAGGGGGGTTTGGTCTAGGCCTTGGCTAACTCTTCAGGGGTTTGGTCTAGGCCTTGGCTAACTCTTCAGGGGTTTGGTCTAGGCCTTGGCTAACTCTTCAGGGGTTTGGTCTAGGCCTTGGCTAACTCTTCAGGGGTTTGGTCTAGGCCTTGTCTAACTCTTCAGGGGTTTGGTCTAGGCCTTGTCTAACTCTTCAGGGGTTTGGTCTAGGCCTTGGCTAACTCCTCTTAGGGGTTTGGTCTAGGCCTTGGCTAACTCTTCAGGGGACTAACTCTTTGGTCAGGGGTTTGGTCTAGGCCTTGTCTAACTATTCAGGGGTTTGGTCTAGGCCTTGTCTAACTCTTCAGGGGTTTGGTCTAGGCCTTGGCTAACTCTTCAGGGGTTTGGTCTTGGCCTTTGCTAACTCTTCAGGGGTTTGGTCTAGGCCTTGTCTAACTCTTCAGGGGTTTGGTCTATCCTTGGCTAACTCTTCAGGGGTTTGGTCTAGGCCTTGGCTAACTCTTCAGGGGTTTGGTCTAGGCCTTGGCTAACTCTTCAGGGATTTGGTCTAGGCCTTGTCTAACTCTTCAGGGGTTTGGTCTAGGCCTTGGCTAACTCTTCAGGGGTTTGGTCTAGGCCTTGTCTAACTCTTCAGGGGTTTGGTCCAGGCCTTGGCTAACTCTTCAGGGGTTTGGTCTAGGCCTTGTCTAACTCTTCAGGGGTTTGGTCTAGGCCTTGGCTAACTCCTCAGGGGTTTGGTCTAGGCCTTGGCTAACTCTTCAGGGGTTGGGTCTAGGCCTTGGCTAACTCTTCAGGGGTTTGGTCTAGGCCTTGGCTAACTCTTCAGGGGTTTGGTCTAGGCCTTGTCTAACTCTTCAGGGGTTTGGTCTAGGCCTTGGCTAACTCTTCAGGGGTTAGGCTTCAGGGTTTGGTCTAGGCCTTGTCTAACTCTTCAGGGGTTTGGTCTAGGCCTTGGCTAACTCCTCAGGGGTTGGTCTAGGCCTTGGCTAACTCTTCAGGGGTTGGGTCTAAGCCTTGACTAACTCTTCAGGGGTTTGGTCCAGGCCTTCTCTAACTCTTCAGGGGTTTGGTCTAGGCCTTGGCTAACTCTTCAGGGGTTTGGTCTAGGCCTTGGCTAACTCTTCAGGGGTTTGGTCTAGGCCTTGGCTAACTCTTCAGGGGTTTGGTCTAGGCCTTGACTAACTCTTCAGGGGGGTTTGGTCAGGTGTTTGGCCTTGGCTAACTCTTCAGGGGTTTGGTCTAGGCCTTGGCTAACTCTTCAGGGTTTGGTCAGGCCTTGTCTAACTCTTCAGGGGTTTTGTCTAGGCCTTGCCTAACTCTTCAAGGGTTTGGTCTAGGCCTTGGCTAACTCTTCAGGGGTTTGGTCTAGGCCTTGGCTAACTCTTCGGGGGTTTGGTCTAGGCCTTGGCTAACTCTTTAGGGGTTTGGTCTAAGCCTATGCTAACTCTTCAGGGGTTTGGTCTAGGCCTTGTCTAACTCTTCAGGGGTTTGGTCTAGGCCTTGGCTAACTCTTCAGGGGTTTGGTCTAGGCCTTGGCTAACTCTTCAGGGGTTTGGTCTAGGCCTTGGCTAACTCTTCAGGGGTTTGGTCTAGGCCTTGTCTAACTCTTCAGGGGTTTGGTCTAGGCCTTGGCTAACTCTTCAGGGGTTTTGTCTAGGCCTTGCCTAACTCTTCAGGGGTTTGGTCTAGGCCTTGGCTAACTCTTCAGGGGTTTGGTCTAGGCCTTGGCTAACTCTTCAGGGGTTTGGTCTAGGCCTTGGCTAACTCTTCAGGGGTTTGGTCTAGGCCTTGTCTAACTCTTCAGGGGTTTGGTCTAGGCCTTGGCTAACTCTTCAGGGGTTTGGTCTAGGCCTTGGCTAACTCTTCAGGGGTTTGGTCTAGCCTTGGCTAACTCCAGGGGTTTTGGCCTTGGCTAACTCTTCAGGGGTTTGGTCTAGGCCTTGGCTAACTCTTCAGGGGTTTGGTCTAGGCCTTGGCTAACTCTTCAGGGGTTTGGTCTAGGCCTTGGCTAACTCTTCAGGGGTTTGGTCTAGGCCTTGTCTAACTCTTCAGGGGTTTGGTCTAGGCCTTGGCTAACTCTTCAGGGGTTTGGTCTAGGCCTTGGCTAACTCTTCAGGGGTTTGGTCTAGGCCTTGGCTAACTCTTCAGGGGTTTGGTCTAGGCCTTGGCTAACTCTTCAGGGGTTTGGTCTAGGCCTTGGCTAACTCTTCAGGGGTTTGGTCTAGGCCTTGGCTAACTCTTCAGGGGTTTGGTCTAGGCCTTGGCTAACTCTTCAGGGGTTTGGTCTAAGCCTTGACTAACTCTTCAGGGGTTTGGTCTAGGCCTTGTCTAACTCTTCATGGGTTTTGTCTAGGCCTTGCCTAACTCTTCAGGGGTTTGGTCTAGGCCTTGACTAACTCTTCAGGGGTTTGGTCTAGGCCTTGTCTAACTCTTCAGGGGTTTTGTCTAGGCCTTGCCTAACTCTTCAGGGGTTTGGTCTAGGCCTTGGCTAACTCTTCAGGGGTTTGGTCTAGGCCTTGGCTAACTCTTCAGGGGTTTGGTCTAGGCCTTGTCTAACTCTTCAGGGGTTTGGTCTAGGCCTTGGCTAACTCTTCAGGGGTTTGGTTTAGGCCTTGGCTAACTCTTCAGGGGTTTGGTCTAGGCCTTGGCTAACTCTTCGGGGGTTTGGTCTAGGCCTTGGCTAACTCTTCAGGGGTTTGGTCTAGGCCTTGGCTAACTCTTCAGGGGGTTTGGTCTAGGCCTTGGCTAACTCTTCAGGGGTTTGGGCCTTTTGGTCTAGGCCTTGTCTAACTCTTCAGGGGTTTGGTCAGGCCTTAACTCTTCAGGGGTTTGGTCTAGGCCTTGGCTAACTCTTCAGGTGTTTGGTCTAGGCCTTGGCTAACTCTTCAGGGGTTTGGTCTAGGCCTTGGCTTACTCTTCAGGGGGTTGGTCTAAGCCTTGACTAACTCTTCAGGGGTTTGGTCAAGGGCTTGTCTAACTCTTCATGGGTTTTGTCTAGGCCTTGCCTAACTCTTCAGGGGTTTGGTCTAAGCCTTGACTAACTCTTCAGGGGTTTGGTCCAGGCCTTGTCTAACTCTTCAGGGGTTTTGTCTAGGCCTTGCCTAACTCTTCAGGGGTTTGGTCTAGGCCTTGTCTAACTCTTCAGGGGTTTGGTCTAGGCCTTGGCTAACTCTTCGGGGGTTTGGTCTAGGCCTTGGCTAACTCTTCAGGGGTTTGGTCTAGGCCTTGGCTAACTCTTCGGGGGTTTGGTCTAGGCCTTGGCTAACTCTTTAGGGGTTTGGTCTAGGCCTATGCTAACTCTTCAGGGGTTTGGTCTAGGCCTTGTCTAACTCTTCAGGGGTTTGGTCTAGGCCTTGGCTAACTCTTCAGGGGTTTGGTCTAGGCCTTGGCTAACTCTTCAGGGGTTTGGTCTAGGCCTTGGCTAACTCTTCAGGGGTTTGGTCTAGGCCTATGCTAACTCTTCAGGGGTTTGGTCTAGGCCTTGGCTAACTCTTCAGGGGTTTGGTCTAGGCCTTGGCTAACTCTTCAGGGGTTTGGTCTAGGCCTTGGCTAACTCTTCAGGGGTTTGGTCTAGGCCTTGGCTAACTCTTCAGGGGTTTGGTCTAGGCCTTGTCTAACTCTTCAGGGGTTTGGTCTAGGCCTTGGCTAACTCTTCAGGGGTTTGGTCTAGGCCTTGGCTAACTCTTCAGGGGTTTGGTCCAGGCCTTGTCTAACTCTTCAGGGGTTTGGTCTAGGCCTTGTCTAACTCTTCAGGGGTTTGGTCTAGGCCTTGGCTAACTCTTCAGGGTTTGGTCTAGGCCTTGGCTAACTCTTCAGGGGTTTGGTCTAGGCCTTGGCTAACTCTTCAGGGGTTTGGTCTAGGCCTTGTCTAACTCTTCAGGGGTTTGGTCTAGGCCTTGGCTAACTCTTCAGGGGTTTGGTCTAGGCCTTAACTCTTCTAACTCTTCAGGGGTTTGGTCTAGGCCTTGTCTAACTCTTCAGGGGTTTGGTCTAGGCCTTGGCTAACTCTTCAGGGGTTTGGTCTAGGCCTTGGCTAACTCTTCAGGGGTTTGGTCTAGGCCTTGTCTAACTCTTCAGGGGTTTGGTCTAGGCCTTGGCTAACTCTTCAGGGGTTTGGTCTAGGCCTTGGCTAACTCTTCAGGGGTTTGGTCTAGGCCTTGGCTAACTCTTCAGGGGTTTGGTCTAGGCCTTGGCTAACTCTTAACGGTTTGGTCTAGGCCTTGGCTAACTCTTCAGGGGTTTGGTCTAGGCCTTGGCTAACTCTTCAGGGGTTTGGTCTAGGCCTTGGCTAACTCTTCAGGGGTTTGGTCTAGGCCTTGGCCTTCAGGGGTTTGGCTAACTCTTCAGGGGTTTGGTCTAGGCCTTGGCTAACTCTTCAGGGGTTTGGTCTAGGCCTTGTCTAACTCTTCAGGGGTTTGGTCTAGGCCTTGGCTAACTCTTCAGGGGTTTGGTCTAGGCCTTGGCTAACTCTTCAGGGGTTTGGTCTAGGCCTTGGCTAACTCTTCAGGGGTTTGGTCTAGGCCTTGGCTAACTCTTCAGGGGTTTGGTCTAGGCCTTGGCTAACTCTTCAGGGGTTTGGTCTAGGCCTTGGCTAACTCTTCAGGGGTTTGGTCTAGGCCTTGTCTAACTCTTCAGGGGTTTGGTCCAGGCCTTGTCTAACTCTTCAGGGGTTTTGTCTAGGCCTTGCCTAACTCTTCAGGGGTTTGGTCTAGGCATTGTCTAACTCAGGGGTTTGGTCTAGGCCTTGGCTAACTCTTCAGGGGTTTGGTCTAGGCCTTGTCTAACTCTTCAGGGGTTTGTAGGCCTTGGTCTTCATGGGTTTGGTCTAGGCCTTGGCTAACTCTTCAGGGGTTTGGTCTAGGCCTTGGCTAACTCTTCAGGGTCTTTGGTCTAGGCCTTGGCTAACTCTTCAGGGGTGGTCTATGCCTTGGCTATCTCTTCAGGGGTTTGGCCTTGGCCTTGGCTAACTCTTTAGGGGTTTGGTCTAGGACCTTGCCATCTCTTCAGGGGTTTGGTCTAGGGTTTGGTCTAGGCCTTGGCTAACTCTTCAGGGGTTTGGTCTAGGCCTTGGCTAACTCTTCAGGGGTTTGGTCTAGGCCTTGTCTAACTCTTCAGGGGTTTGGTCTAGGCCTTGGCTAACTCTTCAGGGGTTTGGTCTAGGCCTTGGCTAACTCTTCAGGGGTTTGGTCTAGGCCTTGGCTAACTCTTCAGGGGTTTGGTCTAGGCCTTGGCTAACTCTTCAGGGGTTTGGTCTAGGCCTTGGCTAACTCTTCAGGGGTTTGGTCTAGGCCTTGGCTAACTCTTCAGGGGTTTGGTCTAGGCCTTGTCTAACTCTTCAGGGGTTTGGTCCAGGCCTTGTCTAACTCTTCAGGGGTTTTGTCTAGGCCTTGCCTAACTCTTCAGGGGTTTGGTCTAGGCATTGTCTAACTCTTCAGGGGTTTGGTCTAGGCCTTGGCTAACTCTTCAGGGGTTTGGTCTAGGCCTTGTCTAACTCTTCAGGGGTTTGGTCCAGGCCTTGTCTAACTCTTCAGGGGTTTGGTCAGGCCTTGTCTAACTCTTCAGGGGTTTGGTCCAGGCCTTGTCTAACTCTTCAGGGGTTTGGTCTAGGCCTTGGCTAACTCTTCAGGGGTTTGGTCTAGGCCTTGGCTAACTCTTCAGGGGTTTGGTCTAGGCCTTGGCTAACTCTTCAGGGGTTTGGTCTAGGCCTTGTCTAACTCTTCAAGGGTTTGGTCTAGGCCTTGGCTAACTCTTCAGGGGTTTGGTCTAGGCCTTGGCTAACTCTTCAGGGGTTTGGTCTAGGCCTTGGCTAACTCTTCAGGGTTTTGGTCTAGGCCTTGGCTAACTCTTCAGGGGTTTGGTCTATGCCTTGGCTATCTCTTCAGGGGTTTGGCCTTGGCCTTGGCTAACTCTTCAGGGGTTTGGTTTAGGGGTTTGGTCTACTTGCTATCTCTTCAGGGGTTTGGTCTAGGCCTTGGCTAACCTGGCCATCTCTTCAGGGGTTTGGTCTAGGCCTTGGCTAACTCTTCAGGGGTTTGGTCTAGGCCTTGGCTAACTCTTCAGGGGTTTGGTCTAGGCCTTGGCTAACTCTTCAGGGGTTTGGTCTAGGCCTTGGCTAACTCTTCAGGGGTTTGGTCTAGGCCTTGGCTAACTCTTCAGGGGTTTGGTCTAACTATTCAGGGGTTTGGTCTAGGCCTTGGCTAACTCTTCAGGGGTTTGGTCTAGGCCTTAGCTAACTCTTCACGGGTTTGGTCTAGGCCTTGGCTAACTCTTCAGGGGTTTGGTCTAGGCCTTGTCTAAATCTTCAGGGGTTTGGTCCAGGCCTTGTCTAACTCTTCAGGGGTTTTGTCTAGGCCTTGCCTAACTCTTCAGGGGTTTGGTCTAGGCATTGTCTAACTCTTCAGGGGTTTGGTCTAGGCCTTGGCTAACTCTTCAGGGGTTTGGTCTAGGCCTTGTCTAACTCTTCAGGGGTTTGGTCCAGGCCTTGTCTAACTCTTCAGGGGTTTGGTCCAGGCCTTGTCTAACTCTTCAGGGGTTTGGTCTAGGCCTTGTCTAACTCTTCAGGGGTTTGGTCTAGGCCTTGGCTAACTCTTCAGGGGTTTGGTCTAGGCCTTGGCTAACTCTTCAGGGGTTTGGTCTAGGCCTTGGCTAACTCTTCAGGGGTTTGGTCTAGGCCTTGGCTAACTCTTCAGGGGTTTGGTCTAGGCCTTGTCTAACTCTTCAAGGGTTTGGTCTAGGCCTTGGCTAACTCTTCATGGGTTTGGCCTTGGCCGTGGCTAACTCTTCAGGGGTTTGGTCTAGGCCTTGTCTAACTCTTCAGGGGTTTGGTCTAGGCCTTGGCTAACTCTTCAGGGGTTTGGTCTAGGCCTTGGCTAACTCTTCAGGGGTTTGGTCTAGGCCTTGTCTAACTCTTCAGGGGTTTGGTCTAGGCCTTGGCTAACTCTTCAGGGGTTTGGTCTAGGCCTTGGCTAACTCTTCAGGGGTTTGGTCTAGGCCTTGTCTAACTCTTCAGGGGTTTGGTCTAGGCCTTGGCTAACTCTTCAGGGGTTTGGTCTAGGCCTTGGCTAACTCTTCAGGGGTTTGGTCTAGGTCTTGGCTAACTCTTCAGGGATTTGGTCTAGGCCTTGGCTAACTCTTCAGGGGTTTGGTCTAGGCCTTGGCTAACTCTTCAGGGGTTTGGTCTAGGCCTTGTCTAACTCTTCAGGGGTTTGTTCTAGGCCTTGGCTAACTCTTCATGGGTTTGGTCTAGGCCTTGGCTAACTCTTCAGGGGTTTGGTCTAGGCCTTGGCTAACTCTTCAGGGGTTTGGTCTAGGCCTTGGCTAACCCTTCAGGGGTTTGGTCTATGCCTTGGCTATCTCTTCAGGGGTTTGGCCTAGGCCTTGGCTAACTCTTCAGGGGTTTGGTCTAGGACCTGCCATCTCTTCAGGGGTTTGGTCTAGGCCTTGGCTAACTCTTCAGGGGTTTGGTCTAGGCCTTGGCTAACTCTTCAGGGGTTTGGTCTAGGCCTTGTCTAACTCTTCAGGGGTTTGGTCTAGGCCTTGGCTAACTCTTCAGAGGTTTGGTCTAGGCCTTGGCTAACTCTTCAGGGGTTTGGTCTAGGCCTTGTCTAACTCTTCAGGGGTTTGGTCTAGGCCTTGGCTAACTCTTCAGGGGTTTGGTCTAGGCCTTGGCTAACTCTTCAGGGGTTTGGTCTAGGCCTTGGCTAACTCTTCAGGGGTTTGGTCTAGGCCTTGTCTAACTCTTCAGGGGTTTGGTCCAGGCCTTGTCTAACTCTTCAGGGGTTTTGTCTAGGCCTTGCCTAACTCTTCAGGGGTTTGGTCTAGGCATTGTCTAACTCTTCAGGGGTTTGGTCTAGGCCTTGGCTAACTCTTCAGGGGTTTGGTCTAGGCCTTGTCTAACTCTTCAGGGGTTTGGTCTAGGCCTTGGCTAACTCTTCAGGGGTTTGGTCTAGGCCTTGGCTAACTATTCAGGGGTTTGGTCTAGGCCTTGTCTAACTCTTCAGGGGTTTGGTCTAGGCCTTGGCTAACTCTTCAGGGGTTTGGTCTAGGCCTTGGCTAACTCTTCAGGGGTTTGGTCTAGGCCTTGTCTAACTCTTCAGGGGTTTGGTCTAGGCCTTGTCTAACTCATCAGGGGTTTGGTCTAGGCCTTGGCTAACTCTTCAGGGGTTTGGTCTAGGTCTTGGCTAACTCTTCAGGGATTTGGTCTAGGCCTTGGCTAACTCTTCAGGGGTTTGGTCTAGGCCTTGACTAACTCTTCAGGGGTTTGGTCTAGGCCTTGTCTAACTCTTCAGGGGTTTGGTCTAGGCCTTGGCTAACTCTTCAGGGGTTTGGTCTAGGCCTTGGCTAACTCTTCAGGGGTTTGGTCTAGGCCTTGGCTAACTCTTCAGGGGTTTGGTCTAGGCCTTGGCTAACGCTTCAGGTGTTTGGTCTATTCCTTGGCTATCTCTTCAGGGGTTTGGCCTTGGCCTTGGCTAACTCTTTAGGGGTTTGGTCTAGGACCTGCCATCTCTTCAGGGTTTGGTCTAGGCCTTGGCTAACTCTTCAGGGGTTTGGTCTAGGCCTTGGCTAACTCTTCAGGGGTTTGGTCTAGGCCTTGGCTAACTCTTCAGGGGTTTGGTCTAGGCCTTGGCTAACTCTTCAGGGGTTTGGTCTAGGCCTTGGCTAACTCTTCAGGGGTTTGGTCTAGGCCTTGTCTAACTCTTCAGGGGTTTGGTCTAGGCCTTGGCTAACTCTTCAGGGGTTTGGTCTAGGCCTTGGCTAACTCTTCAGGGGTTTGGTCTAGGCCTTGGCTAACTCTTCAGGGGTTTGGTCTAGGCCTTGTCTAACTCTTCAGGGGTTTGGTCCAGGCCTTGTCTAACTCTTCAGGGGTTTTGTCTAGGCCTTGCCTAACTCTTCAGGGGTTTGGTCTAGGCATTGTCTAACTCTTCAGGCGTTTGGTCTAGGCCTTGGCTAACTCTTCAGGGGTTTGGTCTAGGCCTTGTCTAACTCTTCAGGGGTTTGGTCCAGGCCTTGTCTAACTCTTCAGGGGTTTGGTCTATTCCTTGTCTAACTCTTCAGGGGTTTGGTCCAGGCCTTGTCTAACTCTTCAGGGGTTTGGTCTAGGCCTTGGCTAACTCTTCAGGGGTTTTGTCTAGGCCTTGGCTAACTCTTCAGGGGTTTGGTCTAGGCCTTGGCTAACTCTTCAGGGGTTTGGTCTAGGCCTTGTCTAACTCTTCAAGGGTTTGGTCTAGGCCTTGGCTAACTCTTCATGGGTTTGGCCTTGGTCGTGGCTAACTCTTCAGGGGTTTGGTCTAGGCCTTGGCTAACTCTTCAGGGGTTTGGTCTAGGACCTGTGTGTGTGTGTGTGTGT
>NC_088239.1:9135306-9200306 GCF_036934945.1 Oncorhynchus masou masou | reverse complement strand
CAGCAGCAGCTTAACTAGGTCTTTCCTTGCAGCACTGGTCCACAAGACTGGACAATAACCAAGATTAGACAAAAATAGACCCTGGAGAACTTGCTTTTTGGAGTGTGGTGTCAAAAAAGCAGAGCATCTCTTTAATATGGCTGGACTTTGAAGTTGGGATTAGTCTGTAAACAGCCTCACCTCTGACTTGCCCCGACTGAAGCAGGCTCCCTTAGTGAACTCATCACAGTGCCATTCTGCCTCCTGTAAACACAAAAACACAATACACTGGGGTAAAAATTAAATAGAAACAGACACTGAAACAGCATGGAACACTGAAACAGCATGGAACACTGAAACAGCGTGGAACACTGAAACAGAGTGGAACAATGAAACAGCATGGAACACTGAAACAGCATGGAACACTGAAACAGCATGGAACAATGAAACAGCATGGAACACTGAAACAGCATGGAACACTGAAACAGCATGGAACACTGAAACAGCATTGAACAGTGAAACAGCATGGAACACTGAAACAGCATGGAACACTGAAACAGCATTGAACAGTGAAACAGCATGGAACACTGAAACAGCATGGAACACTGAAACAGCATGGAACACTGAAACAGCATGGAACACTGAAACAGCATGGAACACTGAAACAGCATGGAACAGTGAAACAGCATGGAACACTGAAACAGCATGGAACACTGAAACAGCATGGAACACTGAAACAGCATGGAACACTGAAACAGCATGGAACACTGAAACAGCATGGAACACTGAAACAGCATGGAACACTGAAACAGCATTGAACAGTGAAACAGCATGGAACACTGAAACAGCATGGAACACTGAAACAGCATTGAACAGTGAAACAGCATGGAACACTGAAACAGCATGGAACACTGAAACAGCATGGAACACTGAAACAGCATGGAACACTGAAACAGCATGGAACACTGAAACAGCATTGTGAAACAGTGAAACAGCATGGAACACTGAAACAGCATGGAACACTGAAACAGCATGGAACACTGAAACAGCATGGAACACTGAAACAGCATGGAACACTGAAACAGCATGGAACACTGAAACAGCATGGAACACTGAAACAGCATGGAACAATAAAACAGCATGGAACACTGAAACAGCATGGAACAATGAAACAGCATGGAACACTGAAACAGCATGGAACACTGAAACAGCATGGAACAATGAAACAGCATGGAACACTGAAACAGCATGGAACACTGAAACAGCATGGAACACTGAAACAGCATGGAACACTGAAACAGCATTGAACAGTGAAACAGCATGGAACACTGAAACAGCATGGAACACTGAAACAGCATGGAACACTGAAACAGCATGGAACAATGAAACAGCATGGAACACTGAAACAGCATGGAACACTGAAACAGCATGGAACAATGAAACAGCATGGAACACTGAAACAGCATGGAACACTGAAACAGCATGGAACAATGAAACAGCATGGAACACTGAAACAGCATGGAACAATGAAACAGCATGGAACACTGAAACAGCATGGAACACTGAAACAGCATGGAACACTGAAACAGCATGGAACACTGAAACAGCATGGAACACTGAAAAACAGAACATGAAACAGCATGGAACAGCATGGAACACTGAAACAGCATGGAACACTGAAACAGCATGGAACACTGAAACAGCATGGAACACTGAAACAGCATGGAACAATGAAACAGCATGGAACACTGAAACAGCATGGAACACTGAAACAGCATGGAACAATGAAACAGCATGGAACACTGAAACAGCATGGAACACTGAAACAGCATGGAACACTGAAACAGCATGGAACACTGAAACAGCATGGAACACTGAAACAGCATGGAACACTGAAACAGCATGGAACACTGAAACAGCATGGAACACTGAAACAGCATGGAACACTGAAACAGCATGGAACACTGAAACAGCATGGAACACTGAAACAGCATGGAACACTGAAACAGCATGGAACACTGAAACAGCATGGAACACTGAAACAGCATGGAACAATGAAACAGCATGGAACACTGAAACAGCATGGAAACAGCATGGAACACTGAAACAGCATGGAACAATGAAACAGCATGGAACACTGAAACAGCATGGAACACTGAAACAGCATGGAACACTGAAACAGCATGAACAGTGAAACAGCATGGAACACTGAAACAGCATGGAACACTGAAACAGCATGGAACACTGAAACAGCATGGAACACTGAAACAGCATGGAACACTGAAACAGCATGGAACACTGAAACAGCATGGAACACTGAAACAGCATGGAACACTGAAACAGCATGGAACACTGAAACAGCATGGAACAATGAAACAGCATGGAACACTGGAACACTGAAACAGCATGGAACAATGAAACAGCATGGAACACTGAAACAGCATGGAACACTGAAACAGCATGGAACACTGAAACAGCATGGAAAACACTGAAAAACAGAACATTGAACAGTGAAACAGCATGGAACACTGAAACAGCATGGAACACTGAAACAGCATGGAACAATGAAACAGCATGGAACACTGAAACAGCATGGAACACTGAAACAGCATGGAACACTGAAACAGCATTGAACAGTGAAACAGCATGGAACACTGAAACAGCATGGAACACTGAAACAGCATGGAACAATAAAACAGCATGGAACACTGAAACAGCATGGAACACTGAAACAGCATGGAACAATGAAACAGCATGGAACACTGAAACAGCATGGAACACTGAAACAGCATGGAACACTGAAACAGCATGGAACAATGAAACAGCATGGAACAATGAAACAGCATGGAACACTGAAACAGCATGGAACAATGAAACAGCATGGAACACTGAAACAGCATGGAACACTGAAACAGCATGGAACACTGAAACAGCATGGAACACTGAAACAGCATGGAACACTGAAACAGCATGGAACACTGAAACAGCATGGAACAATGAAACAGCATGGAACACTGAAACAGCATGGAACAATGAAACAGCATGGAACACTGAAACAGCATGGAACACTGAAACAGCATGGAACACTGAAACAGCATGGAACACTGAAACAGCATTGAACAGTGAAACAGCATGGAACACTGAAACAGCATGGAACACTGAAACAGCATGGAACAATGAAACAGCATGGAACACTGAAACAGCATGGAACACTGAAACAGCATGGAACACTGAAACAGCATTGAACAGTGAAACAGCATGGAACACTGAAACAGCATGGAACACTGAAACAGCATGGAACAATAAAACAGCATGGAACACTGAAACAGCATGGAAACAGCATGGAAATGAAACAGCATGGAACACTGAAACAGCATGGAACACTGAAACAGCATGGAACACTGAAACAGCATGGAACACTGAAACAGCATGGAACACTGAAACAGCATTGAACAGCATGAACACTGAAACAGCATGGAACACTGAAACAGCATGGAACACTGAAACAGCATGGAACACTGAAACAGCATGGAACAATGAAACAGCATGGAACACTGAAACAGCATGGAACACTGAAACAGCATGGAACATGGAACACTGAAACAGCATGGAACACTGAAACAGCATGGAACACTGAAACAGCATGGAACAATGAAACAGCATGGAACACTGAAACAGCATGGAACAATGAAACAGCATGGAACACTGAAACAGCATGGAACACTGAAACAGCATGGAACACTGAAACAGCATGGAACACTGAAACAGCATGGAACACTGAAACAGCATTGAACAGTGAAACAGCATGGAACACTGAAACAGCATGGAACACTGAAACAGCATGGAACAATGAAACAGCATGGAACACTGAAACAGCATGGAACACTGAAACAGCATGGAACACTGAAACAGCATTGAACAGTGAAACAGCATGGAACACTGAAACAGCATGGAACACTGAAACAGCATGGAACAATAAAACAGCATGGAACACTGAAACAGCATGGAACACTGAAACAGCATGGAACAATGAAACAGCATGGAACACTGAAACAGCATGGAACACTGAAACAGCATGGAACACTGAAACAGCATGGAACAATGAAACAGCATGGAACAATGAAACAGCATGGAACACTGAAACAGCATGGAACAATGAAACAGCATGGAACACAGAAACTGCATGGAACACTGAAACAGCATGGAACACTGAAACAGCATGGAACACTGAAACAGTATGGAACACTGAAACAGTGTGGAACACTGAAACAGCATGGAACACTGAAACAGCGTGGAACACTGAAACAGCATAGAACACTGAAACAGCATGGAACACTGAAACAGCATGGAACACTGAAACAGCATGGAACACTGAAACAGCATGGAACAATGAAACAGCATGGAACACTGAAACAGCATGGAACACTGAAACAACGGAAAACACACTAAAAAGGAGTTAAAGAGCAAAAGAAACAATGAATTGTTAATAAACAACACCATAAACCCACAATAAACCAGCTTTCAACAGCATTGCAAACACTCAATAAAATGACACTGGCAGCATACAAGTGTTTAACATTGAAAGACGATAACATTCTGCAAGAGCCATTATTTGCTTCGAAATTGTTTTAATTATGCAAATACTATTTACTCCTGAGAGGCCTTGGGTTTGCTTGTTACAGTATTGACCACTACACCTCGGCCAGTTCATTTCTATGGCTGACGTGACCCACATGAACACACAGCGAAGAAGACCTATGACTCACTGGTCTGGACAGAAGGCCATTTGTAAATAAAATATTTCATTAGAAATTGAGCTCATTGATTGGTTCTCTCAAAAAAAAAATTGCTGGGGGGCTGTTTAGACTTGAAAACTTATGACATTGTTGTCATTCAGCAGACACTCTTATCCAGAGCTACTTACAGTAGTGAGCATATACATTTACATACCGGTCCCCCACGGGAATCAAACCAACAACCCTGGTGTTGGAAACACCATGCCCTGCCAACTGAGCTACACAGGACTTGTGGAAAACTGAACAGATGTAATGGAAGGGGACAGTGCTCGGGCTGGTGTGTGGCTGTGGGTGTTTGAATAAGAAAGACAGAGAGAGCCAACTACTAAATGCAACCCCCCCCGCTTCATTGTCGACTCATCTTGCCAGCAACATCAAAACAGCCTTTCAATGGGACTTGGAGTTAGGTGACAATCATCAACCCACAGAGAGGCTAAATTAATCTGGCCTTGGAGCGAGAGGATACAACCTACACACTTCTACACAGACAAATTGGAAGGAAAGGCAGCCAAAGAGATGTTGGCTTCGGGGATGACAAGTGAAATATACCTGCTGGAGCACATGCTACGGGTGGGTGTTGCTATGGTGACCAGTGAGATAAGGCGGGGCTTTACCTAGAAAAGACTTATAGATGACCTGGAGCCAGTGGATTTGGCGGATATGTAGCGATGGCCAGCCAATGAGAGCATACAGGTCGCAGTGGTGGGTAGTATATGGGACTTTGTTGACAAAACGAATGGCACTGTGATAGACTACATTCAATTTGCTGATTAGAGTGCTGGAGGCTATTTTGAAAAGTGACATCGCAGTTGGAGGCCACGGAAGGGAGTTGTATGGCATTGAAGCTTTTTTGGAGATTTGTTAACACAGAGTCCAAAGAAGGGCCAGATGTATACAGAATAGTGTCGTCTGCGTAGAGGTGAATCAGAGAATCACCAGCAGCAAGAGTGACATCATTGATATATACAGACAAAAGAGTCGGCCTGAGATTTGAACCCTGTGGCACCCCCATAGTGACTACAAACTATCGGATACTTACCCTTTTAATTGCTGGGAGTTTATAAATGGAGCAACTTTCTTTATTTTAATAGTTTATAGTTTATTCGCCGATAGTCAGCACCTCCACACAAACTATTAACGGGGAGGGGGGGGCAGCCAGAGGTCCGGACAAGAGGCCCTCCGATTTGACACACTGAACTCTATCTGAGAAGTAGTTGGTGAACCAGGTGAGGCAGTCACTAGAGAAACCAAGGCTACTGAGTCTGCCGATAAGAATATGGTGATTGACAGAGTCGAAAGCATTGGCCAGGTCGATGAAGACGGCTGCACAGTACTGTCTTTTATTCATGGCGGTTATGATATCGTTTCGGACCTTGAGCGTGGCTGAGGTGCACCCGTGACCAGCTCAGAAACCAGATTGCATAGCGGAGAAGGTACGGTGGGATTCGAAATGGTTGGTTTGTTAACTTGGCTTTCGAAGACTTTAGAAAGGCAGGACAGGATGGATATACAGTTGAAGTCGGAAGTTTACATACACCTTAGCCAAATACATCCAAGTAAAAATTCCATGTCTTAGGTCAGTTAGGATCACCACATTATTTTGAGAATGTGAAATAATAGTAGAGAGAAGGATTTATTTCAGCTTATATTTCATTCATCAAATTCCCAGTGGGTCAGAAGTTGACATACACTCAATTAGTATTTGGTAGCATTGCCTTTAAATTGTTTAATTTGTGTCAAACATTTTGGGTAGCCTTTCACAAGCTTCCCACAATAAGTTGGGTGAATTTTGTACCATTCCTCTTGACAGAGCTGGTGTCAGGTTTGTAGGCCTCCTTGCTCGCACAAACTTTTCCAGTTCTGCCCACACATTTTCTATAAGATTGAGGTCAGGGCTTTGTGATGGCCACTCAAATATCTTGACTTTGTTGTCCTTAAGCCATCTTGCCACAACATTGGAAGTATGCTTGGGGTCATTGTCCATTTGGAAGACCCATTTGTGACCAAGCTTTTACTTCCTGACTGATGTCTTGAGATGTTGCTTCAATATATTTCACATAATTTTCTTTCAAAATAGAATGCCATCTATTTTGTGAAGTACACCAGTCCCTCCTGCAACAAAAGACCCCCACAACATGATGCTGCCACACAACATGATGCTGCCACCCCTGTGCTTCACGGTTGGGATGGTGTTCTTCGGCTTGCAAGCCTCCCCCTTTTTCCTCCAAACATAACGATGGTCATTATGGCCAAACAGTTCTATTTTTGTTTCATCAGACCAGAGGACATTTCTTCAAAAAGTCCAATCTTTGTCCCCATGTGCAGTTGCAAACGGTATTCTGGCTATTTTTAATGGCGGTTTGGAGCAGTGGCTTCTTACTTGCTGAGCTTCCTTTCAGGTTATGCAGATATAGGGCTCGTTTAACTGTGGATATAGATACTTTTGTACCTGTTTCCTCCAGCATCTTCACAAAGTATTTTGCTGTTGTTCTGGGATTGATTTGCATATTTTGCACCAAAGTACGTTCATCTCTAGGAGACAGAATGCGTGTCCTTCCTGAGAGGAATGATGGCTGTGAGGTCCCATGGTGTTTATACTTGCATACCATTGTTTTTACAGATGAACGTGGTACCTTCAGGTGTTTGGAAATTGCTCCCAATGATGAACCAGACTTGTGGAGGTCTACAATTTTTTTTCTGAGGTCTTGGCTGATTACTTTTGATTTTCCCATGATGTCAAGCAAAGAGGCACTGAGTTTGAAGGTAGGCCTTGAAATACATCCACAGGTACACCTCCAGTTGATTCAAATGATGTAAATTAGCCTATCAGAAACTTCTAAAACCATGACATTATTTTCTGGAATTTTCCAAGCTGTTTAAAGACAGTCAACTTAGTGTATGTAAACGTCTTAACCCACTGGAATTGTGATACAGTGAATTATAAGTGAAATAATCTGTCTGTAAACAATTGTAGGAAAAATTACTTGTGCCATGCACAAAGTAGATGTCCTAACCAACTTGCCAAAACTATAGATTGATAACAAGAAATTAGAGTAGTGGTTGAAAACGAGTTATAATGACACCAACCTAAGTGTTTTTAAACTTCTGACTTCAGCTGTATATTTAAACTACCATTCAAAAGTTTGGGGTCACATAGAAATGTCCTTATTTAAAAATGGTCCATTAAAATAACATAAAATTGATCAGAAATACATTGTAGAAATTGTTAATGTTGTAAATGACTATTGTAGTTGGAAACAGCAGATGTTTTATGGAATATCTACATAGGCGTACAGAGGCACGTTGTGTTCAACAATTCAAGTTTATCATTTTGAAAGGCAACAAATTGATCAGATATTAAAATATCTGAAAGTTATATTAGGAACATTTTTATTTTGTTATCTGAATATTTTCCTTGGTGCCCCAACTTCCTAGTTAATTACATCTACCTGATTAGTTCATCACGATCAGACAGGGGTGTGAGTATCATTTAGTAAATGATACATTTGAGTATCATTTAGTATCCTAAACCTATCGCTGTTACATTGAGTTGGGTAAATGGAAAATGACTGACAGTCAACCATTATGATATAATAAAAAATAAAAATAAAATCATCCTCCCTACCATTAAACGGCACTGACCGCCACTGCTATGTACATAGGGCAAAGCAGTCTCAAAGCTGCAGGGAAGGCCAGCTAGTGGTGACTGTTCAACAGTCTGATGGCCTGGAGCTAGAAGCTGTTAATCAGCCTCTCATCCCAGCGTTGATGCTCCTTCTCTGTCTCCTCCTTCTAGATGGTAGCGAGGTGAACAGGCCGTGGCTCGAGTGGCTGAGGTCCTTGATGACCTTGGCCTTCCTGTGACACCTGGTGCTGTAATCCTGGAGGGCAGGCAGTGTGCCCCCGGTGATGCATTGAGGTGACCGTACCGCCTTCCGGAGAGCCTTGCGCTTGAAATTACCATACCAGGCGGTAATACAGCCCAACAGAATGCTCACAATGGTGCATCTGTAGAAGTTTGTGAGGGTCTTAGGGGCCAAGCCAAATTTCTTCAACCTCCAGATTTTGAAGAGGCGCTGATGCGCCTTCTTCACCACACTGTCTTTGTGAAGGGATCATTTCAGGTCGTCACGCTGAGGAACTTGAAGCTTCTGACCTACAGCACTTCGGCCCTGTCGATGCGGATTGGGACATGCTCTCTCTGCTGTCTCCTGAAGGCCACGATCAACTCCTTCATTTTGTTGATGTTGACGTTGAGAGGTTATTTTCCTGACACCACTCCACCAGGACCCTCACCTCCCCCCTGTAGGATGTCTCATCATTGTTGGTAATCTGGCCTATCACTGCTGTGTTGTCAGCCAACTTTATGATTGAGTTGGCGATGTGAGAGGCCACACAGTCATCGGTGAACAGGGAGTTGAGCAGGGGGCTGAGCACACACCCCTGTCCATCTTGAGGATCAGCATTGCGTAGCTGTTCTTACCTACTTTCAACACATGAAGTCCAGGACCCAGTTGCACAGGGAGGACTTCAGACCAAGGGCCCTGAGCTTAGTGATGAGCTTGGAGGGGCACTATGGTGTTGAAGGCTGAGGTGTAGTTGATGAACAGCATTCTGACATAGATATTTCACCTGTACAGGGCAGTGTGCGATTGCGTCGTCCGTGGATCTGTTGGGGCGATATGTGAATTATAGTGGGTCTGGTGGAGGTGATATTATCCTTAACTAGCCTCTAAGAGCACTTCATGATGACTGCGACAGGGCAATAGTCATCTAGTTCAGTTACCTTCACTTTCTTGGGTACAGGAACAACGGTGGACATCTTGAAGCAAGTGGAGACTTCAGACTGGGATTTGGAGAGATTGAATATGTCTGTAAACACTCCATCCAGCTGGTCTGCACATGCTCTGAGGACGCGGCTAGGGATGTCGTCTGGGCTGGCGTCTGCGATTTGGTGGAGACCAGCTGGATACATAGAGCTGCCTCGGGAAGTTCAAACAAAGGATTCAGTTGAGGGAAGTCTGAGCAAATAATGTAAGAAATAACAACAGCAGCAAAAAATACTGCAAAGTTAGAAACAGGGCAACCGTGTCTGTCAGCGCCATCTTGTTGACCGCATCGTATCGTGTGACCGTTCATGTTAAATACGGACACTAAATCCAATTAACATGCACACACACCGGGGTCCACTCCAGACACGAGGGAGCGAGCACAGTGCCGAATGCCAATGTGATTTACACCAGGGGAGAGAATGAGAGACGCTTAGACATGAGGGAGAGAGCACAGAGCTGAATGTCAATGTGATTTACACCAGGGGAGAAAATGAGGAATACTTAGACATGAGAGAGCGAGCACAGAGCTGAATGTCATTGTGATTTACATAGGAAGAAATGGTGGATGCTTTACCCGTTTTTACTAGCAGAGAGGAATTAGGAGATAAAACTCAGGCCTCTCCTTTCAGGGGGAGAGTCCAATACATTCTGACTCCTCAACTGTCTTTTCCCTTCTGGGCCTCCAGGGGATTTTCATTGATAAAGGTTCTGTATTCATGGAATGAAATGACTTCTGGCGTCAGGTCAGAGAGACGATGAAGGGAAGAAATAACCACTTTGATGAGGAATGGCCATTATTGCAACTACAGAGATTAGCGACTGAAGGGAAAGTTTCTGAAATAATTACTGGACTGTTACTTTATGAACAACTAACTATATGTCCTTTTATGTCCCATTATACAGAATATATACACTACCGTTCAAAAGTTTGGGGTCACTTAGATATTTCCTTGTTTTTGAAAGAAGCTTCATTAAATAGTACCTGCAAAAAAACAGTCTCAAAGTCAACAGTGAAGAGGCGACTCCAGGATACTGGCCTTCTTGGCAGAGTTGCAAAGAAAAATATATATCTCAGACTAGCCAATAAAAAAAGAGATTAAGATGGGCAAAAGAACACTGGACAGAGGAACTCTGCCTAGAAGGCCAGCATCCCGGAGTCGCTTCTTCGTTGATGTTGAGACTGGTGTTTTGCGGGTACTATTTAATGAATCTGCCAGTTGAGGACTTGTGAGGAGTCTGTTTCTCAAACTAGACACTTGTACTTGTCCCCTTTCTCAATTGTGCACCGGGACCTCCCACTCCTCTTTCTATTCTGTTTAGAGACAGTTTGCACTGTTCTGTGAAGGGAGTAGTATACAGCGTTGTACGAGATCTTCAGTTTCTTGGCAATTTCTAGCATGGAATAGCCTTCCTTTCTCAGAACAAGGATAGACTGATGAGTTTCAGAAGAAAGGTCTTTGTTTCTGGCCATTTTAAGCCTGTAATTGAACCCGCAAATGCTGATACTCCAGATACTTAACTAGTCTAAATAAGGCCAGTTTTATTGCTTCTTTAATCAGAACAACCATTTTCAGCTGTGCTAACATAATTGCAGAAGGGTTGTCTAATGCTCAATTAGCCTTTTAAAATGACATTCTTGGATTAGCTAACACAACGTGCCATTGGAACACAGGAGTGATGGTTGCTGATAATGGGCCTCTGTACGTCTATGTAGATATTCCATAACAAATCAGCCGTTTCCAGCTACAATAGTCATTTACAATATCAACAATGTATTTCTGATCAATTTGATGTTATTTTAATGGACAAAAAAATGTGCTTTTCTTTCAAAAACAAGGACATTTCTAAGTGACCCCAAACTTTTGAACGGTCGTGTACCTTCGTTTAGACAAGTAAGTCGTTGAGAGCAAATGATTATTTTACAACAATAACCTGGCGAACTACTCGAGGGAACATTGTACTGTTTATCAGCAGATACAATAAATCTGAAACAGAATATACTCTATAATTCAACTTCATATCAGGAAGATACGAAGGGACAATAATAACTCCTTTTACGATAAGAACCAGGTAGGCTGAACTATACCAAACACGTTTTAAAATCTGATTCACAATACAAAGTTGTATATCAGCTTTAGATCATGCAGAGAGTAAGAGAGGATAAGTGGAAACCTTCTCAGCATTTTTTTATTTCCTCTTCAGAGCTAAGAAGTTTTCTGAGCCTCTCAGCGTGTTTTATGAGGAAGCCTTGACTTCACCTTCCCAATGGCCTAAAGGATAGGAAATTGAGCTATCACACATGCACATATCTAGTGGAAGGAGAGAGGAGGCAGGAGAGAGAGGAGGCAGAGAAGAGAGGAGGCAGGGGAAAGAGGAGGCAGAGAAGAGAAGAGGAAGGGAAGAGAGGAGGCAGGGAAGAGAAGAGGAAGGGAAGAGAGGAGGAAGGGAAGAGAAGAGGAAGGGAAGGGAGGAGGCAGAGGAGAGAGGAGGCAGGGGAGAGAGGAGCGGGGGAAGAGAGGAGGCAGGGAAGAGAGGAGGCAGGGAAGAGAGGAAGCAGGAGAGAGAGGAGGCAGGGAAGAAAGGAGGCAGGAGAGAGAGGAGGCAGGAGAGAGAGGAGGCAGGGAAGAAAGGTGGCAGGAGAGAAAGGAGGCAGGAGAGAATTGAGGAAGGGGAGAGAAGAGGCAGGAGAGAGAGGAGGCAGGGAAGAAAGGAGGCAGGAGAGAGGTGGCAGGAGAGAGAGGAGGCAGGAGAGAGAGGAAAAACAGCAGGAGGAGGGAAGGGGAGATCAGAAGGACGATGAGAAGGAAAAAGAGTGTGTATGTGTGTGTGTGTGTACGCACGCACGTGCACGTGCGTGTGTAGCCACAGAGAAAGGATAGAGGGGTTGGCCACCACTCAGCTCTATCAGTATCCATCAGTCTGCCAGCTGACCAGCCTACAAGACACAAACAACCCATCAGCACTAGCAGCTGAGCATTACGACCCGGCCTGCACATCACTGGCTGTCCCTATGAGTGTGTGTGTGCAATACGTGCTCTCAGAAATCACAGGGGAAATACCAAAAGCTTGGTCTAACTCAAACACATTCTCTGTGAAATGATTATGATGGTTTTACAGAGGCATGAAAAATGATGAGAACTCTTTGGAATGACCTTGATTTCTGCATAAATTAGTCATACAATTTGATTTGATCTTCACCTGAGTCACAACAATAGACGAACACAGTCTGCTTTAAACTAATAACATACAAATTATAGTATTTTTTTGGTCTATATTGAATACATCATTTAAACTTTCACAGTTTAGGTTGGTAAAAGTATGTGAACCCCTAGGCTAATGACTTCTCCAAAAGCTAATTAGAGTCAGGAGTCAGCTAGCCTGGAGTCCAATCAATGAGACAAGATTGGAGATATTGGTTAGAGCTGCCCTGCCCTATAAAAAACACACACAAAATTTGAGTTTGCTATTCACAAGAAGCATTGCCTGATGTGAACCATGCCTTGAACAAAAGAGATCTCAGAAGACCTAAGATTAAGAATTGTTGACCTGCATTAAGCAGGAAAGGGTTACAAAAGTATCTCTAAAAGCCTTGATGTTCATAAGTCCACGGTAAGACCAAGTGTCTATACATGGAGAAAGTTCAGCACTGTTGCTACTCTCCCTAGGAGTGGCCGTCCTGCAAAGATGACTGCATGAGCACAGATCAGAATGCTCAATGAGGTTAATTAAGAAGAATCCTAGAGTGTCAGCTAAATACTTACAGAAATCTCTGGGACATGCTAACATCTCTGTTAATGAGTCTACGATACATAAAACACTAAACAAGAATGGTGGTCATGAGAGGACACCACGGAAGAAGCCACTGCTGTCCAAAGCAAACATTGCTGCATGTCTGAATTTTGCAAAAGAGAACCTGGATGTTCCACAATGCTTTTTTACCAAATATTCTGTGGACAGATTAAACTACAGTTGAGTGGTTTGGAAGGAACACACAACACTATGTGTGGAAAAAAAGACACAGCACACCAACATCAAAACCTCATCCCAACTGTAAAGTATGGTGGAGGGAGCATCATGGTTTGGGGCTGCTTTTCTGCCTCAGGGTCTGGACAGCTTGCTATCATCGACGGAAAAATGAATTCCCAAGTTTATCAAGACATTTTTCAGGAGAATGTAAGGCTATCTGTCCGCCAATTGAAGCTCAACAGGACGAACACAGAAGTAAATCAACAGCAGAATGGCTTTAACAGATGAAAAGTCCTGACCTCAACCCGATTTAAAATGCTGTGGCATGACCTGGAAAGCGGTTCACACCAGACATCTTAAAACCTCTTGATACTCCCCATCCCGGATCTGGGATCGTGAATAAAGCCTCAGGCTCATTAGCATAACGCAACGTTAACGATTTCTGAAAATCGCAAATGAAATGAAAATAATATGCCTGCTCTCAAGCTTAGCCTTTTCTTAACAACACTGTCATCTCAGATTTACAAAATATGCTTTTGAACCATAGCAAATCAATTATTTGTGTAAGAGTATTGCAAGCTAGCTTAGCATTTTGCGTAGCATTTAGCACGCAACATTTTCACAAAAACCAGATAACCAAATAAATAAAATAATTTACCTTTGAAGAGCTTTGGATGTTTTCAATGAGGAGACTCTCAGTTACATAGCAAATGTTCAGTTTTTCCTGAAAGAATCTTTGTGTAGGAGAAATCGCTCTGTTTTGTACATCACATTTGGCTACCGAAGTTTCAAAACAATAAAGACATTACAAATGTCATATTATATATATACAGTGTTTTTACAATGTACAAATGGTAAAGGACACAAGATAAAATAAATAAGCATAGATATGGGTTGTATTTACAATGATGCTTGTTCTTCACTGGTTGCCCTTTTCTCGTGGCAACAGGTCACAAATCTTGCTGCTCTGATGGCACACTGTGGAATTTCACCCAGTAGATATGGGAGTTTTTCAAAATTGGATTTGTTTTCGAATTCTTTGTGGATCTGTGTAATCTGAGGGAAATATGTCTCTCTAATATGGTCATACATTGGGCAGGAGGTTAGGAAGTGCAGCTCAGTTTCCACCTCATTTTGTGGGCAGTGAGCACATAGCCTGTCTTCTCTTGAGAGCCATGTCTGCCTACGGCGGCCTTTCTCAATAGCAAGGCTATGCTCGCTGAGTCTGTACATAGTCAAAGCTTTCCTTAATTTTGGGTCAGTCACAGTGGTCAGGTATTCTGCCGCTGTGTACTCTCTGTTTAGGGCCAAATAGCATTCTAGTTTGCTCTTTTTTTTGTTAATTCTTTCCAATGTGTCAAGTAATTATCTTTTTGTTTTCTCATGATTTGGTTGGGTCTAATTGTGCTGCTGTCCTGGGGCTCTGTAGGGTGTGTTTGTGAACAGAGCCCCAGGACCAGCTTGCTTAGGGGACTCTTCACCAGGTTCATCTCTCTGTAGGTGATGGCTTTGTTGTGGTTTGGGAATCGCTTCCTTTTAGGTGGTTATAGAATTTAACAGCTCTTTTCTGAATTTTGATAATTAGTGGGTATAGGCCTAATTCTGCTCTGCATGCATTATTTGGTGTTCTACGTTGTACACAGAGGATATTTTTGCAGAATTCTGCATGCTGAGTCTCAATTTGGTGTTTGTCCCATTTTGTGAAGTCTTGGTTGGTGAGCGGACCCCAGACCTCACAACCATAAAGGGCAATGGGCTCTATGACTGATTCAAGTATTTTTAGCCAGATCCTAATTGGTATGTTGAAATTTATGTTCCTTTTGATGGCATAGAATGCCCTTCTTGCATTGTCTCTCAGATCGTTTACAGCTTTGTGCAAGTTACCTGTGGCGCTGATGTTTAGGCCAAGGTATGTATACTTTTTTGTGTGCTCTAGGGCAACAGTGTCTAGATGGAATTTGTATTTGTGGTCCTGGTGACTGGACCTTTTTTGGAACACCATTATTTTGGTCTTACTGCGATTTACTGTCAGGGCCCAGGTCTGACAGAATCTGTGCATAAGATCTAGTTGCTGCTGTAGGCCCTCCTTGGTTGGTGACAGAAGTACCAGATCATCAGCAAACAGCAGACAGGTGGTGCAGACTTTTCTAGTGCCCGCGCCAGTTCGTTGATATATATGTTGAAGAGGGTGGGGCTTAAGCTGCATCCCTGTCTAACCCCACAACCCTTTGTGAAGAAATGTGTGTTTTTTGCCAATTTTAACCACACACTTGTTGTTTGTGTACATGGATTTTATGATGTCGTATGTTTTACCCCCAACACCACATTCCATCAGTTTGTATAGCAGACCCTCATGCCAAATTGAGTCGAAGGCTTTTTTGAAATCAACAAAGCATGAGAAGACTTTGCCTTTGTTTTGGTTTGTTTGGTTGTCAATTAGGGTGTGCAGGGTGAATACATGGTCTGTTGTACGGTAATTTGGTAAAAAGCCAATTTGACATTTGCTCAGTACATTGTTTTCATTGAGGAAGTGTACGAGTCTGCTGTTAATGATAATGCAGAGGATTTTCCCAAGGTTACTGTTGACGCATATTCCACGGTAGTTATTGGGGTCAAATTTGTCTCCATTTTTGTGGATTGGGGTGATCAGTCCTTGGTTCCAAATATTGGGGAAGATGCCAGAGCTAAGGATGATGTTAAAGAGTTTTAGTATAGCCAATTGGAATTTTTTTGTCTGTATATTTGATCATTTCATTGAGGATACCATCAACACCACATGCCTTTTTGGGTTGGAGGGTTTTTATTTTGTCCTGTAACTCATTCAATGTAATTGGAGAATCCAGTGGTTTCTGGTAGTCTTTAATAGTTGATTCTAAGATCTGTATTTGATCATGTATATGTTTTTGCTCTTTATTCTTTGTTATAGAGCCAAAAAGATTGGAGAAGTGGTTTACCCATACATCTCCATTTTGGATAGATAATTCTTCGTGTTGTTGTTTGTTTAGTGTTTTCCAATTTTCCCAGAAGTGGTTAGAGTCTATGGATTCTTCAATTACATTGAGCTGATTTCTGACATGCTGTTCCTTCTGTATTTCTGTATTGTTTTAGTGATTCACCATAGTGAAGGCCTTTCTCCCCCTCTCATTCTCTCCCCCTCTCTCTCTTTCCCTCTCCTCTCCCCCTCTTCTCTCCCCCTCTCCTTCTCTCCCTCTTTTCTCATGATTTGGTTGGATCTAATTGTGTTACTGTCCGGGGGCTCTGTGGGGTCTGTTTGTGTATTATTAAGACTGATGTCTGACTGATTTAAGCCAATGAAAGATTCCAACGTGAAATTGTCCCTAAAGTCATATTAGAACCTGTGTCTGTTTGAGTATCATGTTACAGTCTTCAGAGCACAGCTGCCAGTTAACATGTCGGTAGGGAATTTAAATGTTAATCAGGTATGCTGTAATTGTGTGAAAAACATATTTACACATAGTTTGTAGTCTCGCCATAATGTAGGACATCAAATACGAAGGTGTTCAGTATAGACGGAGTAGTGAAGGCACACAATGAAGTAGTCATTATCACTGTCAACACCATCATCCAGGGTCAAACCACTCTGCTCCGAACCTCGTCACCCCTCTCAGTCCCTTAAATGGATCGGTCCAAGCTTTCATTGAGTGTGCTCTGCATCTCTACTCTGCCTGCCAATCCACTGACTCCGTCCTCGGTATTTTTCCATGCATTTAAATGGACGAGTTATTTCGACTTGACTAATTGAATTAGCTCTGCTGTTGGAGCTAGAGGAGGTGTTTCGTTAGCTCTTGATTAGCAGGGGTAATTGTCTCTCAGACAGAGGGCGTAGTGGGAAGACAGAAGCTGACGAAATACAACACACTGGGAACTGGGATTTTACATCCTGCAGTAGATGTCTTCATTGTAGCAAACATAAAAATAGAGCTGTTTTTCATGGCATATTTATACCACAAATGGGCCATGAATAGCTGCAGAGACAGGCTAAAGGCTCAGATAAATATATCCACTATTTATTTCACTGACTGCACTCCCCATTGAATGTAAACAATGCTGCTGCCACTACAGAGGTGATCTAATAACAATTGTCTAACGCTTCGATCCACAACACTGTCTAAACAGCTACACTGCCTTTGTGTTTCTGTTTAGATTTTCTGTGTCAGAGGAAATAGCTTACTAATGATGGATTATAATGGGATATTTTCCTGTCTATGAAGGATGTTCTATTAACAAAACAACAGACAGACAGACAGACAGACAGAGAGAGAGACAGAGAGAGAGAGAGAGAGAGAGAGAGAGAGAGAGAGAGAGAGAGAGAGAGAGAGAGAGAGAGAGAGAGAGAGAGAGAGAGAGAGAGAGAGAGAGAGAGAGAGAGAGAGAGAGAGAGAGAGAGAGAGAGAGAGAGAGAGGTACCAGATGGCTCCTGAGTGGTGCAGCGGTCTAGGGCACTGCATCTCAGTGCAAGATGTATCATTACAGACCCAGGTTCGATTCCATACTGTATCACAACCGGCCCGTGATTGGGAGTCTC
Source organism: Oncorhynchus masou masou (assembly GCF_036934945.1). Classification (NCBI taxonomy): domain Eukaryota; kingdom Metazoa; phylum Chordata; class Actinopteri; order Salmoniformes; family Salmonidae; genus Oncorhynchus; species Oncorhynchus masou. Next base: position 9,182,187 of record NC_088239.1, on the reverse strand, counting down.
ATAGATAGGCGCACAATTGGCCCAGCGTCATCCAGGTTAGAGTTTGGTCGGGGTAAGCAGTCTTGTAAAATAATAATGTCTAGTTAAATAAAGGTTAAAATATGAAAAATAGAATAAAGATGCTCAGCAGGCTCCGCTCACATTTATTGGTCTGAGGCCAAACCACACTACTAACAACATTGGACACTTTATGGAACACAACGACTTCACCATCTCATCCTGGAAAATCCTAGACCTGAGGTCATCTGCTTTTGGCCTCAAGAGCAGAAATCAGAAATACAAGACTTTGTCATCATTCAAGAAACCTGGTATAGATGAGATGGACCCTCTGGTTGCCCTCTAGGTTACAGAGAGCTGGTAGTCCCATCCAGCAAACAACCAGATGTGGAACAGGGAAGGGACTCAGGGGGTATGCTAATTTGGTATAGAGCAGACCGATCTCACCCTATTAAATTAATCAAAACAGGAACATTTTACATTTGGCAAGAATTTCAAAAGGAAATTATCTCAACAGCGATAGCTATTGTAAGGGCCAACGCCGGACAGGAGAAGCAGGTACGGGGAGTCAAACATTTATTCAGGAACAGACATGAAACAGCATCAGCACACAGGTAAACAAGGACATATGACAAACATATCCCAAAGCAGGGAACAGAACTAGGAAACAGACAGATATAGCGAAGGAAATTACACAAGTCATTGAGTCCACGTAAGTCCAATGAGCGCTGATGCACGTGAAGGGGAAAGGCAGATGTGTTTAAATGACGGTGGCAGGAGTGTATAATGCAGGGCAGCCTGGTGCCCTCAAGCGCCAGGGGGGGAAGAACGGTTCACGGGCCGGTTGTGATACAGTATGGAATCGAACCTGGGTCTGTAATGATACATCTAAGCACTGAGATGCAGTGCCCTAGAAATTATAAAATATACATACCACAAATGCCAATTGGTTATATTTAAACTCTTCAACATCATCCTTAGCTCTGGCATCTTCCCCAATACTTGGAACCAAGGACTGATTACCCCACATTTGACCCCAATAACTAACATGGGATATGCTTCAACAGAAACCTTGGGGAAATCCTCTGCAATATCATGAACAGCAGACGCCTACATTTCCTTAGTGAAAACCATATTCTGAGCAAATTGGCTTTTTACCAGATTATCGTACGACAGACCACGTATTCACCCTGCACACCCTAATTGACAAACAAACAAACCAAAACAAATGCAACGTCTTCTCATGATTTGTTGATTTCAAAACGCTTTTTTAACTTAATTTGGCATGAGGGTCTGCTAAACAAACTGATGGAAAGTGGTGTCGGGGGGGAAACATACAACATTATCAAATCCATGTACATAAACAACAAGTGTGCGGTTAAAATTGCCATAAAACACACACATTTATTCACACAGGGCTGTGGGGTGAGACATGGATGCAGCTTAAACACCACCCTCTTCAACATATATATCAACAAATTGGTCAGGGCACTAGAACAGTCTGCAAAACACGGCCTCAAACTAATAGAATCTGAAGTCAAATGTGTTTTTCTGATGATCTGGTGCTTCGGTCACCAACCAAGGAGGGACTATAGCAGCACCTAGATCTTCTTCACATGTGCTGCCAGACCTGGGCCCTGACAGTAGATCTCAGTAAGACAAAAATAATGGTGTTCCAAAAAAGTTCCAGTCTCCAGGACCACAAATACAAATTCCATCAAGACACTGTTGCCCTAGAGCACACAAAAAACTATACATACCTCGGCCTAAACATCAGCGCCACATGTAACTTCCACAAAGCTGTGGACGATCTGAGGGACAACGCAAGAAGGGCCATAAAATGTGACATACCAAAATGTGACATACCAAAATGTGACATACCAAAATGTGACATACCAAAATGTTACATACCAAAATGTAACATACCAATTAGGATCTGGATAAAAATACTTGAATCAGTTCTAGGACCCATTGCCCTTTATGATTATGAGGTCTGGGGTCTGCTCATCAACCAAGCATTCACAAAATGGGACAAACACCAAATTATCCTTGTAGCGCAGAATTAGGCCGACATCCACTAATTATCAAAATTCATAAAAGAGATGTTAAATTCTACAACCGCCTAAAAGGTAGTGATTCCCAAACGTTCCATAACAAAGCCATCGCCTACAGAGAATTGATCCTGGAGAAGAGTCCCCTAAGCAAGCTGGTCCTGGGGCTTTGTTCACAAACACAAACAGACCCCACAGAGCCCCAGGACAGCAACACAATTAGACCCAACCAAATCATGAGAAAAGAGGGAGAGAGGGAGAGGGGGAGAGGAGGAGAGGGGGAGAGAAGGAGAGAGGGAGAGTAGAGGGGGAGAGGAGAGGGGAAGAGAAGGAGAGGGGAGAGAGGAGAGGGGAAGAGAATAGGGGAGAAGGGGAGAGGGGGAGTGGAGAGGGGGAGAAGAGAGGGGGAGAGGGGGAGAGAAGAGGGGGAGAGGAGAGGGGGAGATGAGAGGAGAAGGGGAGAGAATGAGAGGGGGAGAGGAGAGGGGGAGAGAAGGAGAGGGGGAAATTCCAAATATATAGAGCAAAATGGTGAACATTCAATTGCCAAAACTGTGAAAATGCAAACAGTGAAAACAGGTCCAGTTGTTTGTTGTCTTAGTTTTTATTTGATGACTTATTTGTCATTCCTTATTAAAGTCATCATCTCATCTCATCTCTGCTCAGGCAGTAGCAGTCAAACAGCCAGACAACCTTCTCTGTTCTCCCCACACTGTACTGTCTGTAGTCATCCTATTTAGCTAGCCTGCCTACTAAGCATGTTGCAGAGCTGTCTGTAGTCATCCTATTTAGCTAGCCTGCCTACTAAGCATGTTGCAGAGCTGTCTGTAGTCATCCTATTTTGCTAGCCTGCCTACTAAGCATGTTGCAGAGCTGTCTGTAGTCATCCTATTTAGCTAGCCTGCCTACTAAGCATGTTGTAGAGCTGTCTGTAGTCATCCTATTTTGCTAGCCTGCCTACTAAGCATGTTGCAGAGCTGACTGTAGTCATCCTATTTTGCTAGCCTGCCTACTAAGCATGTTGCAGAGCTGACTGTAGTCATCCAATTTAGCTAGCCTGCCTACTAAGCATGTTGTAGAGCTGTCTGTAGTCATCCTATTTATCTAGCCTGCCTACTAAGTATGTTGCAGAGCTGACTGTAGTCATCCTATTTAGCTAGCCTGCCTACTAAGCATGTTGCAGAGCTGTCTGTAGTCATCCTATTTTGCTAGCCTGCCTACTAAGCATGTTGCAGAGCTGTCTGTAGTCATCCTATTTAGCTAGCCTGCCTACTAAGCATGTTGCAGAGCTGACTGTAGTCATCCTATTTATCTAGCCTGCCTACTAAGTATGTTGCAGAGCTGTCTGTAGTCATCCTATTTTGCTAGCCTGCCTACTAAGCATGTTGCAGACCTGACTGTAGTCATCCTATTTAGCTAGCCTGCCTACTAAGCATGTTGAAGAGCTGTCTGTAGTCATCCTATTTATCTAGCCTGCCTACTAAGTATGTTGCAGAGCTGACTGTAGTCATCCTATTTCGCTAGCCTGCCTACTAAGCATGTTGCAGAGCTGTCTGTAGTCATCCTATTTAGCTAGCCTGCCTACTAAGCATGTTGCGGAGCTGTCTGTAGTCATCCTATTTTGCTAGCCTGCCTAATAAGCATGTTGCAGAGCTGTCTGTAGTCATCCTATTTCGCTAGCCTGCCTACTAAGCATGTTGCAGAGCTGACTGTAGTCATCCTATTTATCTAGCCTGCCTACTAAGTATGTTGCAGAGCTGACTGTAGTCATCCTATTTAGCTAGCCTGCCTACTAAGCATGTTGCGGAGCTGTCTGTAGTCATCCTATTTTGCTAGCCTGCCTACTAAGCATGTTGCAGAGCTGTCTGTAGTCATCCTATTTAGCTAGCCTGCCTACTAAGTATGTTGCAGAGCTGTCTGTAGTCATCCTATTTAGCTAGCTTGCCTACTAAGCATGTTGCAGAGCTGTCTGTAGTCATCCTATTTTGCTAGCCTGCCTACTAAGCATGTTGCAGAGCTGTCTGTAGTCATCCTATTTTGCTAGCCTGCCTACTAAGCATGTTGCAGAGCTGTCTGTAGTCATCCTATTTTGCTAGCCTGCCTACTAAGCATGTTGCAGAGCTGCCTGTAGTCATCCTATTTAGCTAGCCTGCCTACTAAGCATGTTGCGGAGCTGTCTGTAGTCATCCTATTTTGCTAGCCTGCCTACTAAGCATGTTGCGGAGCTGTCTGTAGTCATCCTATTTAGCTAGCCTGCCTACTAAGCATGTTGCAGAGCTGACTGTAGTCATCCTATTTATCTAGCCTGCCTACTAAGTATGTTGCAGAGCTGACTGTAGTCATCCTATTTAGCTAGCCTGCCTACTAAGCATGTTGCGGAGCTGTCTGTAGTCATCCTATTTTGCTAGCCTGCCTACTAAGCATGTTGCAGAGCTGCCTGTAGTCATCCTATTTAGCTAGCCTGCCTACTAAGTATGTTGCAGAGCTGACTGTAGTCATCCTATTTAGCTAGCCTGCCTACTAAGCATGTTGCAGAGCTGTCTGTAGTCATCCTATTTTGCTAGCCTGCCTACTAAGCATGTTGCGGAGCTGTCTGTAGTCATCCTATTTTGCTAGCCTGCCTACTAAGCATGTTGCAGAGCTGTCTGTAGTCATCCTATTTAGCTAGCCTGCCTACTAAGCATGTTGCAGAGCTGTCTGTAGTCATCCTATTTAGCTAGCCTGCCTACTAAGCATGTTGCAGAGCTGACTGTAATCATCCTATTTTGCTAGCCTGCCTACTAAGCATGTTGCAGAGCTGTCTGTAGTCATCCTATTTAGCTAGCCTGCCTACTAAGCATGTTGCAGAGCTGTCTGTAGTCATCCTATTTAGCTAGCCTGCCTACTAAGCATGTTGCAGAGCTGACTGTAGTCATCCTATTTTGCTAGCCTGCCTACTAAGCATGTTGCAGAGCTGACAGTAGTCATCCTATTTAGCTAGCCTGCCTACTAAGCATGTTGCAGAGCTGACTGTAGTCATCCTATTTTGCTAGCCTGCCTACTAAGCATGTTGCAGAGCTGTCTGTAGTCATCCTATTTAGCTAGCCTTCCTACTAAGCATGTTGCAGAGCTGTCTTACTAACTAATTTTACTACTTCTTCAAAGTACACTGCTCAAAAAAATAAAGGGAACACTAAAATAACACATCCTAGATCTGAATGAATGAAATATTCTTCTTAAATATTTTTTTCTTAACATAATTGAATGTGCTGACAACAGAATCACACAAAAATTATCAATATAAATCATATTTATCAAACCATGTAGGTCTGGATTTGGAGTGGAAAACCACACTCCAGGCTGATCCAACTTTGATGTAATGTCCTTAAATCAAGTCAAACTGAGGCTCAGTAGTGTGTGTGGCCTCCACGTGCCTGTATGACCTCCTTACAACATCTGGGCATACTCCTGATGAGGTGGTGGATGGTCTCCTGAGGGATCTCCTCCCAGACCTGTACTAAAACATCCGCCAACTCCTGGACAGTCTGTGGTGCAACGTGGCGTTGGTGGATGGAGCGAGACATGATGTCCCAGATCTGCTCAATTGGATTCATTTCTGGGGAACGGGCGGACCAGTCCATAGCATCAATGCCTTCCTCTTGCAGGAACTGCTGACACACTCCAGCCACATGAGGTCTAGCATTGTCTTGCATTAGGAGGAACCCAGGGCCAACCACACCAGTATATGGTCTCACAAGGGGTCTGAGGATCTCATCTCGGTACCTAATGGCAGTCAGGCTACCTCTGGCGAGCACATGGAGGGCTGTGCGGCCCCCCAAAGAAATGCCACCCCACACCATGACTGACCCACCGCCAAACCGGTCATGCTAGAGGATGTTGCAGGCAGCAGAACGTTCTCCACGGCGTCTCCAGACTCTGTCTCGTCTGTCACATGTGCTCAGTGTGAACCTGCTTTCATCTGTGAAGAGCACAGGGCGCCAGTGGCAAATTTGACAATCTTGGTGTTCTCTGGCAAATGCCAAACGTCCTGCACGGTGTTGGGCTGTAAGCACAACCCCCACCTGTGGACGTCGGGCCCTCATACCACCCTCATGGAGTCTGTTTCTGACCGTTTGAGCAGACACATGCACATTTGTGGCCTGCTGGAGGTCATTTTGCAGGGCTCTGGCAGTGCTCCTCCTGCTCCTCCTTGCACGAAGGCGGAGGTAGCGGTCCTGCTGCTGGGTTGTTGCCCTCCTACGGCCTCCTCCACGTCTCATGATGTACTGGCCTGTCTCCTGGTAGCGCCTCCATGCTCTGCACACTACGCTGACAGACACAGCAAACCTTCTTGCCACAGCTCGCATTGATGTGCCATCCTGGATGAGCTGCACTACCTGAGCCACTTGTGTGGGTTGTAGACTCCGTCTCATGCTACCACTAGAGTGAAAGCACCGCCAGCATTCAAAAGTAACCAAAACATCAGCCAGGAAGCATAGGAACTGAGAAGTGGTCTGTGGTCACCACCTGCATAATGACTCCTTTATTGGGGGTGTCTTGCTAATTGCCTATAATTTCCACCTGTTATCTATTCCATTTGCACAACAGCATGTGACATTTATTGTCAATCAGTGTTGCTTCCTAAGTGGACAGTTTGATTTCACAGAAGTGTGATTGACTTGGAGTTACATTGTGTTGTTTAAGTGTTCCCTTTATTTTTTTGAGCAGTGTACTTTACTTGTTGCTGTGTTTTTACATGCTGTCTGTGCAATCTGTGTGTATCTAACCTAACAGCTGGAAAAAACAGGCGCAGTGGTTACCACATTTTTGCGTTGAACTTGGTTGAAAATATGCTTAATGAAAACTACAACTCCCTTCAGCCAAACATCCCAGTTCTTGATTTGATGTCTCTTTTGAATGATTTGATTTATCTGTCGAGAAATGGCACATTGGGCTCATAAAAAACAAAACTGAACTAAGTGGAAGTTAAGTAATTGAACCGAATGGTCAATTAGTTGTTTAATAAACCCACCAAAAAATAAGGTCATTTCGGTTAATCGCTGAGCTGAAGTAACACAGGACAGACAGAGGGCATTTATCTGGCTGACACAGCAACTGGCACGTCTCTCTGAGTCTGCAAACAACACACTAGCAAGAGGCCCCCAGTTTCATTTTAAGTGATGAAGGGTTTGTTTAAGAGAAAATTAGAGGGGTTTTAATCAATAACGCTGAAAGTATTTCTGGAGGTCTGGTTTATTATTCGTTCATACAGTACATCGAAGAATAACCTTGGTTGTTTTGACGTGCTCATAAATATTTAGTTTTGGTACATTAGGGATTAAGCCTGAGCATGGATCATATGAAATGGTAATTCTACTCGGTCTCTCATGTTATTGCAAAAATCATAAAAGGCACAAGCACAGCTCTCAGTACTTATTTTCATCAAAACACACACTTATGTTATTCATGTCAGCACAGTGCAATGATAAATCCTGTTAACCAATGCCAATGGGTATGTACTGTACTAAAGCACCATGATAGGTGGTAGCTAATGAAATAGGCATGTGTGGGTGTAGTTTGTAGGATATTTCCCAAAGAAGAAACATTTCTACAGTAAAAGTCCTTTCTCTTCACTACACATCTCAATGTAGAGAAGTAAAACAAAGAAGAAAAAACTGAGAATTCTGGTACAGCTTTCTTTGTTGTTACTACGACTACTCATAAACACTTTTCCCTTCGCAAATGACCTTCATCAATCGGTAGTGCACTTAATAGCAGCTGAGAGGCAACAGCAGGGAGAGATCTTTCATATGAAACACAACGACAGACAAAACTATATCTATAAGACATGCTAAGGCTGAACATCTCACCACAATTTAATATCCTGAACGAGTTATAGAGGTCAGGGGGGGAGCAGAGGAGGGTAAACGAGTTATAGAGGTCAGGGGGAAAGCAGAGGAGGGTAAACGAGTTATAGAGGTCAGGGGGGGAGCAGAGGAGGGTAAACGAGTTATAGAGGTCAGGGGGAAAGCAGAGGAGGGTAAACGAGTTATAGAGGTCAGGGGGAAAGCAGAGGAGGGTAAAGAGTTATAGAGGTCAGGGGGAAAGCAGAGGAGGGTAAAGAGTTATAGAGGTCAGGGGGGGAGCAGAGGAGGGTAAACGAGTTATAGAGGTCAGGGGGAAAGCAGAGGAGGGTAAACGAGTTATAGAGGTCAGGGGGAAAGCAGAGGAGGGTAAACGAGTTATAGAGGTCAGGGGGAGCAGAGGAGGGTAAAGAGTTATAGAGGTCAGGGGGAGCAGAGGAGGGTAAACGAGTTATAGAGGTCAGGGGGGGAAAGCAGAGGAGGGTAAACGAGTTATAGAGGTCAGGGGGGGAGCAGAGGAGGGTAAAGAGTTATAGAGGTCAGGGGGAAAGCAGAGGAGGGTAAAGAGTTATAGAGGTCAGGGGGAGCAGAGGAGGGTAAACGAGTTATAGAGGTCAGGGGGAAAGCAGAGGAGGGTAAACGAGTTATAGAGGTCAGGGGGAAAGCAGAGGAGGGTAAACGAGTTATAGAGGTCAGGGGGGGAGCAGAGGAGGGTAAAGAGTTATAGAGGTCAGGGGGAAAGCAGAGGAGGGTAAAGAGTTATAGAGGTCAGGGGGAGCAGAGGAGGGTAAAGAGTTATAGAGGTCAGGGGGGGAGCAGAGGAGGGTAAACGAGTTATAGAGGTCAGGGGGAAAGCAGAGGAGGGTAAACGAGTTATAGAGGTCAGGGGGAAAGCAGAGGAGGGTAAAGAGTTATAGAGGTCAGGGGGAGCAGAGGAGGGTAAACGAGTTATAGAGGTCAGGGGGAGCAGAGGAGGGTAAAGAGTTATAGAGGTCAGGGGAAAGCAGAGGAGGGTAAAGAGTTATAGAGGTCAGGGGGAGCAGAGGAGGGTAAAGAGTTATAGAGGTCAGGGGGAGCAGAGGAGGGTAAACGAGTTATAGAGGTCAGGGGGGAGAAGAGGAGGGTAAACGAGTTATAGAGGTCAGGGGGAGCAGAGGAGGGTAAAGAGTTATAGAGGTCAGGGGGAGCAGAGGAGGGTAAAGAGTTATAGAGGTCAGGGGGAGCAGAGGAGGGTAAAGAGTTATAGAGGTCAGGGGGGAGCAGAGGAGGGTAAACGAGTTATAGAGGTCAGGGGGAGCAGAGGAGGGTAAACGAGTTATAGAGGTCAGGGGGAGCAGAGGAGGGTAAAGAGTTATAGAGGTCAGGGGGAAGCAGAGGAGGGTAAAGAGTTATAGAGGTCAGGGGGGAGCAGAGGAGGGTAAAGAGTTATAGAGGTCAGGGGGAGCAGAGGAGGGTAAAGAGTTATAGAGGTCAGGGGGAGCAGAGGAGGGTAAACGAGTTATAGAGGTCAGGGGGAGCAGAGGAGGGTAAAGAGTTATAGAGGTCAGGGGGGAAGCAGAGGAGGGTAAAGAGTTATAGAGGTCAGGGGGGGAGCAGAGGAGGGTAAAGAGTTATAGAGGTCAGGGGGGGAGCAGAGGAGGGTAAAGAGCTATAGAGGTCAGGTGGGGAGCAGAGGAGGGTAAAGAGTTATAGAGGTCAGGGAGGAAAGCAGAGGAGGGTAAAGAGTTATAGAGGTCAGGGGGGAGCAGAGGAGGGTAAAGAGTTATAGAGGTCAGGGGGAGCAGAGGAGGGTAAAGAGTTATAGAGGTCAGGGGGGAGCAGAGGAGGGTAAAGAGTTATAGAGGTCAGGGGGAGCAGAGGAGGGTAAAGAGTTATAGAGGTCAGGGGGAAAGCAGAGGAGGGTAAAGAGTTATAGAGGTCAGGGGGAAGCAGAGGAGGGTAAAGAGTTATAGAGGTCAGGGGGAAAGCAGAGGAGGGTAAAGAGTTATAGAGGTCAGGGGGAAGCAGAGGAGGGTAAAGAGTTATAGAGGTCAGGGGGAAAGCAGAGGAGGGTAAAGAGTTATAGAGGTCAGGGGGAAGCAGAGGAGGGTAAAGAGTTATAGAGGTCAGGGGGAAAGCAGAGGAGGGTAAAGAGTTATAGAGGTCAGGGGGAGCAGAGGAGGGTAAAGAGTTATAGAGGTCAGGGGGAAAGCAGAGGAGGGTAAAGAGTTATAGAGGTCAGGGGGAAAGCAGAGGAGGGTAAAGAGTTATAGAGGTCAGGGGGCAGCAGAGGAGGGTAAAGAGTTATAGAGGTCAGGGGGAAAGCAGAGGAGGGTAAAGAGTTATAGAGGTCAGGGGGAAAGCAGAGGAGGGTAAAGAGTTATAGAGGTCAGGGGGGAAGCAGAGGAGGGTAAAGAGTTATAGAGGTCAGGGGGGAGCAGAGGAGGGTAAAGAGTTATAGAGGTCAGGGGGGGAGGAGGGTAAAGAGTTATAGAGGTCAGAGGAGGGTAAAGAGCTATAGAGGTCAGGGGGAGCAGAGGAGGGTAAAGAGTTATAGAGGTCAGGAGGAAAGCAGAGGAGGGTAAAGAGTTATAGAGGTCAGGGGGGAGCAGAGGAGGGTAAAGAGTTATAGAGGTCAGGGGGGAGCAGAGGAGGGTAAAGAGTTATAGAGGTCAGGGGGAGCAGAGGAGGGTAAAGAGTTATAGAGGTCAGGGGGAGCAGAGGAGGGTAAAGAGTTATAGAGGTCAGGGGGAAAGCAGAGGAGGGTAAAGAGTTATAGAGGTCAGGGGGAAGCAGAGGAGGGTAAAGAGTTATAGAGGTCAGGGGGAAAGCAGAGGAGGGTAAAGAGTTATAGAGGTCAGGGGGAAGCAGAGGAGGGTAAAGAGTTATAGAGGTCAGGGGGAAAGCAGAGGAGGGTAAAGAGTTATAGAGGTCAGGGGGAAGCAGAGGAGGGTAAAGAGTTATAGAGGTCAGGGGGAAAGCAGAGGAGGGTAAAGAGTTATAGAGGTCAGGGGGGGAGCAGAGGAGGGTAAAGAGTTATAGAGGTCAGGGGGAAAGCAGAGGAGGGTAAAGAGTTATAGAGGTCAGGGGGAAAGCAGAGGAGGGTAAAGAGTTATAGAGGTCAGGGGGAGCAGAGGAGGGTAAAGAGTTATAGAGGTCAGGGGGAAAGCAGAGGAGGGTAAAGAGTTATAGAGGTCAGGGGGGGAGCAGAGGAGGGTAAAGAGTTATAGAGGTCAGGGGGAAAGCAGAGGAGGGTAAAGAGCTATAGAGGTCAGGGGGAAAGCAGAGGAGGGTAAAGAGTTATAGAGGTCAGGGGGAAAGCAGAGGAGGGTAAAGAGTTATAGAGGTCAGGGGGGGAGCAGAGGAGGGTAAAGAGTTATAGAGGTCAGGGGGGAGCAGAGGAGGGTAAAGAGTTATAGAGGTCAGGGGGAAAGCAGAGGAGGGTAAAGAGTTATAGAGGTCAGGGGGAAAGCAGAGGAGGGTAAAGAGTTATAGAGGTCAGGGGGAAAGCAGAGGAGGGTAAAGAGTTATAGAGGTCAGGGGGAAAGCAGAGGAGGGTAAAGAGCTATAGAGGTCAGGGGGAAAGCAGAGGAGGGTAAACGAGTTATAGAGGTCAGGGGGAAAGCAGAGGAGGGTAAAGAGTTATAGAGGTCAGGGGGAAAGCAGAGGAGGGTAAAGAGTTATAGAGGTCAGGGGGGGAGCAGAGGAGGGTAAAAGAGTTATAGAGGTCAGGGGGAGGCAGAGGAGGGTAAACGAGTTATAGAGGTCAGGGGGAAAGCAGAGGAGGGTAAAGAGTTATAGAGGTCAGGGGGAAAGCAGAGGAGGGTAAAGAGCTATAGAGGTCAGGGGGAAAGCAGAGGAGGGTAAACGAGTTATAGAGGTCAGGGGGAAAGCAGAGGAGGGTAAAGAGTTATAGAGGTCAGGGGGAAAGCAGAGGAGGGTAAAGAGTTATAGAGGTCAGGGGGAAAGCAGAGGAGGGTAAAGAGTTATAGAGGTCAGGGGGAAGCAGAGGAGGGTAAAGAGTTATAGAGGTCAGGGGGAAAGCAGAGGAGGGTAAAGTTATAGAGGTCAGGGGGGGAGCAGAGGAGGGTAAAGAGTTATAGAGGTCAGGAGGAAAGCAGAGGAGGGTAAAGAGTTATAGAGGTCAGGGGGGGAGCAGAGGAGGGTAAAGAGTTATAGAGGTCAGGGGGAAAGCAGAGGAGGGTAAAGAGTTATAGAGGTCAGGGGGGGAGCAGAGGAGGGTAAAGAGTTATAGAGGTCAGGGGGAAAGCAGAGGAGGGTAAAGAGTTATAGAGGTCAGGGGAAAGCAGAGGAGGGTAAAGAGTTATAGAGGTCAGGGGGAAAGCAGAGGAGGGTAAAGAGTTATAGAGGTCAGGGGGAAAGCAGAGGAGGGTAAAGAGTTATAGAGGTCAGGGGGGGAGCAGAGATGGGTAAAAGAGTTATAGAGGTCAGGGGGGAAGCAGAGGAGGGTAAAGAGTTATAGAGGTCAGGGGGGGAGCAGAGGAGGGTAAAGAGTTATAGAGGTCAGGGGGAAAGCAGAGGAGGGTAAAGAGTTATAGAGGTCAGGGGGAGCAGAGGAGGGTAAAGAGCTATAGAGGTCAGGGGGAAAGCAGAGGAGGGTAAAGAGTTATAGAGGTCAGGGGGAAAGCAGAGGAGGGTAAAGAGTTATAGAGGTCAGGGGGAAAGCAGAGGAGGGTAAAGAGTTATAGAGGTCAGGGGGAAAGCAGAGGAGGGTAAAGAGTTATAGAGGTCAGGGGGAGCAGAGGAGGGTAAAGAGTTATAGAGGTCAGGGGGAGCAGTCAGGGGAAAGCAGAGGAGGGTAAAGAGTTATAGAGGTCAGGGGGAAAGCAGAGGAGGGTAAACGAGTTATAGAGGTCAGGGGGAAGCAGAGGAGGGTAAAGAGTTATAGAGGTCAGGGGGGGAGCAGAGGAGGGTAAAGAGCTATAGAGGTCAGGGGAAAGCAGAGGAGGGTAAAGAGTTATAGAGGTCAGGGGGGGAGCAGAGGAGGGTAAACAAGTTATAGAGGTCAGGGGGAAAGCAGAGGAGGGTAAACGAGTTATAGAGGTCAGGGGGGAAGCAGAGGAGGGTAAAGAGTTATAGAGGTCAGGGGGAGCAGAGGAGGGTAAAGAGCTATAGAGGTCAGGGGGAAAGCAGAGGAGGGTAAAGAGTTATAGAGGTCAGGGGGAGCAGAGGAGGGTAAACGAGTTATAGAGGTCAGGGGGAAAGCAGAGGAGGGTAAAGAGTTATAGAGGTCAGGGGGGAACAGAGGAGGGTAAAGAGTTATAGAGGTCAGGGGGAGCAGAGGAGGGTAAAGAGTTATAGAGGTCAGGGGGAGCAGAGGAGGGTAAAGAGTTATAGAGGCCAGGGGGAGCAGAGGAGGGTAAAGAGTTATAGAGGTCAGGGGGAGCAGAGGAGGGTAAAGAGTTATAGAGGTCAGGGGGAAAGCAGAGGAGGGTAAAGAGTTATAGAGGTCAGGGGGAAGCAGAGGAGGGTAAAGAGTTATAGAGGTCAGGGGGAGCAGAGGAGGGTAAAGAGTTATAGAGGTCAGGGGGAGCAGAGGAGGGTAAAGAGCTATAGAGGTCAGGGGGGGAGCAGAGGAGGGTAAAGAGTTATAGAGGTCAGGAGGAAAGCAGAGGAGGGTAAAGAGTTATAGAGGTCAGGGGGGGAGCAGAGGAGGGTAAAGAGTTATAGAGGTCAGGGGGGAGCAGAGGAGGGTAAAGAGTTATAGAGGTCAGGGGGAGCAGAGGAGGGTAAAGAGTTATAGAGGTCAGGGGGAAAGCAGAGGAGGGTAAAGAGTTATAGAGGTCAGGGGGAAGCAGAGGAGGGTAAAGAGTTATAGAGGTCAGGGGGAAAGCAGAGGAGGGTAAAGAGTTATAGAGGTCAGGGGGAAGCAGAGGAGGGTAAAGAGTTATAGAGGTCAGGGGGAAAGCAGAGGAGGGTAAAGAGTTATAGAGGTCAGGGGGAAGCAGAGGAGGGTAAAGAGTTATAGAGGTCAGGGGGAAAGCAGAGGAGGGTAAAGAGTTATAGAGGTCAGGGGGAGCAGAGGAGGGTAAAGAGTTATAGAGGTCAGGGGAAAGCAGAGGAGGGTAAAGAGTTATAGAGGTCAGGGGAAAGCAGAGGAGGGTAAAGAGTTATAGAGGTCAGGGGGAGCAGAGGAGGGTAAAGAGTTATAGAGGTCAGGGGGAAAGCAGAGGAGGGTAAAGAGTTATAGAGGTCAGGGGGAAAGCAGAGGAGGGTAAAGAGTTATAGAGGTCAGGGGGAAAGCAGAGGAGGGTAAAGAGCTATAGAGGTCAGGGGGAAAGCAGAGGAGGGTAAAGAGTTATAGAGGTCAGGGGGAAAGCAGAGGAGGGTAAAGAGTTATAGAGGTCAGGGGGAGCAGAGGAGGGTAAAAGAGTTATAGAGGTCAGGGGGAGGCAGAGGAGGGTAAACGAGTTATAGAGGTCAGGGGGAAAGCAGAGGAGGGTAAAGAGTTATAGAGGTCAGGGGGAAAGCAGAGGAGGGTAAAGAGCTATAGAGGTCAGGGGGAAAGCAGAGGAGGGTAAACGAGTTATAGAGGTCAGGGGGAAAGCAGAGGAGGGTAAAGAGTTATAGAGGTCAGGGGGAAAGCAGAGGAGGGTAAAGAGTTATAGAGGTCAGGGGGAAAGCAGAGGAGGGTAAAGAGTTATAGAGGTCAGGGGGAAGCAGAGGAGGGTAAAGAGTTATAGAGGTCAGGGGGAAAGCAGAGGAGGGTAAAGTTATAGAGGTCAGGGGGGGAGCAGAGGAGGGTAAAGAGTTATAGAGGTCAGGAGGAAAGCAGAGGAGGGTAAAGAGTTATAGAGGTCAGGGGGGGAGCAGAGGAGGGTAAAGAGTTATAGAGGTCAGGGGAAAGCAGAGGAGGGTAAAGAGTTATAGAGGTCAGGGGGGAGCAGAGGAGGGTAAAGAGTTATAGAGGTCAGGGGGAAAGCAGAGGAGGGTAAAGAGTTATAGAGGTCAGGGGGAAAGCAGAGGAGGGTAAAGAGTTATAGAGGTCAGGGGGAAAGCAGAGGAGGGTAAAGAGTTATAGAGGTCAGGGGGAAAGCAGAGGAGGGTAAAGAGTTATAGAGGTCAGGGGGAGCAGAGGAGGGTAAAAGAGTTATAGAGGTCAGGGGGGAAGCAGAGGAGGGTAAAGAGTTATAGAGGTCAGGGGGAGCAGAGGAGGGTAAAGAGTTATAGAGGTCAGGGGGAAAGCAGAGGAGGGTAAAGAGTTATAGAGGTCAGGGGGGGAGCAGAGGAGGGTAAAGAGTTATAGAGGTCAGGGGGGGAGCAGAGGAGGGTAAAGAGTTATAGAGGTCAGGGGGGGAGCAGAGGAGGGTAAAGAGTTATAGAGGTCAGGGGGAAAGCAGAGGAGGGTAAACGAGTTATAGAGGTCAGGGGGAAGCAGAGGAGGGTAAAGAGTTATAGAGGTCAGGGGGGGAGCAGAGGAGGGTAAAGAGCTATAGAGGTCAGGGGAAAGCAGAGGAGGGTAAAGAGTTATAGAGGTCAGGGGGAGCAGAGGAGGGTAAACAAGTTATAGAGGTCAGGGGAAAGCAGAGGAGGGTAAACGAGTTATAGAGGTCAGGGGGAAGCAGAGGAGGGTAAAGAGTTATAGAGGTCAGGGGGAGCAGAGGAGGGTAAAGAGCTATAGAGGTCAGGGGAAAGCAGAGGAGGGTAAAGAGTTATAGAGGTCAGGGGGGGAGCAGAGGAGGGTAAACGAGTTATAGAGGTCAGGGGGAAAGCAGAGGAGGGTAAAGAGTTATAGAGGTCAGGGGGGGAGCAGAGGAGGGTAAAGAGTTATAGAGGTCAGGGGGAGCAGAGGAGGGTAAAGAGTTATAGAGGTCAGGGGGGAGCAGAGGAGGGTAAAGTTATAGAGGTCAGGGGGAGCAGAGGAGGGTAAAGAGTTATAGAGGTCAGGGGGAAAGCAGAGGAGGGTAAAGAGTTATAGAGGCCAGGGGGAGCAGAGGAGGGTAAAGAGTTATAGAGGTCAGGGGGGACGGAGGAGGGTAAAGAGTTATAGAGGTCAGGGGGAAAGCAGAGGAGGGTAAAGAGTTATAGAGGTCAGGGGGGGAGCAGAGGAGGGTAAAGAGCTATAGAGGTCAGGGGAAAGCAGAGGAGGGTAAAGAGTTATAGAGGTCAGGGGGAGCAGAGGAGGGTAAACGAGTTATAGAGGTCAGGGGGAAAGCAGAGGGGGAAAGCAGAGGAGGGTAAAGAGTTATAGAGGTCAGGGGGGGAACAGAGGAGGGTAAAGAGTTATAGAGGTCAGGGGGAGCAGAGGAGGGTAAAGAGTTATAGAGGTCAGGGGGAGCAGAGGAGGGTAAAGAGTTATAGAGGTCAGGGGGAGCAGAGGAGGGTAAAGAGTTATAGAGGGGGGGGAGCAGAGGAGGGTAAAGAGTTATAGAGGTCAGGGGGGGAGCAGAGGAGGGTAAAGAGTTATAGAGGTCAGGGGGAAAGCAGAGGAGGGTAAAGAGTTATAGAGGTCAGGGGGAGCAGAGGAGGGTAAAGAGTTATAGAGGTCAGGGGGGAGCAGAGGAGGGTAAAGAGTTATAGAGGTCAGAAGCAGAGGGGTAAAGAGTTATAGAGGTCAGGGGGAGCAGAGGAGGGTAAAGAGCTATAGAGGTCAGGGGAAAGCAGAGGAGGGTAAAGAGTTATAGAGGTCAGGGGGAAAGCAGAGGAGGGTAAAGAGTTATAGAGGTCAGGGGGGAGCAGAGGAGGGTAAAGAGTTATAGAGGTCAGGGGGAAGCAGAGGAGGGTGAAGAGTTATAGAGGTCAGGGGGAAGCAGAGGAGGGTGAAGAGTTATAGAGGTCAGGGGGGAAGCAGAGGAGGGTAAAGAGTTATAGAGGCCAGGGGGGGAGCAGAGGAGGGTGAAGAGTTATAGAGGTCAGGAGGAAAGCAGAGGAGGGTAAAGAGTTATAGAGGTCAGGGGGAAGCAGAGGAGGATAAAGAGTTATAGAGGTCAGGGGGAGCAGAGGAGGGTAAAGAGTTATAGAGGTCAGGGGGAAGCAGAGGAGGGTAAAGAGTTATAGAGGTCAGGGGGAGCAGAGGAGGGTAAAGAGTTATAGAGGTCAGGGGGGAGCAGAGGAGGGTAAAGAGTTATAGAGGTCAGGGGGGAAGCAGAGGAGGGTAAAGAGTTATAGAGGTCAGGGGGGGAGCAGAGGAGGGTAAAGAGTTATAGAGGTCAGGGTGGAGCAGAGGAGGGTAAAGAGTTATAGAGGTCAGGGAGGGAGCAGAGGAGGGTAAAGAGTTATAGAGGTCAGGGGGAAGCAGAGGAGGGTAAAGAGTTATAGAGGTCAGGGGGAGCAGAGGAGGGTAAAGAGCTATAGAGGTCAGGGGGAGCAGAGGAGGGTAACGAGTTATAGAGGTCAGGGGGAGCGAGTTATAGAGGTCAGGGGGAGAAGAGGAGGGTAAACGAGTTATAGAGGTCAGGGGGAGCAGAGGAGGGTAAAGAGTTATAGAGGTCAGGGGGAAGCAGAGGAGGGTAAAGAGTTATAGAGGTCAGGGGGGAGCAGAGGAGGGTAAAGAGCTATAGAGGTCAGGGGAAAGCAGAGGAGGGTAAAGAGTTATAGAGGTCAGGGGGAAAGCAGAGGAGGGTAAAGAGTTATAGAGGTCAGGGGGAAGCAGAGGAGGGTAAAGAGTTATAGAGGTCAGGGGGGGAGCAGAGGAGGGTAAAGAGCTATAGAGGTCAGGGGAAAGCAGAGGAGGGTAAAGAGTTATAGAGGTCAGGGGGGAAGCAGAGGAGGGTAAGAGTTATAGAGGTCAGGGGGAGCAGAGGAGGGTAAAGAGTTATAGAGGTCAGGGGGAAGCAGAGGAGGGTGAAGAGTTATAGAGGTCAGGGGGAAGCAGAGGAGGGTAAAGAGTTATAGAGGCCAGGGGGAGCAGAGGAGGGTGAAGAGGAGGGTTATAGAGGTCAGGAGGAAAGCAGAGGAGGGTAAAGAGTTATAGAGGTCAGGGGGAAGCAGAGGAGGGTGAAGAGTTATAGAGGTCAGGGGGAAGCAGAGGAGGGTAAAGAGTTATAGAGGTCAGGAGGAAAGCAGAGGAGGGTAAAGAGTTATAGAGGTCAGGGGGAGCAGAGGAGGGTAAAGAGTTATAGAGGTCAGGGGGAGCAGAGGAGGGTAAAGAGTTATAGAGGTCAGGGGGAAAGCAGAGGAGGGTAAAGAGTTATAGAGGTCAGGGGGGAAGCAGAGGAGGATAAAGAGTTATAGAGGTCAGGGGGGAGCAGAGGAGGGTAAAGAGTTATAGAGGTCAGGGGGGAGCAGAGGAGGGTAAAGAGTTATAGAGGTCAGGAGGAAAGCAGAGGGTAAAATGAGGAGAGTAGTGGTGCTAGTGGAGTGACGGGTGAGATATAAGAGAAGAGGGATGATTGGATGAGGGGGTGGGGAGAGAAAAAGGGATGACACGGGACATATTTTTTTAACAAGCCCTATCCCGGCGAGCGCCAACAAAAGAGTGACTCCCACGGTTCACTGCCTTTCTCGATGGGGGGTCCTTCCCTTTTGCTGTCTCTCTGTCTTTCTCTCATGTCTCTGTCTATCATTCTCTACTATCTCCCATCTCTTATTCCTCTATTCTTCCCTCTCCTTCTTTTCCTTAATGTGTAGTGTTATCTTCCCCTCTCTCTCTCTTACTCTACATTGCTCCATCTCCCTCATTCTCCCTCTCGCTCTCTGATTATTTCCCCTCTTCCCCTCTTCTTTCCTTCTATTTCCTTCTAAGGGATGCATATAAACCAACATACAGCATTCAACCATGGAAATGACTACAGAGAAGACTACTGTTAGATATAGAGGGCCATTAACACTGACTACAGAGAAGACTACTGTTAGATATAGAGGGCCATTAACACTGACTACAGAGAAGACTACTGTTAGATATAGAGGGCCATTAACACTGACTACAGAGAAGACTACTCTTAGATATATAGGGCCATTAACACTGACTACAGAGAAGACTACTGTTAGATATAGAGGGCCATTAACACTGACTACAGAGAAGACTACTGTTAGATATAGAGGGCCATTAACACTGACTACAGAGAAGACTACTGTTAGATATATAGGGCCATTACACTGACTACGATGGCTGGCAGACTCCTCTGATCCAGCTTAGCCTAGTGATAGTTCTCTCACACCCCACTCTGTGTCACGTTCTGACCATAGTTCCTTTGTTTTGTCTTTTGTTTTAGGATGGTCAGGGCGTGAGTTGGGTGGGTTGTCAACGTTAGTTTGTCTATGATTTTCTATTTCTGTGTTTGGCCTGGTATGGTTCTCAATCAGAGGCAGCTGTCAATCGTGGTCCCTGATTGAGAACCATATTTAGGCAGCCTGTTTTCCATTGTGTTTTGTGGGTGGCTGTTTTCAGTCTTTGTGTGTTTACACCAGACAGAACTGTTTCGGTTGTTTATTTGTTGTTTTGTTATTCAGTGTTCAGTTTACTTTATTAAAAAGATGAACACGTACCACGCTGCGCATTGGTCCTCCCCTTCTTCCCACGACAGCCGCTACAAACTGCATGAAGTCTATTGCACAAATCAAGCCCTCAGGATCTCCTGGCACAATAGTCAGTATCCTGGCTTCACTGACAGCACTCGACATAATGGTGTTGTTATGATGCATATAACAGTGGGAAATATTTGAAATGTACCCTGGGTTGTTATTACTGTAACTGCAATGACAGGTGTTGTGTATTGTTTGTGACATGTATTGGCCCAACTGACGGCTGGCCTGTTCCAGTATTACTGTATTACTGTGTTAATGTAGACAGATAAAAAGAAAAATGTAAAAACAATGTTTTAAAAAAAGACCAGACATCTTATACCTGATGTGATGTTCCAACAAACTGACTGTGAGCTAGACATTGAGGGGAAGAGAGAAAAAGGAGGGGGGGAGGGGGGGGCTAAAGGGAGGAAATGTGAAGAGAGAGATAATACTAGAAAGAAAGAGTCGTTGCAGGGAGATGAATGTGAGAGTGAAAGGAAGATACATAGGAAAGGTGATGAAGAGGGAGAATGAGGGACAATAGAGAGATAGAAAAAGAGAGAGGATAAAGAGAGAGAACGAGGGAGGATAGAGAGAGAGAACGAGGGAGGATAGAGAGAGAGAACGAGGGAGGATAGAGAGAGAGAACGAGGGACGATAGAGAGATAGAGAAAGAGAGAGGATAAAGAGAGAGAACGAGGGAGGATAGAGAGAGAGAACGAGGGAGGATAGAGAGAGAGAACGAGGGAGGATAGAGAGAGAGAACGAGGGAGGATAGAGAGATAGAGAAAGAGACAGGATAAAGAGAGAGAACGAGGGAGGGATAGAGGGATAGAGAAAGAGGGAGGAATAGATTGATAGAGAAAGAGGGACTGATAGAGAGGTAGAGAAAGAGGGACTGATAGAGAGATAGAGAAAGAGGGAGGGACAGAGGGATAGAGAAAGAGGGAGGGATAGAGAGATGAAAAGAGAGAGGTTAAAGAGAGAGAACGAGGGAGGATAGAGAGAGAACAAGGGAGGATAGAGAGATAGAAAAAGAGAGAGGGATAGAGGGATAGAGAAAGAGGGAGGAATAGAGTGATAGAGAAAGAGGGACTGATAGAGAGGTAGAGAAAGAGGGAGGGATAGTGGGATAGAGAAAGAGGGACTGATAGAGAGGTAGAGAAAGAGGGAGGGATAGAGAGATAGAGAAAGAGGGACTGATAGAGAGGTAGAGAAAGAGGGACTGATAGAGGGGTAGAGAATGAGGGAGGGATAAAGAGAGAGAAAGAGGGAAGGATAGAGAGATAGAAAAAGATGGAGGATAGAGAGGTAGAGAAAGAGACAGGATAAAGAGAGAGAACAAGGGAGGATAGAGTGATGGAGAAAGAGGGAGGGATAGAGAGATAGAGAACGAGGAAGGAATAGAGTGATAGAGAAAGAGGGACTGATAGAGAGGTAGAGAAAGAGGGAGGGATAGAGGGATAGAGGAAGAGGGAGGAATAGAGGGATAGAGAAAGAGGGAGGGATAGAGAGATAGAGAAGGAGGGAGGGATGAAGAGATAGGGGGACATATGGGTAGCAATGGATGAGTGACTGACAACACTGGTAAAGACTCACCTGGATCAGCGAGAGGTCCTCCAGATTGAGTCTGAACAGGTGGTTTCTGAAGGGAAAAGAGACAGAGAGGAGAGATGAATCTTCTCTAAAAAGACACAATCTGAAAAAAGAGAAGTGGACAGGAGACCATTTCCAAAAATATCTCTGGGTTATTTTACTCCCATATTGGTCATTTCCTCTACCTCATCAAACCGTTGACTAATCACAGTTATCTTTCTGGGTCACTCCAAAGGGCCTGTTCAGATGGAACTCCATACATACTATTTTACTGCCAGTCGAAACTAGTTATATCTTTCTGGTTTTGAATAGAAATCCAATTTAAACCGAACAGAATAAAGATTACATACTTTACAAATTTCCTGTAGACACAGATGCAGTGGTGGAAAAAGTACACATTTGAGTAAAAGTATTAATAGAAAATGACTCAAGTAAAAGTAAAAGTCACCCAGTAAAATAGTATTTGGATTTAAATATACTTTGTATCAACAGTAAATGTAATTGCTAATTGCTAAGCACTGAGATATGATGTACGGATGGCCAGATGGCCAGGGGCACACTCCAACACTGAGACATAATGTACGGATGGCCAGATGGCCAGGGGCAGACTCCAGCACTGAGATATAATATACAGATGGCCAGATGGCCAGGGGCACACTCCAACACTGAGATATAATGTACAGATAGCCAGATGGCCAGGGGCAGACTCCAGCACTGAGATATAATGTACAGATAGCCAGATGGCCAGGGGCAGACTCCAGCACTGATATATAATGTACGGATGGCCAGTGGCAGACTCCAGCACTGAGACAGAATTTACCAACAAAGCATTTGCGTTTAATGAGTCCACCAGATCAGAGGCAGCAGGGATGACCAGGGATTTTCTCTGTTTAGTGAGTCCTCCAGATCAGAGGCAGTAAGGATGACCAGGGATGTTCTCTGATTAGTGAGTTCACCAGATCAGAGGCAGTAGGGATGACCAGGGATGTTCTCTGTTTAGTGAGTCCTCCAGATCAGATGCATTGGGGATGACCAGGGATGTTCTGTGTTTAGTGAGTCCTCCAGATCAGAGGCAGTAGGGATGACCAGGGATGTTCTCTGATTAGTGAGTTCACCAGATCAGAGGCAGTAGGGATGACCAGGGATGTTCTCTGATTAGTGAGTCCACCAGATCAGTGGCAGTAGGGATGACCAGGGAGTTAAGTGCGTGAATTAGACACTTCACCTGTCCTGCTAAGCATTCAAAGTGCAACGAATACTTTTGGGTGTCAAGGAAAATGTATGGAGTAAAACGTGCATTATTTTCTTCAGGAAAGTAAAATAGTCATCAAAAATATAAATAGTAAAGTCAAGTACAGATACCCCTAAAAACTACCTAAGTAGTACTTTAAATTATTATTACTTATGTACTTTACACCACTGCATAGATGTAGGATCAGCTCACTCTTTCCAAAGTCCAACCTCAACCGTTAAAAAAAATGCTAAACTGATCTTGAATCAGTGTCTAGGGGTCACCTCCAGACAAATGCATCCCTGAGTGAATTTTTGTTTTAACAGACCATAGGACCTAAGGCTGTGTGAGTGTGCGTGGGCCCAGATTCATGTGTGTGTGTGTGTGTGTGTGTGTGTGTGTGTGTGTGTGTGTGTGTGTGTGTGTGTGTGTGTGTGTGTGTGTGTGTGTGTGTGTGTGTGTGTGTGTGTGTGTGTATCAGAGAGTCCAATGGTGAAACTTCACTTGAATAAGGCTCTTGCCTTCGGCTCTTTTGAATGGTTACATTTAAATTGTAAGCCAACTGGTCTTTCAAACTTTCCACAAAACAGTATAAGCTAATGAGTAGTCTGTAGAATGAGTAGGCCTGTTCTTTTACGACCAATGGTTTCAGTTTGATTGTATAAGTTCAGCATTCTGGCACAAGACTCATCATCATAGCAGTTTTATTATTCATAGTGACGTTTAATATTAAGGCTGTTTAATTTCTTTTTATTTCTTTTTAATTTATATATATTTTTTATTTTCACCCCTTTTTCTCCCCGATTATGATCTTGTCTCATCGCTGCAACTCTCCAACGGGATCGGAAGAGGCAAAGGTCGAGTCATGCATCCTCTGAAACATGACCCTGCCAAGCCGTGCTTCTTAACACACGCCTGCTTAACCTGGAAGCCAGCGGCACCAATGTGTCAGAGGAAACACCGTTCAACTGACAACTGAATTCAGCCTGCAGGCGCCTGGCCCACCACAAGGAGTCACTAGAGCATGATTGGACAGTTAAACCCTCCCCCAGCCAAACCCTCCCCAACCCCGGACGACGCTGGTTGTGCACTGCCCTATGGGATTCCCGATCACGGACAGTTGTGATACAGCCCGGGATTGAACCCGGGTCTGTAGTGATGCAGTGCCTTAGACCTCTGTGCCACTCGGGAAAGGATGTTTAATTTCTAATCAGTTTTGGCCAGGAATGTCAGAGAATCAATCCTGTCAGGTTCAGTTCAAACCGGGTTCAGCAAGTTCTTCGTTTTACAAATATGAAAGAGCTCTTCACCACTTTTCAACCTCATGCTCATTATCTCCAGTACAATACTAATGTGCACATCTGTGAAAAGGACATATTTACACTTGATGACATCATCAAAAGTTTAAACATTTTAGAAACTGTCATTTTCAATCACTATGAGGTTCGCCGTGGGGAGGAAGAAAACACCCACAGTTGGGTGAAACTTAGAAACTCATTGCAGGTGTTGAAAGTGACTATTTAAACAAAAACAAGTGTTAATATTACCCTATGAGAGATTTTTTCTGAACTTTCTTCTGAAACTTTTTAGATCACAGATCATACAGAAATGTGCTGTTTTCACATATGTAGACACTGGTTTGGTCCTGGAGATTATGAAAAGTGGTGGAATTGCCCTTTAATTCATGTCAAGAAAGTAAATCATCGAGGCATCAATTCTGTAATGTTACACTACCACTGAAACCTCGACAGGAGCACCTATAGGCACACACACACACACACACACACACACACACACACACACACACACACACACACACACACACACACACACACACACACACACACACACACACACACACACACACACACACACACACACAAACCCTCTCTCTCACCGGCCATTGGGTCACAGACAGACCCTCTCTGTCTAACTCTATTTGACATTTAATTTCAACGTTTAACGTCGACACCGGACTTTCTAAGACAATTCAATGTGACTCCTCTAATGTTAAACGTCTTAAATTAAATTAAACTGGATCTAAAATAGACTTATTGGACTCATGGAAACTTCCAGTCAGACTAATCCAACACACAGAGAATATAGAGCCCATTCAGTCAGACAGAGTAGGCCTTGTCCCAAATCAAACTCTAGACTCCAGGACAATCTTCAACGATCCCTCTCAGTCAGACAGAGTAGGCCTTGTCCCAAATCAACCCTTAGACTCCTGGACAATCTTCAATGAACCCTCTCAGCCAGACAGAGTAGGGTATTGTCCCAAATCAACCCCTATACTCCTGGACAATCTTCAACGATCCCTCTCAGCCAGACAGAGTAGGTCTTGTCCCAAATCAACCCCTAGACTCCTGGACAATCTTCAATGATCCCTCTCAGCCAGACAGAGTAGGCCTTGTCCCAAATCAAACCCTAGTCACAAACACTTATTCTAGATCCCTCTCACTGAGCCTATTTTGGTTGACAGGGTAAGTCTCAAATCAACCCCTAGCCCCTTAGCCTAGATTCTTCTAGATCCCTCTCACTGAGCCTATGTAGGTTGACAGAGTACGTCTCAAATCAACCCCTGGCCCTTTCGCTGTGGACACCTCTCCTAGATCTCTGTCACTAAGCCTGAGTCCTCTCATCTAGAGAAAGAGAAGCGAGGCGAGTCCAGACCACTCCAGGAACAGACAGGACCACCCTTTAGCCCCTGGGTCAGACTAGTGTCTGAGAGGGAAGGATAAATGCTCCACTCTCCCAGTGTTTTATAACAGTCAGGGTCAAATGTAATCCCTCTCCTAGTGTTTTACAATAGTCAGGGTCAAATGTAATCACTCTCCCAGTGTTTTATAATAGTCAGGGTCAAATGTAATCACTCTCCCAGTGTTTTATAATAGTCAGGGTCAAATGTAATCACTTTCCCAGTGTTTTATAATAGTCAGGGTCAAATGTAATCACTCTCCCAGTGTTTTATAATAGTCAGGGTCAAATGTAATCACTCTCCTAGTGTTTTATAATAGTCAGGGTCAAATGTAATCACTCTCCTAGTGTTTTACAATAGTCAGGGTCAAATGTAATCACTCTCCCAGTGTTTTATAATAGTCAGGGTCAAATGTAATCACTCACCTTGGAAATGTTCTCAACATATTTGTGGCTTGAGTAAAAGTTCCACCTAGCCCAGTAAAAATTC
Source organism: Oncorhynchus masou masou (assembly GCF_036934945.1). Taxonomy (NCBI): domain Eukaryota; kingdom Metazoa; phylum Chordata; class Actinopteri; order Salmoniformes; family Salmonidae; genus Oncorhynchus; species Oncorhynchus masou. The sequence continues at coordinate 9,156,837 of NC_088239.1, read as the reverse complement.
CACCTAGCCCAGTAAAAGTTTAACCTAGCCCAGTAAAAGTTCCACCTAGCCCAGTAAACGTTCTACCTAGCCCAGTAAACGTTCTACCTAGCCCAGTATAAGTTCCACCTAGCCCAGTAAAAGTTCCACCTAGCCCAGTAAAAATTACACCTAGCCCAGTAAAAGTTCCATCTAGCCCAGTAAAAGTTATATCTAGCCCAGTAAAAGTTCCATGTAGCCCAGTAAAAGTTACACCTAGCCCAGTAAAAGTTACACCTAGCCCAGTAAAAGTTCCACCTAGCCCAGTAAAAGTTCCATCTAGCCCAGTAAAAGTTCCATCTAGCCCAGTAAAAGTTCTATCTAGCCCATTAAAAGTTACATCTAGCCCATTAAAAGTTACATCTAGCCCATTAAAAGTTCCATTCTCTCTCATGCATGCAGAACTCACTCTTTCTTTTTCTATCTTTTCTCTCTCTCTTACACAGACTCTCTCCTCTCTCCACGTTTACTCAATTATCTTCTTCTTATCTGTCAATCCCTGCAAGTATTCCCAACTCCTCCATTTCCTTGAATCCATCTGCAGTACATTCATTTATTCCCCCAGCTCTGTCTCTGTCTTGGTCCTCCAGCTCTCTGTTTCCTCAGCTGTCTTCTAAACTCTGGAGAGAACAGCTTATATTGACAACCAAGGTCATTAGCAGGATTGGGATACACACACACACACACACACACACACACACACACACACACACACACACACACACACACACACACACACACACACACACACACACACACACACACACACACACACACACACACACACACACACACACACACACACTGAGCTGAATAAAAGGTGATGTGCTTAGCAGAGACAATGAACATCACTGGAGAACAGCTAGAAAATCACTACTCAATCAGAGTATTTCCAAAAGGTGTCATCAATCATGAGCGAGAGGGATAGCGAGAGAAAAAGCCAGAGAGAGAAAGAGAGAAGAAGCGAGAGAGAGAGAGGGGACGGGGAGGGGGGGTGGGGGGAATATAATACCTGGCTCCGACTATCAGTTCGTTCTGGCTGGGGTCAAAGGTTAGCTGAGAGTAATCCACCGTGCCCTCAGCCCGGAACCTGTGGATCCACGGCTCCATATCTGCCAATCAAAGTAGAGAAAGATACACATTAGCCAATCAAATCGGAGAAAAAAAGAGCAGAACGAAGGGGGTGGATAAAGAGAAATGTTTAGCCAATAGCCACAGTATATAATAAAGTGTTGTTGGCCTATATTGTGTTGTCTTTGTGAGTATTGTTCGGTATTGTGATAGTGTCCGATAACACCTGTTGTTTTATGAACACTAATGTTGTCTGGTGCTGTTTACTTCTCCTCTCTTATGAACACTAATGTTGTCTGGTGCTGTTTACGTCTCCTCTCTGTTAAACACTAATGTTGTCTGGTGCTGTTTACGTCTCCTCTCTTATGAACACTAATGCTGTCTGGTGCTGTTTATGTCTCCTCTCTGATAAACACTAATGTTGTCTGGTGCTGTTTACTTCTCATCTATGTTAAACACTAATGTTGTCTGGTGCTGTTTATGTCTCCTCTCTTATGAACACTAATGTTGTCTGGTGCTGTTAACGTTTTCTCTCTGATAAACATTATTGTTGTCTGGTGCTGTTTACTTCTCTCTGATAAACACTAATGTTGTCTGGTGCTGTTTACGTCTCCTCTCTGATAAACACTAATGTTGTCTGGTGCTGTTTACGTCTCCTCTCTGATAAACACTAATGTTGTCTGGTGCTGTTTACTTCTCCTCTCTTATGAACACTAATGTTGTCTGGTGCTGTTTACGTCTCCTCTCTTATGAACACTAATGTTGTCTGGTGCTGTTTATGTCTCCTCTCTGATAAACACTAATGTTGTCTGGTGCTGTTTACGTCTCCTCTCTGATAAACACTTATGTTGTCTGGTGCTGTTTACGTCTCCTCTCTGTTAAACACTAATGTTGTCTGGTGCTGTTTATGTCTCCTCTCTGATAAACACTAATGTTGTCTGGTGCTGTTTACGTCTCCTCTCTGATAAACACTAATGTTGTCTGGTGCTGTTTACGTCTCCTCTCTTATGAACACTAATGTTGTCTGGTGCTGTTTACGTCTCCTCTCTGATAAACACTATTGTTGTCTGGTGGACACTAATGTTGTCTTAGAATGAAGATTAAATGAAGAAACATAAACAGTTGAGCACTTATTACTGTTCCGAGAGCCTTACAATGAGCCCTAATCTACCCCATGTCCAGAATGTCTCCAGGCAGCTGTAGTATTTAGCGAAGTAAGTCAGGTTAAAAGCTTGAGGGTAAAGCAGCACAGTTTCCCACCTGGGCTTTCAACCACACGCCTTACACTCCATTTCGTTCATCATTACTGTAGCTAGAACTAATGCATACTGTATACGGTGTGTGTGAGGGGTGGGGGTGAGGTTCTGTGCGCCTTGTGTGTGTGTGTGTGTGTGTGTGTGTGCGCCCGCGTGTGTGTGTGTGTGTGTGTGTGTGTGTGTGTGTGTGTGTGTGTGTGTGTGTGTGTGTGTGTGTGTGTGTGTGCGTGCATGCGTGTGTGTGTGTGTGTGTGCGTGCATGCGTGTGTGTGTGTGTGTGAGTGTGTGTTCATGCCTGTTTGAATCCAAGATCCTTCTAAAGTGAATCTGAGACCGATGCATCACACGTGGCGTGTATCGGCGTGAACACGAATACGTCAAACCCCAGATCACCCTCAACATGCCGGTCACCATGGCGACCGATCCATTAACCCTTGACCAATAGAATCATAGATCCCTGTCGGATTGCCGGTCAGCTCCATACAGCCCTGAAACCTGATAGGTAGTGAGTGAATAGTAATGGCCAAAGAGGGAGGTTACCCTAACGCCTGATCTAGGGTCAGATATTGTCCATTCCCCTAATAGTTAATGTAAGCATTGGGGATTGGATAATCTGCTCTCACCATATTGTATTCTAATAGTCCTGATACTTCACAATATTGTACTCTAATAATTCTTGTCTGAAACTGCCAGTAATATTTAGGGGCGGCAGTGTAGCCTAGTGGTTAGAGTGGAGGGCGGCAGTGTAGCCTAGTGGTTAGAGTGGAGGGGCGGCAGTGTAGCCTAGTGGTTAGAGTGGAGGGGCGGCAGTGTAGCCTAGTGGTTAGAGTGGAGGGGCGGCAGTGTAGCCTAGTGGTTAGAGGGAGGGGCGGCAGTGTAGCCTAGTGGTTAGAGTGGAGGGGCGGTAGGGTAGCCTAGTGGTTACAGTGGAGGGGCGGCAGGGTAGCCTAGTGGTTAGAGTGGAGGGGCGGCAGGGTAGCCTAGTGGTTAGAGTGGAGGGGCGGCAGGGTAGCCTAGTGGTTAGAGTGGAGGGGCGGCAGGGTAGCCTAGTGGTTAGAGTGGAGGGGCGGCAGGGTAGCCTAGTGGTTAGAGTGGAGGGGCGGCAGTGTAGCCTAGTGGTTAGAGTGGAGGGGCGGCAGTGTAGCCTAGTGGTTAGAGTGGAGGGGCGGCAGTGTAGCCTAGTGGTTAGAGTGGAGGGGCGGCAGTGTAGCCTAGTGGTTAGAGTGGAGGGGCGGCAGTGTAGCCTAGTGGTTAGAGTGGAGGGGCGGCAGTGTAGCCTAGTGGTTAGAGTGGAGGGGCGGCAGTGTAGCCTAGTGGTTAGAGTGGAGGGGCGGCAGGGTAGCCTAGTGGTTAGAGTGGAGGGGCGGTAGGGTAGCCTAGTGGTTAGAGTGGAGGGGTGGTAGGGTAGCCTAGTGGTTAGAGCATTGGACTAGTAACCGAAAGGTTGCAAGTTCAAAATCCCCGAGCTGACAAGGTACAAAATCTGTCGTTCTGCCCCTGAACAGGCAGTTAACCCACTGTTCCTAGGCCGTCATTGAAAATAAGAATTTGTTCTTAACTGACTTGCCAGGTAAAACAAGTGCTGGTTTTACTGTGGCTCTGGGATTTCAAAACACTTTTCGTGGTAGAGAGTTAAACCATTTACTGTTGCTGATATTGTGTTAAATCCTGATTTGTGTATACAGTACCTGTACGGTATCTGAACTTTCAGAGAGCTTCTACTGTAGACCTGCAGACATTGATGGAGTACAGCTTCGGTTGGAGTCAAAAACGTTATCTGTCAAAAAATGCAAAAACACCTGAAACTAACAGCCTAACCTCAACTGCATCAAACCACCAACCAGCTGTTTACTTCTGTCAAGCTGCGGCTTTCAGCACGATACAACAGGGACTTACTGACCGCCTGCCCGAGTCACTGCTAGTAGCTACGTGCTAAAAAACACAGCACTGAATCAACCTCTTTGTCAAACTGTAGGAGTATAGAGCACTACCATAGCACATCAACATCACCTAACAGGATGGAATCACTGTTGATAAAGCTGTTTCTCTCTTCTTCCATTCCTCAGAGGTTCTACGTATTAATGAGAATAAGATCAAGTTAAACTGGGAGGGGGAAACGTTAAACTCGCAGACGCAGAGCTAATACATTTTCATTAGCCTTGGTGAAATAACTATCGGAGGGAGATCACAACAACTTCCGCCCTGAGATTCGGCTGCGGGTGATGGCAGGTTCCGCTCTAATTCTACAGGGGGACGGGAGTTTGGGACGCGCCTCTGGTGCAGCCGGCAGGCTCATTATTTATATCGTGGGGAAGCTCTAGAGCATACAAATGTGTCAGCGACACCCTCGAGGGAAACCAAGGCTTCAGTTACCCAGCGTTTCCCCCATAAATCAGCGTGGTCCCACCAGGGTATTTCCCCACTCAGGTCCCTCGGAGGGGAGAGGGAAGGAGAATACAACATTCACAACTGAGGATTTATGTTTTAAGACGAGACGAAGGGCTCATACACGCTCATAAGCCAGAGCTGATGTATTTACCCTGGGATATGAGATCTAATGAGAGACAAACGTCTAATGTTAGATGATGACAGGACATTATTTATTAGTTTAGTTTGGGCTGAGAGAGGGGTATGGGTAGAACACTGTTAGAATACTGGGAAGTTGTAAAACACTGAACGATATAACTACTTAAAGCTAAGTAGAACACTGGTAGGATCTATAAAAAACTGAGTGTTCTTAGTAGAATCACTTTGAGTGAATTGGTGGATTACCTTAGGGCTTTAATATGACGTTGGTGTTTTGTAGGGCTCGAGTGAAGAAGCAATAGCTTTAATTTCGGTAGGAACACGATATGAACCTCAAATGAACCCCGACCTTGTCCTTTATAAAAGGAACCAAGGGGATTTATAAAACTTCTTCAATAGACATATCCCTCTTTCCCCTCCTCCCCACTTCTCTAACCCCTTTCCCCTCCTCCCCACTTCTATCCCCGTTTCCCTCCTCCCCACTTCTATCCCCCTTTCCCCTCCTCCCCACTTCTATCCCCTTTCCCCTCCTCCCCACTTCTATCCCCGTTTCCCTCCTCCCCACTTCTAACCCCTTTCCCCTCCTCCCCACTTCTATCCCCTTTCCCCTCCTCCCCACTTCTATCCCCATTTCCCTCCTCCCCACATCTATCCCCCTTTCCACTCCTCCCCACTTCTATCCCCCTTTCCCCTCCTCCCCACTTCTATCCCCTTTCCCCTCCTCCCCACTTCTATCCCCCTTTCCCCTCCTCCCCACTTCTATACCCCTTTCCCCTCCCCCACATCTATCCCCCTTTCCCCTCCTCCCCACTTCTATCCCCGTTTCCCTCCTCCCCACTTCTATCCCCTTTCCCCTCCTCCCCACTTCTATCCCCCTATCCCCTCCTGCCCATTTCCATCCCCCTTTCCCCTCCCCACATCTATCCCCCTTTCCCCTCCTCCACACTTCTATCCCCGTTTCCCTCCTCCCCACTTCTTTCCCCTTTCCCCTCCTCCCCACTTCTACCCCCTTTCCCTCCTGCCCATTTCCATCCCCCTTTCCCCTCCCCCACATCTATCCCCCTTTCCCCTCCTCCACACTTCTATCCCCGTTTCCCTCCTCCCCACTTCTTTCCCCTTTCCCCTCCTCCCCACTTCTACCCCCTTTCCCCTGCTCCCCATTTCCATCCCCCTTTCCCCCTCCTCCCCATTCTATCCCCTTTCCCCTCCTCCCCACTTCTATCCCTGTTTCCCTCCTCCCCACTTTTATCCCCCTTTCCCTCCTCCCCACTTCTATCCCCATTTCCCCTCATCCCCACTTCTATCCCCCTTTCCCCCTCCTCCCCACTTCTCTATCCTCTTTCCCCTCCTCCCCACTTCTATCCCCCTTTCCCCTCCTCCCCACTTCTATCCCCATTTCCCTCCTCCCCACTTCTATCCCCCTTTCCCCTCATCCCCACTTCTATCCCCCTTTCCCCTCCTCCCCACTTCTATCCCCTTTCACCTCCTCCCCACTTCTATCCCCCTTTCCCCTCCTCCCCACTTCTATCCCCCTTTCCCCTCCTCCCCACTTCTATACCCCTTTCCCCTCCCCCACATCTATCCCCCCTTTCCCCCTCCTCCCCACTTCTATCCCCGTTTCCGTCCTCCCCACTTCTATCCCCCTTTCCCTCCTCCCCACTTCTATCCCCCTTTCCCTCCTCCCCACTTCTATCCCCCTTTCCCCTCATCCCCACTTCTATCCCCCTTTCCCCTCCTCCACACTTCTATCCCCGTTTCCCTCCTCCCCACTTCTATCCCCTTCCCCTCCTCCCCACTTCTATCCCCCTTTCCCCTCCTCCCCATTTCCATCCCCCTTTCCCCTCCTCCCCACTTCTATCCCCTTTCCCCTCCTCCCCACATCTATCCCCCTTTCCCCCTCCTCCCCATTTCTATCCCCCTTTCCCCTCCCCCCACTTCTATCCCCCTTTCCCCTCCTCCCCACTTCCATCCCCCTTTCCCCTCCTCCCCACTTCGATCCCCCTTTCCCCTCCCTCCCTACTTCTACCCTCCGCCCCACTTCTATCCCCTTTCCCCTCATCCCCAAATCTATCCCCCTTTCCCCTCCTCCCCACTTCTATCCCCATTTCCCTACCTCCCACCTCTATCCCCCTTTCCCCTCCTCCCCACCTCTATCCCCATTTCCCCTCCTCCCCACTTCTATCCCCCTCCTCCCCACTTCTATCCCCCTTTCCCCTCCTCCCCACTTCTATCCCCATTTCCCCTCCTTCCAACTCTATACCCCTTTCCCCTCCTCCCCACCTCTATCCCCATTTCCCCCTCCTCCCCACTTCTATCCCCCTCCTCCCCACTTCTATCCCCATTTCCCCACCTCACACCTCTATCCCGTTTCCCCCCTCCCCCACTTCTATCCCCCTTTCCCCTCCTCCCCACTTCCATCCCCCTTCCCCTCCTCCCTACTTCTACCCTCCCCCCCCACATCTATCCCCCTTCCCCCTCCTCCCCACTTCTATCCCCCTTTTCCCTCATCCCGACTTCTATCCCCCTTTCCCTCCTCCCCACATCTATCCCCCTTTCCCCTCCTCCCCACTTCTATCCCCATTTCCCCTCCTCCCACCTCTATCCCATTTTCCCCTCCTCCCCACCTCTATCCCCATTTCCCCCTCCTCCCCACTTCTATCCCCTCCTCCCCACATCTATCCCCCTTTCCCCTCCTCCCCACTTCTATCCCCCTTTCCCCTCCTCCCCACTTCTATCCCCATTTCCCCTCCTCCCACCTCTATCCCATTTTCCCCTCCTCCCCACCTCTATCCCCCTTTCCCCTCCTCCCCACTTCTATCCCCTTCCCCCTCCTCCCCACTTCTATCCCCATTTCCCCTCCTCCCACCTCTATCCCATTTTCCCCTCCTCCCCACCTCTATCCCCCCTTCCCCCTCCTCCCCACTTCTATCCCCCTTTCCCCTCCTCCCCACTTCTATCCCCCTTTCCCTCCTCCCCACTTCTATCCCCATTTCCCCTCCTCCCACCTCTATCCCATTTTCCCCTCCTCCCCACCTCTATCCCCCTTTCCCCTCCTCCCCACTTCTATCCCCCTCCTCCCCACATCTATCCCCCTTTCCCCTCCTCCCCACTTCTATCCCCGTTTCCCTCCTCCCCACTTCTATCCCCTTTCCCCTCCTCCCCCACTTCTATCCCCCTTTCCCCCTCCTCCCCATTTCCATCCCCCCTTTCCCATCCCCCACCTCTATCCCCCTTTCCCTCCTCCCCACTTCTATCCCCGTTTCCCTCCTCCCCACTTCTATCCCCTTTCCCTCCTCCCCACTTCTATCCCCCTTTCCCCTCCTCCCCACTTCCATCCCCCTTTCCTCCTCCCTACTTCTACCCTCCTCCCCACATCTATCCCCCTTTCCCCTCCTCCCCACTTCTATCCCCCTTTCACCTCCTCCCCACTTCTATCCCCATTTCCCCACCTCCCACCTCTATCCCCCTTTCCCCTCCTCCCCACTTCTATCCCCTTTCCCCTCCTCCCCACTTCTATCCCCCTTTCCCCTCCTCCCCACCTCTATCCCCCTTTCCCCTCCCCTCCCCACTTCTATCCCCCTTTCCCCTCCTCCCCACTTCTATCCCCATTTCCCCACCTCCCACCTCTATCCCCTTTCCCTCCTCCCCACTTCTATCCCCCTTTCCCCTCCTCCCCACTTCTATCCCCCTTTCCCCTCCTCCCCACTTCTATCCCCCTTTCCCCTCCCCTCCCCACTTCCATCCCCTTTCTCCTCCTCCCCACTTCTATCCCCTTTCCACTCCTCCCCACATCTATCCCCCTTTCCCCTCCTCCCCCACTTCTATCCCCCTTTCCCCTCCTCCCCATTTCTATCCCCCTTTCCCCTCCTCCCCATTTCTATCCCCCTTTGCCTTTTCCCTCCTCCGTCACTCTTTCCTGGTTTGTTGTTCCAGGTTCAGACACAGAGCGGTTGACACACTATGACAAAATGACAGACTATCCAAATATGAACCCCCCTCCCCCAGCTCCAGAGACGAGGGCAGTCTTCAGTCTCAGAGAGCTCAAACTGTATAAAGAACAACCTGGCCTGACACAATAGACATGTGGAACCGACTGGGACTGGAATACCTTATGTCTCTTGGAGTAAACATGGGGTAATGGAGGGTTTAAATTGAGTGCCTATATATTACACATAAATGCAGGCTGTCAAGACGTGTCCAACTGGAGAAAGTAGGGTGTTTTTGCTGTCCCCTGTGGTAAAACAAAAATATGAAATGGCAACTATTTTGTGAAGTTGGATTGAGAATAAAACCTTAATATAAAGTTTATTATTTTATTTTTTTACCAGGCAAGTCAGTTAAAAACAAATTCTTATTTTCAATGACGGCCTAGGAACAGTGGGTTAACTTCCTGTTCAGGGGCAGAACAACAGATTTGTACCTTGTCAGCTCAGGGATTTGAACAGAGGTCCGTGTTGACCAGAACTGCTGGAACCCTCTGTGTCCTTGCAGGGTTTACCCTGAAGTGTTATTTTAGGAAGTCAAAACAAGCATATTTTCCTGGGTCTCAAATGTCAGTGGGGCTGAGCCTCAGGTCAGAGGTCAGAGGGCGAATCAAACCAAAGAAACCACTACATAGCCGAAAATAAGTGTGCAATAAAATATTTTAATTCAACATGCACTTTACAGCGAAACCCTTTAAGGGAAGAAAAAAAGTAACATTTAACAAGATGACGTAATGTCCTCTGTGTGTCACTTAAAGTTTGTTTATTTTACCTTTATTTAACTAGGCAAGTCAGTTAAGAACAAATTCTTATTTTCAATGACTGCCTAGGAACAGTGGGCTAACTGCCTGTTCAGGGGCAGAACGACAGATTTGTACCTTGTCAGCTTGGGGGTTTGAACTTGCAACCTTCCGGTTACTAGTCTAACGCCCTAACCCTGCAGCCCCAAGATGCACAATACAGAAATCTCTCCGCCATTTCCTGTTTGATAAAATTCTAATAGTTCACCTAATTTCAGTTTATGTGACAAAAGAGGCAAGTATAATCTTTGTACTATCTAAACCACTGTGAAATATATTTTACATAGTAAAACATATTGTATTTTCAGCTGTTTGAAGCTGGTGTACAAAACTGAATGGTAAAAGACACACAAAAAAAATGAATGGGAAGCATAGAAATAACGCACATAGAACAGCTCAGCCGCTGCTTACACTTGCTTTCAATGAGAAAGACACTTCTATAACTCACGTTTCTATGTGAAATTTGGTCGGGTCGCCCAATAAGTGACATAAGTGCAGCTTGAAGACATGAAGAAAAACACATGAAGGGGAGTTACTACAGGGACAAATGAGAGAGGTGTTGTACACAAAGTAGAAGTTACTACAGGGACCAATGAGAGAGATGTAGTACACAAAGTAAAAGTTACTACAGGGACAAATGAGAGAGGTGTAGTACACAAAGTCAAAGCTACGTGGACTATGTTTAATTTCCTGCGTTGGGTATTAAAATGCCACATTGTGAGTAGTGTGGTCATAAAGAGAATGCATTGATGCTTAAGAATGTAGCCAGTCGGACACGCAGTGGGCTGTAAAAAAAACTATTTGCCATGGACCAATTAAACCGTGTTGGTCTCCAATCGGTGATGTAACAGATAGTTGTAATGAACCTGATGTGGATATTTGTTTATGTTCTCTTCAAGATACTCCCTAACCCTAAACCTAACCCTTAACCTTAACCCTAACCCTAAGCCTATGCCTAAATCTAAGCCTAAGCCTAAACCTAAACCTAAGCCAAACCCTAAACCGTAACCCTAACCCTAAGCCTAACCCTAAACTGTAACCCTAACCCTAAACCTAACCCTAACCCTAACCCTAACCCAAACCTAGCTCCTAATCCTAAACCGAAATATAACGCTTACCCTAATTCTAACCCTAAAACTTACCCCAAAGCTTAAAATAACCTTTGTCCTCATAGGGATGTGTGGAAATGTCCCCATAAAGGGAGAATTTTCCTTATTTTACTATCCTTGTGGGGACTTTGGGGATGTTAGGTCTCCACAAGGATATAAGAACCAACCAACCAACACTCACACACAAACACACTATAACTCTCTAATTATGTGTTATTCTGTGAGAAATGTTGAAAAATTAAGATTAGTACACTTGGGTTTTTAAAGCACAGCAGGCCCAGGGAGGAGGAAGACAGAGTGAAGGCACACAGTAAACCTTCTTGTTTCATTTTAACTTGTTTTCACCAACACACACACTTTCCCACACTTTTTCCAGTGGACCCGAACGAACACCAGATATGTAAAATAAATGTGTAGGGGGGTGCACAGTGGGCCCTCAATGGAAATGTGTTATTTTACATGTTCTGAGACCAATGAGTCTCAGGAGAAAAAAAATATTAATTGTATAAATTGTATTTTTTAGTAAACATTGAAAATGGGTCCCACAGACTTAATAATATGTGATTTGTTTCAGGAAACTAGGCATATGTTGCGCAGTAGAGCCATTTGAACCTAAACCTAAACAAAATGTGTTTTTTGGCCGAAATGTCTTCTAGAACATATTCACTTTCATGTGCCTCAATAACAACATTGTATGCCACCTGTAATACAAATAAAATTGTTAAATTATAAGCCTAGTTGGTTTAGCCACAGAAAAAGTAAGCAATCTTCCCACTAGCCATGTTTGGTTGAGATAATGAGTTGTCTGTACATGCCAAGTAAGATAGCTAAGGAGATGGAAAAAACACCTCTTCAAACTAAGCGTAACCATGGCATCCGTAACGTAGAGGGTAAAATAGTCTAGCTAGCTATATTACTGGTTTCAAATTTAGTCGGAAAGTCATTTTCATTTCAAGGTAAAGATTCTCTGAATCGGACAATCTGACAAACGGACAATCTGACAACTCTCTGAGTTTACGGGCGGGGCTATAGTTTAAGAGGGTGTGAACGATGCTGAATGGATGTAGACAAACTACAGTCCCTTCCCAATAATACTGCCCAATAATACTGCCCAATGATACTGCCCAATGATACTGCCCAATGATACTGCCCAATGATACTGCCCAATGATACTGCCCAATGATACTGCCCAATAATACTGCCCAATGATACTGCCCAATGATACTGCCCAATGATACTGCCCAATGATACTGCCCAATGATACTGCCCAATGATACTGCCCAATGATACTGCCCTATTATACTGCCCAATTATTAACACCACTGAAGCAGGCACTGAGTTAATGAACCGTACTGGAATATTAGGTAATTACACGCACTCACAATTAAATATACTGTAGTTAAAACGTCCGTGCTATAACAACTTTCCCGATACCTCATGGATGGGCTCCAGCATGGTCGCCTGAGGTCAACCAGCACAGAGGACGGTAGATCAGATTAGCCAGACTGTTAGTCAGCGCCATCACGCTCAATAGACTCTGAGTGCCGAGAGGTAGCCATGAGCTGACAGGAGAAGTGCAGTGTGTGTGTGTGTGTGTGTGTGTGTGTGTGTGTGTGTGTGTGTGTGTGTGTGTGTGTGTGTGTGTGTGTGTGTGTGTGTGTGTGTGTGTGTGCGTGTGTGCGTGTGCGCGTGTGCGTGTGTGTGTGTGTGTGTGTGCGTGTGTGTGCGTGTGTGTGTGTGCATGATGACCTTGTCCTTTCGCTCAATTACACCCTAGACAGAGAGCTGTATGATTAACTGAATCAATCTCTGCTGGGATGGAATGGGTGCAGTAGCATTTGGCTGTTATGTTATTGGTGGTCGTCTGATGAAGTTTTACAGTGTTATTTATGGCTAAACTGCTCCATACAATATTATTTTAAGGCAGGAAATGTGAACAATGTGATTAGATTACAGGAACTTCCACGGCGGGTGACTGCAAAGGACAGAAACACAACTGTGTGGAGAGAATGTGTGTGTGAGTGTGTGTGTGTGTGAGACCTACCTGCGTGTGAGATAAGAGGGTGTTCAGCCCGGTGACAGGGCGACTCAGGCAGCAGGACCGGTCCTTTCCTGCAGACCACGTCCCCAGCTTGCAGGACTAGAATGCACTGCAGAAGCAGCACAACATGCTGGGCAAGGGAGGAGCGGCCCGCCGAAGGCGGAGCCATGGGGAAGTGGGGTGTCGCTCACTTCCTGTCGGGCTGTGAGCCAATCGCATCGGAGAGACACACCTGTAGAGAGATGGAGAGAGAGAGGGAGAGAGAGAGAGAGAGAGAGAGAGAGAGAGAGAGAGTCATTTCCTTTTGCATGAGGCAGAGAGAAAGATGGAGCAGTGATTTACAGCTGGGAAAAACTGGAGCTCTTGATAAAACATGATAGAGTGAGGAAGAAACACTAGAGTGAGGAAGAAACACTAGAGTGAGGAAGAAACACTAGAGTGAGGAAGAAACACAAAGAGAGCCGGGGAACGTTAGACAAAGTGAAGATAGAGCGAGAAAGGAAAGAGGAGAGAGGGGGAGCCAATGACAGAGACAGAGGTTTCTAGTGTGAGACTCATGCTGAGTTGAGGCAGCTCGTCCTCACATTCACACTGATGACCCTGACCTGTAACTTCTGACTCCGGCCCCAAATTAGTGGATTCGGCTATTTCAGCCACAGCAGTTACTGACAAGTGTATAACATCGAGCGCACAGCCATGCAATCTCCACAGACAAACATTGTCATTAGAATGGCCTTACGGAACAGCTCAGTGACTTTTCAACGTGGCACCGTCATTGGATGCCACGTTTCCAACAAGTCAGTTGGTCAAACCCAGGTCTGTAGTCACGGCTCTCGCACTGTTATAGCAGCAATGGGGGGGACCAACTCCATATTAATACCCATGATTTTGGAATGAGATGTTCGACAAGCAGGTGTCCACATACTTTTGGTCATGTAGTGTATATATGTGTGTGGGGGGGGGGCACTACTCCTCATGGGGCCCCTTTTAAACATGGAGCCGATAAAAACACATTCACATTCTGCTTCAAATTGATCTGTTTGGATGCCTATTCGAACTCTACGGCCTTGGCAGCACATAGAGTATCTTTAGAAAGAAAGTGCACCAGTGGCTTTCTAATGTAAAGCACCTGTCAAACACTACCAGTCAAGACCATTCCATCTTTAGCTATTCTTTCCTCCCCCACTCTGTATAAAGTATATTCACATGGCTTTTAGCTTGTCTGTCCTTTAGAAGGTATATTACCTCATCTCTATACACTATAACTGTCCAGATGTATGTTTTCTTTAGTTAAGTTTACCTACCCTTTTGACAGCCTATTCAAACAGTCTCTGACAGTCTACATGTTATTTCTCTAAAGGAAGGTTACCAATTATAGTAGAAACCTTCAGGAAATGTATACTTAATATAATAATATTTACCCATTACAGCATTTTTCTAGAGTGATGTTTTCTCATTTTCTGACAATCTGAATGTCACTTCTCATAAACAGTAAAAGACAGCAGCAAACCTGGCAGACAATTATCTCAAGGTTCTGCCTGTGTTGATAATGTCACACACCAACACGCCACAGACAGTAACGTCATAGACATTACATTGGATGACTGAGAGATTCCATGCCAGATGTCCTGGGCTGACGTGGAGTGCTGATGCTATCTGATAGGTGGAGACATGTCTGATGTTATCTGATAGGTGGAGACATGTCTGATGCTATCTGATAGGTGGAGACATGTCTGATGCTATCTGATAGGTGGAGACATGTCTGATGCTATCTGATAGGTGGAGACATGTCTGATGCTATCTGATAGGTGGAGATATGTCTGATGTTATCTGATAGGTGGATACATGTCTGATGCTATCTGATAGGTGGAGACATGTCTGATGCTATCTGATAGGTGGAGACATGTCTGATGCTATCTGATAGGTGGAGACATGTCTGATGCTATCTGATAGGTGGATACATGTCTGATGTTATCTGATAGGTGGAGACATGTCTGATGTTATCTGATAGGTGGAGACATGTCTGATGTTATCTGATAGGTGGAGACATGTCTGATGTTATCTGATAGGTGGAGACATGTCTGATGCTATCTGATAGGTGGAGACATGTCTGATGTTATCTGATAGGTGGAGACATGTCTGATGTTATCTGATAGGTGGATACATGTCTGATGCTATCTGATAGGTGGAGACATGTCTGATGTTATCTGATAGGTGGAGACATGTCTGATGCTATCTGATAGGTGGAGATGTCTGATGCTATCTGATAGGTGGAGACATGTCTGATGCTATCTGATAGGTGGAGACATGTCTGATGTTATCTGATAGGTGGAGACATGTCTGATGTTATCTGATAGGTGGAGACATGTCTGATGTTATCTGATAGGTGAAGACATGTCTGATGTTATCTGGATAGGGTGAAGATATGTCTGATGCTATCTGATGGGTGGAGACATGTCTGATGCTATCTGATAGGTGGAGACATGTCTGATGCTATCTGATAGGTGGATACATGTCTGATGTTATCTGATAGGTGGAGACATGTCTGATGCTATCTGATAGGTGGAGACATGTCTGATGTTATCTGATAGGTGGAGAGCATGTCTGATGCTATCTGATAGGTGGATACATGTCTGATGTTATCTGATAGGTGGATACATGTCTGATGCTATCTGATAGGTGGAGACATGTCTGATGTTATCTGATAGGTGGAGACATGTCTGATGTTATCTGATAGGTGGAGACATGTCTGATGCTATCTGATAGGTGGATAAATGACATGTTATCTGATAGGTGGAGACATGTCTGATGCTATCTGATAGGTGGAGACATGTCTGATGCTATCTGGATAGGGGAGACATGTCTGATGCTATCTGATAGGTGGATACATGTCTGATGCTATCTGATAGGTGGAGACATGTCTGATGTTATCTGATAGGTAGAGACATGTCTGATGCTATCTGATAGGTGGAGACATGACATGTTATCTGATAGGTGGAGACATGTCTGATGCTATCTGATAGGTGGAGACATGTCTGATGCTATCTGATAGGTGGAGACATGTCTGATGCTATCTGATAGGTGGATACATGTCTGATGTTATCTGATAGGTGGAGACATGTCTGATGCTATCTGATAGGTGGAGACATGTCTGATGTTATCTGATAGGTGGAGACATGTCTGATGTTTTCTGATAGGTGGAGACATGTCTGATGTTATCTGATAGGTGGAGACATGTCTGATGTTATCTGATAGGTGGAGACATGTCTGATGCTATCTGATAGGTGGAGACATGTCTGATGTTATCTGATAGGTGGAGACATGTCTGATGCTATCTGATAGGTGGAGAGCATGTCTGATGTTATCTGATAGGTGGAGACATGTCTGATGCTATCTGATAGGTGGAGACATGTCTGATGTTATCTGATAGGTGGAGACATGTCTGATGCTATCTGGATAGGTGGAGACATGTCTGATGCTATCTGATAGGTGGAGACATGTCTGATGCTATCTGATAGGTGGAGACATGTCTGATGTTATCTGATAGGTGGAGACATGTCTGATGCTATCTGATAGGTGGAGACATGTCTGATGTTATCTGATAGGTGGAGACATGTCTGATGTTATCTGATAGGTGGAGACATGTCTGATGTTATCTGATAGGTGGAGACATGTCTGATGTTATCTGGATAGGTGGAGACATGTCTGACGCTATCTGATAGGTGGAGAAATGTCTGATGTTATCTGATAGGTGGATACATGTCTGATGTTATCTGATAGGTGGAGACATGTCTGATGCTATCTGATAGGTGGAGAATGTCTGATGCTATCTGATAGGTGGAGACATGTCTGATGTTATCTGATAGGTGGAGACATGTCTGATGCTATCTGATAGGTGGATACATGTCTGATGTTATCTGATAGGTGGAGACATGTCTGATGTTATCTGATAGGTAGAGACATGTCTGATGCTATCTGATAGGTGGAGACATGACATGTTATCTGATAGGTGGGAGACATGTCTGATGCTATCTGATAGGTGGAGACATGACATGTTATCTGATAGGTGGAGACATGTCTGATGCTATCTGATAGGTGGAGACATGTCTGATGCTATCTGATAGGTGGAGACATGTCTGATGCTATCTGATAGGTGGATACATGTCTGATGTTATCTGATAGGTGGAGACATGTCTGATGCTATCTGATAGGTGGAGACATGTCTGATGTTATCTGATAGGTGGAGACATGTCTGATGTTTTCTGATAGGTGGAGACATGTCTGATGTTATCTGATAGGTGGAGACATGTCTGATGTTATCTGATAGGTGGAGACATGTCTGATGCTATCTGATAGGTGGAGACATGTCTGATGTTATCTGATAGGTGGAGACATGTCTGATGCTATCTGATAGGTGGAGACATGTCTGATGTTATCTGATAGGTGGAGACATGTCTGATGCTATCTGATAGGTGGAGACATGTCTGATGTTATCTGATAGGTGGAGACATGTCTGATGCTATCTGATAGGTGGAGACATGTCTGATGCTATCTGATAGGTGGAGACATGTCTGATGCTATCTGATAGGTGGAGACATGTCTGATGTTATCTGATAGGTGGAGACATGTCTGATGCTATCTGATAGGTGGAGACATGTCTGATGTTATCTGATAGGTGGAGACATGTCTGATGTTATCTGATAGGTGGAGACATGTCTGATGTTATCTGATAGGTGGAGACATGTCTGATGTTATCTGATAGGTGGAGACATGTCTGACGCTATCTGATAGGTGGAGAAATGTCTGATGTTATCTGATAGGTGGATACATGTCTGATGTTATCTGATAGGTGGAGACATGTCTGATGCTATCTGATAGGTGGAGAAATGTCTGATGCTATCTGATAGGTGGAGACATGTCTGATGTTATCTGATAGGTGGAGACATGTCTGATGCTATCTGATAGGTGGAGAAATGTCTGATGCTATCTGATAGGTGGAGAAATGTCTGATGCTATCTCATAGGTGGAGACATGTCTGATGTTATCTGATAGGTGGAGAAATGTCTGATGCTATCTGATAGGTGGAGATATGACATGTTATCTGTCAGGTGTCCTGGGCGCACACCTGTAAACTGTTACAGTAATACAACTGTAATGGTTTTCTTGTGGGGAAAGAGAGGCGGACCAAAATGCAGCGTGGTTAGTTTTGTGCATCTTTAATAAAGATGAAAGTAACGACAATTTACAAAACAAGAAACGTACCAAAACAGTCCTATCTGGTGCCACAAACACAAAGACAGGAACAGTCACCCACAAAACCCAACACAAAACAGGTTTAAATATGGTTCCCAATCAGAGACAATGGCTTACACCTGCCTCTGATTGAGAACCATATCAGGCCTAACATAGAAATGGACAAACCAGACACACAACATAGAATGCCCACCCAGCTCACGCCCTGACCAACAGTAAAACAAGGAAAACACACACGAACGATGGTCAGAACGTGACAACAACCTAGTCCTGACACTGTTACAGTAAAACAACCCAGTCCTTAAACTGTTACAGTAATACAACCCAGTCCTTAAACTGTTACAGTAATACAACCCAGGTCAAATCATATCTATCGAGGGTGATTTTGGGTAAACTCCTTCTTTACCTCTGTCACAAACAAAAAACATTATTCATACACTGTTTTTCAACGCAACATCTAATAGTTCTCAAATACCACTGCATTAGAGACCACATAGAGACCCCCGCCAATAAAAGACTAATCTACAAGTCAGGTCATGTATTTACACTGCAGAACATAAATACTATGGTTTAACTAACCTGAGGACTCACACAATTTCTTACATCATTCGCATGGGACTCAATAAAGTCATCAGCGATTGGATCATCTCTAACCAATCAGCCAATGGCAAATTTTCAAACGTTCTCTTTACCGACGTGTGTTCTGTCCCTGTTCTGTCCCGGAACAACCCAAACAATTTACTTTGGCTTTGTGGTCAAGACACACACACACTCACACACACACACACACACACACACACACAAACACACACACACACACACACACACACACACACACACACACACACACACACACACACACACACACACACAAACACGCACACACAGTAAAACAGCTCGAGACTTTACTTTAGAATCTAAGTTTAGAGGAAAACTAACAAGAGAAGACTGAAATGTGTGTGTGTGTGCGCGCGTGCGTGTGTGAGTGCTTTGACAGTCGTTTGGTCAGTTGTCTGTCAGTAACTATATCAACTCTGTTTCAGGTGTGAAGTAGCATGCAGGGATTTGGAGTCCTTTCTTGCCTCCTTCTGCTACTTCCTAAAACGACATCCTGTGTACTAATCATATTACATGCTATTTAGTACGTACTGTTTAGTAATAACGTATGTAGTCAGCACCAAATATCACTCTACTACGCATCCAAACTGAAAAGGTGTCATCTAGCTCATAATCACGCATGTATCCTGCCATTGGTCTCTATTCTATGGTGCTAAAACAAACACCTTTAGTCTAGTGACTGTGATCATAAACACACGTGAGTGTGAAAAGACCATTCTCTTCCTCAGTAGTGCAGAAAATTATACTTGATGAAAAGCTGAAATTAGTATGCCATTCTGGCATTTAATTAACGCATACTCAATATTTGAAATTTCCCATGGTATTCTGTAAAAAGTTTAATATACACATACCCAAAAGCCTAGTATTTAGAAGACAAGTGTGGGTATTGGGACTCAACCCAGTGTGTCTGTTAAATAAACTATCAACACCAAAGCCACTGAGTCAGCGGGAATGTATTACAGTTTTTCTCTCCAATAGGATTCTGTTATGAGGAGAGGCTCTCAATAAATGTTGATCCATTTCAGAAGGATTATGATCACAGTCACTAGACTAAAGGTGTTTATGATCACAGTCACTAGACTAAAGGTGTTTATGATCACAGTCACTAGACTAAAGGTGTTTATGATCACAGTCACTAGACCAAAGGTGTTTATGATCACAGTCACTAGACTAAAGGTGTTTATGATCACAGTCACTAGACTAAAGGTGTTTATGATCACAGTCACTAGACTAAAGGTGTTTATGATCACAGTCACTAGACTAAAGGTGTTTATGATCACAGTCACTAGACTAAAGGTGTTTATGATCACAGTCACTAGACTAAAGGTGTTTATGATCACAGTCACTAGACTAAATGTGTTTATGATAACAGTCACGAGACTAAAGGTGTTTATGATCACAGTCACTAGACTAAAGGTGTTTATGATCACAGTCACTAGACTAAAGGTGTTTATGTTCACAGTCACTAGACTAAAGGTGTTTATGATCACAGTCACTAGACTAAAGGTGTTTTATGATCACAGTCACTAGACTAAAAAGGTGTTTATGATCACAGTCACTAGATTAAAGGTGTTTATGATCACAGTCACTAGGTGTTTTTGTCACAGTCACTAGAAAAGGTGTTTATGATCACAGTCACTAGACTAAAGGTGTTTATGATCACAGTCACTAGACTAAAGGTGTTTATGATCACAGTCACAAGACTAAAGGTGTTTATGATCACAGTCACTAGACTAAGGTGTTTATGATCACAGTCACTAGACTAAAGGTGTTTATGATCACAGTCACTAGATTAAAGGTGTTTGTGATCACAGTCACACTAAAGGTGTTTATGATAGTCACTAAAGGTGTTTATGATCACAGTCACTAGACTAAAGGTGTTTATGATCACAGTCACTAGACTAAGGTGTTTATGATCACAGTCACTAGACTAAAAGGTGTTTATGATCACAGTCACTAGACTAAAGGTGTTTATGATCACAGTCACTAGACTAAAGGTGTTTATGATCACAGTCACTAGATTAAAGGTGTTTATGATCACAGTCACTAGACTAAAGGTGTTTTTTGTCACAGTCACTAGACTAAAGGTGTTTATGATCACAGTCACTAGACTAAAGGTGTTTATGATCACAGTCACTAGACTAAAGGTGTTTATGATCACAGTCACAAGACTAAAGGTGTTTATGATCACAGTCACTAGACTAAAGGTGTTTATGATCACAGTCACTAGACTAAAGGTGTTTATGATCACAGTCACTAGACTAAAGGTGTTTATGATCACAGTCACTAGACCTAAAGGTGTTTATGATCACAGTCACTAGACTAAAGGTGTTTATGATCACAGTCACTAGACTAAAGGTGTTTATGATCACAGTCACTAGACTAAAGGTGTTTATGATCACAGTCACTAGACTAAAGGTGTTTATGATCACAGTCACTAGACTAAAGGTGATTATGATCACAGTCACTAGACTAAAGGTGTTTATGATCACAGTCACTAGACTAAAGGTGATTATGATCACAGTCACTAGACTAAAGGTGTTTATGATCACAGTCACTAGACTAAAGGTGTTTATGATCACAGTCACTAGACTAAAGGTGTTTATGACTACAGTCACTAGACTAAAGGTGTTTATGATCACAGTCACTAGACTAAAGGTGTTTATGATCACAGCCTAGACTAAAGGGTGTTTATGATCACAGTCACTAGACAAAAGGTGATTATGATCACAGTCACTAGACTAAAGGTGTTGATGATCACAGTCACTAGGACTAAAGGTGTTTATGATCACAGTCACTAGACTAAAGGTGTTTATGATCACAGTCACTAGACTAAAGGTGTTTATGATCACAGTC
>NC_088239.1:8936244-9135206 GCF_036934945.1 Oncorhynchus masou masou | reverse complement strand
AAGGTTCTACAAGGGGCTTGGTGATGAAGGTTATACAGGAGGCTTGATATCTAAGGTTCTACAGGAAGATGATAGTTGTGTTTCCTAATCTCCTCTCTAAGATCTGTGTTCTTCCCCAGACAGAACGCAGGGTGTTTTTGATGTATCACAACAAACCAATATCTCCTTCTACAAACCTAAACCTACAGTATATATGTGAAGGGTAAACATGAAACGGTGGTTCATTAAAGTGAGAAAAACAACAAATACAATTTATATATATATATATATTTTTTTTTTATGTTTGAGTAGCAAATGTTTGAACACCAAAATGATATAGAACCTGATGAAGCACTGCAGGCCTACAAAGAGAGGTGGTGATTGGTTGAAAATAAATAGATAAATAATCTCAATAAAAGAGGTCCTGGTCTTCAATAAGGGGCTGTTACAAATAGCAACAACCTCGTTTAATATTTGTTTTTTTAAACCTTTTTTGACTCCTGACTGTTAGGTGTTATGTCGTGTTTGGTGTTCAAGATCCCCAATAGGATTTCCATGACACATATCTGCCAAGCCACATTATCAGCGTGTAAAAGCTTGAGATCACACGCCCTGTCCCCTCGTGTCCCCATCATTATCTCTGTGACATCATTGGCAGTTATTAGTGACACTAAGGTCTGTAGAGGTACCCGTCTATCACTCTCACAGCTCGTTAGCCGGAGCAGAGCCGGAGCTACCGAAGAACGGTTGCCTTTGCACGCTGGATAGTAGGAACGTCAGTGTAAACGAAGGCCAAATGGAACCCACGGGACCCTGAACAGACTCTACCCCAAAGCTACAAAACTGTTCAATAGTTAACCAAATAGTTACCAGGACTATCTGCATTGACCCTCTTTGATTCATCATATACACTGTTGTTACTGTTTATTGTCTATCCTGTTGCCTAGTCACTTTATTCCAAGCTATATGTACATACACTACATGGCCAAAAGTATGTAGACACCTGCTCATCGAACATCTCATTCCAAAATCCATTAACATGGAGTTGGTCCCCCCTTTGCTGCTATAGGTTCCTGCAGAACCTTAATCTCCAAGCCTCCTGCAGAACCTTAATCTCCAAGCCTCCTGTAGAACCTTAATCACCAAGCCTCCTGTAGTACTTGGTACCCCGGGGAGGCAGTGTAGCTTGGTGGTTAGAGCATTTGGACTAGTAATCGAAAGGTTGCAAGTTCAAATCCCCGAGCTGACAAGGTACAAAATCTGTCGTTCTGCCCCTGAACAGGCAGTTAACCCACTGTTCCTAGGCCGTCATTGAAAATAAGAATTTGTTCTTAACTGACTTGCCTAGTAAAATAAAGATAAATAAATAACTGCTTCCACTATTTTGGGAAGGCTTTCAACTAGATGCTGGACTTGCTGCGGGGACTTGCTTCCATTCAGCCACAAGAGCATTAGTGAGGTCGGGCACTGATGTTGGGCCATTAGGCCTGGCTCGCAGTCGGTTCACACGGATCTCAACAGACCAATTCTGTACGGACTTTGCTTTGTGCACAGGGGCATTGTCATGCTGAAACAGGAAAGGGCCTTTTGGAAACAGAATTGTCTAGAATGTCATTGTATGCAGTTATGTTAAGATTTTCCACTGGAACTAAGGTGCCTGAACCAGGAAAAACAGCACCAGACCCATTATTCTGCCTCCACCAAACTTTACAGTGGTCACTATGCATACGGGCAGGTAGCGTTCTCCTAGCATCCACCAAACCCAGAATTGTCCGTCGGACTGCCAGATAGTGAAGCGTGATTCATCACTCAAGAGAACGCATTTTCGTTGCTCCAGAGCTGAATGGCAGCGAGCTTTACACCACTCCAGCCGATGCTTGGCATTGCACATGGTGATCTTACGCTTGTCTGAGGCTGCTCGGGCATGGAAACCCATTTCATGAAGCTCTCGACAAACAGTTATTGTGCTGATGATGCTTCCGGGGGCAGTTTTGAACTCGGTAGTGAGTGTTGCAACCAAGGACAGACAATGTACGTGCAACACACTTCAGCGCAAAGCGATCCAGTTCTGTGAGCTTTTGTGGCCTACCACTTCACATCTAAGCCATTGTTGCTCCTATATTTTTCCACTTCACAATAACAGCACCTACAGTTGACTGGGGCAGCACTAGCAGGGCAGACATTTGATGAACTGACCTGTTGGAAAGGTGGCATCCTATGAAGGTGCCACATTGAAAGTCCACTGAGCTTTTCAGTAAGGCTATTCTACTGTCAATGTCTGTCTATGGAGATTGCATGGCTGTGTGCTCGATATAATACACCTGGCAGCAACGGGTGTGGTTGAAATAGCAGAATCCACTAATTTGAAGGCATGTCGACATACTTTTGGCTATGTAGTGTACCTCCATTACCTCGTACCTCTGCACATCAACTCTACTGGTACACCGTTTATATAGCCAGGTTATTACCTCGTACGCCTGGACATCGACTCTACTGGTACACAGTTTATATAGCCAAATTATTACCTCGTACCTCTGCACATCAACTCTACTGGTACACCGTTTATATAGCCAGGTTATTACCTCGTACGCCTGGACATCGACTCTACTGGTACACAGTTTATATAGCCAAATTATTACCTCGTACCTCTGCACATCAACTCTACTGATACACCATTTATATAGCCAAGTTATTATCTCGTACCTCTGCACATCAACTCTACTGGTACACCGTTTATATAGCCAGGTTATTATCTCGTACCTCTGCACATCAACTCTACGGGTACACAGTTTATATAGCCAAGTTATTACCTCGTACCTCTGCTCAATCAACTCTACTGGTACACCGTTTATATAGCCAGGTTATTACCTTGTACGCCTGCACATTGACTCTACTGGTACACCGTTTATATAGCCAGGTTATTACCTCGTACCTCTGCACATCAACTCTACTGGTACACCGTTTATATAGCCAGGTTATTATCTCGTACCTCTGCACATCAACTCTACTGGTACACCGTTTATATAGCCAGGTTATTACCTTGTACGCCTGCACATTGACTCTACTGGTACACCGTTTATATAGCCAGGTTATTACCTCGTACGCCTGCACATCAACTCTACTGGTACCCCGTTTATAGCCAAGTTATCATTACTCATTGTGTGTTTATTATTACTTGTATTATTACGTGTTTAACTTTTCTATTATTTCTCTATTTTCTTTATTTCTGCGTTGTTGGGAAGGACCCATAAGTAAACATTTCACTGTTAATCTACATCTGTTGTTAACAAAGCACGGGACAAATACAATTTGATTTGAGGTGAAGTGACTGTGGGACGTTGGGGAGGGAAGTGACAAGCGACCTATTGGAGTTTGATGTTGGTTGTTTGTGAATGAACATAGTTTAAAATTCTCTGAAAATCTGTGAACACAGAACGGGAAAACAGAGTAGATAGAGTAGACCTACAATTAAGTACATTTAAACAAGATAACTTCAGTTGGTTGACGTTGTAAAGTACTTAGTGTGTGATTAAATGGTATTACCATTAAATAGGACATGTCCTGTAATGTAGGGAAACACATTGATGGAACACAACGTGATGGAACACACAGTGATGGAACATAGAGTGATGGAATACAATGTGATGGAACACACAGTGTACAATATGATACAATGTGATGGAACACACAGTGATGACACAGTGATTGAATACAGTGATTGAATACAATGTGATGGAAACACAGTGATGGAACACACCGTGATGGAATGCAATGTGATGGAACACACAGTGATGGAACACACAGTGATGAAATACAACGTGATGGAACACACAGTGATGGAACACACAGTGATGGAATACAACATGATGGAACAAACAGTGATGGAACACAGTGATGGAATACAATGTGATGGAACACACAGTGATGGAACATAGAGTGATGGAATACAATGTGATGGAACACACAGTGATGGAACACAGTGATGGAATACAATGTGATGGAACACACAGTGACGGAATACAATGTATGGAACACACAGTGATGGACCACACGGTGATGGAACACACAGTGTTGGAACGCACAGTGATGGAACACACAGTGATGGAATACAATGCGATGGAACACACAGTGATGGAACACACAGTGATGGAACACACAGTGATGGAATAGAATGTGATGGAACACACAGTGATGGAACATACAGTGATGGACCACACAGTGATGGAATACAATGTGATGGAACACACAGTGATGGAATACAACATGATGGAACACACAGTGATGGAACACACAGTGATGAAATACAACGTGATGGAACACACAGTGATGGAACACACAGTGATGGAATACAACATGATGGAACAAAAAGTGATGGAACACACAGTGATGGAATACAATGTGATGGAACACACAGAGATGGAACATAGAGTGATGGAATACAATGTGATGGAACACACAGTGATGGAACACAGTGATGGAATACAATGTGATGGAACACACAGTGACGGAAGACAACGTATGGAACACACAGTGATGGAACACACAGTGATGGACCACACAGTGATGGAACACACAGTGATGGAACGCACAGTGATGGAACACACATTGATGGAATACAATGCGATGGAACACACAGTGATGGAACACACAGTGATGGAATAGAATGTGATGGAACACACGGTGATGGAACATACAGTGATAGACCACACAGTGATGAAATACAATGTGATGGAACACACAGTGATGGAATACAACATGATGGAACACACAGTGATGGAACACACAGTGATGGAACCCACAGTGATGGAATACAACGTAATCAAACACACGGTGATCGAACACACAGTGATGGAACATGCAGTGATGGAACATAGTGATGGAACACACAGTCATGGAACACAGTGATGGAATACAACATGATGGAAGACACAGTGATGGAACACAGTGATGGAACACACAGTGAAGGAACACACAGTGAAGGAACACACAGTGATGGAAGACACAGTGATGGAACACACAGTGATGGAATACAACGTGATGGAACACAGTGATGGAACACACAGTGATGGAACACACAGTGATGGAATAAAACGTGATGGAACACACAGTGATGGAATACAACCTGATGGAACACACGGTGATGGAACACACAGTGATGGAACATGCAGTGATGGAACAATGTGATGGAACACACAGTGATGGAACACAACATGATGGAACAAAAAGTGATGGAACACACAGTGATGGAATACAATGTGATGGAACACACAGAGATGGAATACAATGCGATGGAACACACAGTGATGGAACACACAGTGATGGAATAGAATGTGATGGAACACACGGTGATGGAACATACAGTGATAGACCACACAGTGATGGAATACAATGTGATGGAACACACAGTGATGGAATACAACATGATGGAACACACAGTGATGGAACACACAGTGATGGAACCCACAGTGATGGAATACAACGTAATCAAACACACGGTGATCGAACACACAGTGATGGAACATGCAGTGATGGAACATAGTGATGGAACACACAGTCATGGAACACAGTGATGGAATACAACATGATGGAACACACAGTGATGGAACACAGTGATGGAACACACAGTGAAGGAACACACAGTGAAGGAACACACAGTGATGGAATACACAGTGATGGAACACACAGTGATGGAATACAACGTGATGGAACACAGTGATGGAATACAACCTGATGGAACACACGGTGATGGAACACACAGTGATGGAACATGCAGTGATGGAACAATGTGATGGAACACACAGTGATGGAACACAGTGATGGAATACCACATGATGGAACACACAGTGATGGAACACAGTGATGGATCACACAGTGATGGAACACAGTGATGGATTACAATGTGATGGAACACACAGTGATGGAGAATACAGTGATGTAACACAGTGATGGAATACAATGTGATGGAACACAATGATGGAACACACAGTGATGGAACACACAGTGATGGAATACTATGTTGAAAAAAAGTTGACTACAGATATTATTTGTTTATTCAACAATCAGTACAAATTCCATGTCCATTCACCGTCATAAGGATAGTGAGAATAGAGGACATCTGTCAATTGTAAGAAAGAGAGAGAATGGATCCAATGTGATTTCCTAACATAGCAAGCTGAGTACGTTACTTTGTTTTCATCCAGAACTTTTGTCCCCAAAAGTAAGACTGCTTTCTTGTACGGTTTTTGGTTGTTAATGGTTTCTCCTCAGGCAGTTCACACACCACCCATCTCTAATCACCCCTCCCATCTGTCTCTGTCTGATCAATCCCACAATCCCACCCTGACACAGGAAACAAATTAAAGGCAACATGAAACGAGATTCTCTTCATTTAACTAAAAGCATGTTGTGCAAATTACAAAGCTCTGTGATAACTTGTCGGGGACGCTTCCAAACACAGACACAGGCGTTCAAATCAACTGGGACGTGAAAGAAGGAGAAAGGGAGAGGGAGCGAGAGAGAAAGGGAGAGGGAGAGAAAGGGAGAGGGAGTGAGAGAGAAAGGGAGAGGGAGTGAGAGAGTGAGAGAGTGAGAGAGTGAGAGAGAGAAAGAGAGAGGGAGCGAGAGAGAGTGAGAGAAGAAAAAGGGAGAGAGAGCGAGAGAGAGTGAGAGAGAGAGAAAGGGAGAGAGAGCGAGAGAGAGTGAGAGAGAGAGAAAGGGAGAGAGAGCGAGAGAGAGAGTGAAAGAGAGAGAAAGAGAGAGGGAGCGAGAGAGAGAGAGAGAGAGACTGAGAGAGAGAAAGGGAGAGGGAGCGAGAGAGAGAGTGAGAGAGAGAGAAAGGGAGAGGGAGCGAGAGTGAGAGTGAAAGAGAGAAATAGAGAGAAAGAGAGAGAAAGCATGAGAAAGATTGAAAGAGAATATGAAAAGGAAAGCCATTCAGTGAATGGGTGTAACACAGTCTGTATCTGAGGCTAGATAACAATCCCCTGTAATCATTTCTGGATTTGGTCCAGCTTTGTAAAATTGTACTCCAAAAGTAGTTTTTTTTGTTAACCCTAACCCTTTTCTTAATCTCAACCTAATTCTCCGAACCTGCTACATTTATTCTCTTAACCTGCTGTGTAAACTTTCCTAAAAGTTCACCTATAAAAAGTCCATTTGGACCAAAGCTGCATGCTGTCTAGACAAAAACCTGCAATTCTTTATAAAACTGATGACAAACTGATGACAAACCTTCTGTCTGTCTGGGCCAGGCCAGCCCCAACAGCATAACAAACCATGCAGCACAGCTGTCAAGTACTGTGTGTGTGTGTGTGTGTGTGTGTGTGTGTGTGTGTGTGTGTGTGTGTGTGTGTGTGTGTGTGTGTGTGTGTGTGTGTGTGTGCGTGTGCGTGTGTGTGTGTGCCAGTGTTCTGATTATGAAGGAGTACCACACCGTGTGTTAGCATCCCAGGGCTTTGTATAGCTGTCAAATGAGACTATAGAGAAACGTCAACACATCCCAAATTTATAACAATTGATGAAGACATTTCTTCTGCCCAGTCTGACAGCCCAGTGTTCTTCACTCCTGGTCCTGTCGGGGCTTTAGTTCCTGGTCTTAGTTGCTGGTCCTGTAGGGGCTTTAGTTCATGATCCTGTAGGGGCTTTAGTTCCTGATCCTGTAGGGGCTTTAGTTCCTGGTCCTGTAGGAGCTTTAGTTACTGGCCTTAGTTCCTGGTCCTGAAGGGGCTTTAGTTCATGATCCTGTAGGGGCTTTAGTTCATGATCCTGTAGGGGCTTTAGTTCCTGGTCCTGTAGGGGCTTTAGTTCATGATCCTGTGGGGGCTTTAGTTCCTGATCGTGTATGGGCTTTAGCTCCTGGTCTTAGTTCCTGGTCCTGTAGGAGCTTTAGTTCATGATCCTGTAGGGGCTTTAGTTCCTGGTGCTGTAGGGCTTTAGTTCCCTGTCCTGTAGGGGCTTTAGTTCATGATCTTGTAGGGGCTTTAGTTCCTGGTGCTGTAGGAGCTTTAGTTCATGATCCTGTAGGGGCTTTAGTTCCTGGTGCTGTAGGGCTTTAGTTTCTGATGTTGTAGGGGCTTTTGTTCCTGGTCCTGTAGGGGCTTTAGTTTCTGGTGTTGTAGGGGCTTTAGTTTCTGGTGTTGTAGGGGCTTTTGTTCCTGGTCCTGTAGGGGCTTTTGTTCCTGGTCCCGTAGGGGCTTTAGTTTCTGGTGTTGTAGGGGCTTTTGTTCCTGGTCCTGTAGGGGCTTTTGTTCCTGGTCCTGTAGGGGCTTTAGTTTCTGGTGTTGTAGGGGCTTTTGTTCCTGGTCTTGTAGGGGCTTTAGTTTCTGGTGTTGTAGGGGCTTTTGTTCCTGGTCTTGTAGGGGCTTTAGTTTCTGGTGTTGTAGGGGCTTTTGTTCCTGGTCCTGTAGGGGCTTTAGTTTCTGGTGTTGTAGGAGCTTTAGTTTCTGGTGTTGTCGGGGCTTTTGTTCCTGGTCCTGTCGGGGCTTTTGTTCCTGGTCTTGTAGGGGCTTTAGTTTCTGGTGTTGTAGGGGCTTTTGTTCCTGGTCCTGTAGGGGCTTTAGTTTCTGGTGTTGTAGGGGCTTTTGTTCCTGGTCCTGTAGGGGCTTTAGTTTCTGGTGTTGTAGGGGCTTTTGTTCCAGCCATAACACACTTGATTCAACACCTGATTCAGCTAATCAAGGTGTTGATGAGTAGCTGATTGGTTGAGTCAAGTGTGTTAGTGCTGGGCTGGAACAAACACCCCACAAACCCAGTGGGTCTCTGGAATAGGGCTGTGGTGGTCACAAAGGTTTGTCCACCGGTGATTGTAGTCACAGTAATTAAACGTTAACATAAAAACATTTAGCATCTCCTTGGCTTCCACACACAGCCTACAAGCCTCTGATGCAGACCTTTGGAACATCTACACCGAATACATCCATGTCATATATTGCCTACACCTTCACAATCAAACCATTATTCATTTTAGACAGGTCTAAAGAAGCATGAAATGAAATAAATGTAGTTTATTTCAGAACAGAATAACATACTCTGAGTTGTCCTCATGTTAGGTCCTGATCTGCCTATGCCAAATGGCTGTGGGCTACACTAGTTCACTTAGCAGACACGATTTGCTTAGAATTCCGTGGCATTATTTTATAGTATGAAGAATACAATGGAACAAAGCTGAATGGAATAGGAAGGCTTTTATCTCCAAACGATTTGAGGGAGTGCGCACACACTATTCCCTGTTGAGATGTTAACAAAGAAATAGGTCCTGCTTTATGCTTCATTTAGATTTATTAATGCAACTTTAGTTGTTCTACAAACGTTGGGCGATATCTTAAGACATGTAATACATTGTAAGGCTGCATGATGAGACTCTAATAAGGATTTTTTTAAGTATCTTGAAAGGCATGAGCTCTGCTTTGTTTTTTGCACAGTCTGTACACACTTCATCAGTCACTCATTCACTATGTGACAAGCACCTGATAATATAGTGGTAATATGGTCACTGTAACAGTCCTAGCCTGGTGTGGTGGTAATATGGTCACTGTAACAGCCCTAGTCTGGTGGTAATATGGTCACTGTAACAGTCCTAGTCTGGTGGTAATATGGTCACTGTAACAGTCCTAGTCTGGTGTGGTGGTAATATGGTCACTGTCAGTCTGGTGGTAATATGGTCACTGTAACAGTCCTAGTCTGGTGGTAATATGATCACTGTAACAGTCCTAGTCTGGTGGTAATATGGTCACTGTAACAGTCCTAGTCTGGTCTGGTGGTAATATGGTCACTGTAACAGTCCTAGTCTTGTGGTAATATGGTCATGGTAACAGTCCAAGTCTGGTGGTAATATGGTCACTGTAAAAGCCCTAGTCTGGTGGTAATATGGTCACTGTAACAGTCCTAGTCTGGTGGTAATATGGTCACTGTAACAGCCCTAGTCTGGTGGTAATATGGTCACTGTAACAGTCCTAGTCTGGTGGTAATATGGTCACTGTAACAGTCCTAGTCTGGTCTGGTGGTAATATGGTCACTGTAAAAGCCCTAGTCTGGTGGTAATATGGTCACTGTAACAGTCCTAGTCTGGTCTGGTGGTAATATGGTCACTGTAACAGCCCTAGTCTGGTGGTAATATGGTCACTGTAACAGTCCTAGTCTGGTGGTAATATGGTCACTGTAACAGTCCTAGTCTGGTGGTAATATGGTCACTGTAACAGCCCTAGTCTGGTGGTAATATGGTCACTGTAACAGTCCTAGTCAGGTGGTAATATGGTCACTGTAACAGTCCTAGTCTGGTCTGGTGGTAATATGGTCACTGTAACAGTCCTAGTCTGGTGGTAATATGGTCACTGTAACAGCCCTAGTCTGGTGGTAATATGGTCACTGTAACAGCCCTAGTCTGGTCTGGTGGTAATATGGTCACTGTAACAGTCCTAGTCTGGTGGTAATATGGTCACTGTAACAGTCCTAGTCTGGTGGTAATATGGTCACTGTAAGAGTCCTAGTCTGGTGGTAATATGGTCACTGTAACAGCCCTAGTCTGGTGGTAATATGGTCACTGTAACAGCCCTAGTCTGGTCTGGTGGAAATATGGTCACTGTAACAGCCCTAGTCTGGTCTGGTGGTAATATGGTCACTGTAACAGTCCTAGTCTGGTGGTAATATGGTCACTGTAACAGTCCTAGTCTGGTCTGGTGGTAATATGGTCACTGTAACAGCCCTAGTCTGGTGGTAATATGGTCACTGTCCTTGTCAGGTGGTAATATAGTCACTGTAAACCTAGTCTGGTCTGGTGGATGGTCACTGTAACAAACAGTCACTGTAACCAACTAAAGCCCGAATAGACAGCAGAACCCAGTTTGGTGAGGCAGACACAGCAGTCTTAAGACTGTAACAGTCCTTGTCTATTTAATAAAGTCAAAAAGTCCTAAAATGCAAAAATGGCAAATCCAAAAGTCTGGTAGGTAAAAACACAAAAAGTCCTAGTCTGGTGGTAAAGTCACTGTAACAGTCCTAGTCTGGTCAAATATAAACAAAAACAAAAAACAGAATATGGTCACAAGAACAGTCCTAGTCTGGTGGTAATATGGTCACTGTAACAAGAGTACACAGAACACTAGTCTGGTGGTAATATGGTCATACAAACACAGTAATATGGCACAGAACTGAGGGAAACAAAGGGTTTAATATGGTCACTGTAACAGTCCTAGACTGGTCTGGTGGTGTCACTGTAAAGCCCTAATAATGGGGTCACTGTAAAACCTAGGGTCAAAAAGCTGTAACAATGGGGACATCTGGTCACTGTAACAAAACCCGGAACAAGTCCCTGGCCAAATATGGTCACTGTAACAGTCCTAGTCTGGTCTGGTGGTAATATGGTCACTGTAACAGCCCTAGTCTGGTGGTAATATGGTCACTGTAACAGTCCTAGTCTGGTGGTAATATGGTCACTGTAACAGTCCTAGTCTGGTCTGGTGGTAATATGGTCACTGTAACAGTCCTAGTCTGGTGGTAATATGGTCACTGTAACAGTCCTAGTCTCTGGTCTGGTGGTAATATGGTCACTGTAACAGCCCTAGACTGGTCTGGTGGTAATATGGTCACTGTAACAGCCCTAGTCTGGTGGTAATATGGTCACTGTAACAGTCCTAGTCTGGTGGTAATATGGTCACTGTAACAGCCCTAGTCTGGTGGTAATATGGTCACTGTAACAGTCCTAGTCTGGTCTGGTGGTAATATGGTCACTGTAACAGCCCTAGTCTGGTGGTAATATGGTCACTGTAACAGTCCTAGTCTGGTGGTAATATGGTCACTGTAACAGCCCTAGTCTGGTGGTAATATGGTCACTGTAACAGCCCTAGTCTGGTGGTAATATAGTCACTGTAACAGCCCTAGTCTGGTGGTAATATGGTCACTGTAACAGTCCTAGTCTGGTCTGGTGGTAATATGGTCACTGTAACAGCCCTAGTCTGGTCTGGTGGTAATATGGTCACTGTAACAGCCCTAGTCTGGTGGTAATATGGTCACTGTAACAGTCCTAGTCTGGTGGTAATATGGTCACTGTAACAGTCCTAGTCTGGTGGTAATATGGTCACTGTAACAGTCCTAGTCTGGTGGTAATATGTAACAGTCACTGTAACAGTCCTAGTCTGGTCTGGTGGTAATATGGTCACTGTAACAGTCCTAGTCTGGTGGTAATATGGTCACTGTAACAGTCCTAGTCTGGTGGTAATATGGTCACTGTAACAGTCCTAGTCTGGTGGTAATATGGTCACTGTAACAGCCCTAGTCTGGTGGTAATATGGTCACTGTAACAGCCCTAGTCTGGTCTGGTGGTAATATGGTCACTGTAACAGCCCTAGTCTGGTGGTAATATGGTCACTGTAGCCCTAGTTTGGTGGTAATATGGTCACTGTCCTAGTCTGGTCTGGTGGTAATATGGTCACTGTAACAGTCCTAGTCTGGTGGTAATATGGTCACTGTAACAGTCCTAGTCTGGTAGTAATATGGTCACTGTAACAGTCCTAGTCTGGTGGTAATATGGTCACTGTAACAGTCCTAGTCTGGTCTGGTGGTAATATGGTCACTGTAACAGCCCTAGTCTGGTGGTAATATGGTCACTGTAACAGTCCTAGTCTGGTGGTAATATGGTCACTGTAACAGCCCTAGTCTGGTGGTAATATGGTCACTGTAACAGTCCTAGTCTGGTGGTAATATGGTCACTGTAACAGTCCTAGTCTGGTGGTAATATGGTCACTGTAACAGCCCTAGTCTGGTGGTAATATGGTCACTGTAACAGCCCTAGTCTGGTGGTAATATGGTCACTGTAACAGCCCTAGTCTGGTGGTAATATGGTCACTGTAACAGTCCTAGTCTGGTGGTAATATGGTCACTGTAACAGTCCTAGTCTGTCTGGTGGTAATATGGTCACTGTAACAGCCCTAGTCTGGTGGTAATATGGTCACTGTAACAGTCCTAGTCTGGTGGTAATATGGTCACTGTAACAGTCCTAGTCTGGTGGTAATATGGTCACTGTAACAGCCCTAGTCTGGTGGTGGTAATATGGTCACTGTAACAGCCCTAGTCTGGTGGTAATATGGTCACTGTAACAGTCCTAGTCTGGTGTCTGGTTGGTAATATGGTCACTGTAACAGCCCTAGTCTGGTGGTAATATGGTCACTGTAACAGTCCTAGTCTGGTGGTAATATGGTCACTGTAACAGTCCTAGTCTGGTCTGGTGGTAATATGGTCACTGTAACAGCCCTAGTCTGGTGGTAATATGGTCACTGTAACAGTCCTAGTCTGGTGGTAATATGGTCACTGTAACAGTCCTAGTCTGGTGGTAATATGGTCACTGTAACAGTCCAAGTCTGGTCTGGTGGTAATATGGTCACTGTAACAGCCCTAGTCTGGTGGTAATATGGTCACTGTAACAGTCCTAGTCTGGTGGTAATATGGTCACTGTAACAGTCCTAGTCTGGTGGTAATATGGTCACTGTAACAGTCCTAGTCTGGTCTGGTGGTAATATGGTCACTGTAACAGCCCTAGTCTGGTGGTAATATGGTCACTGTAACAGCCCTAGTCTGGTGGTAATATGGTCACTGTAACAGTCCTAGTCTGGTGTGGTGGTAATATGGTCACTGTAACAGTCCTAGTCTGGTGGTAATATGGTCACTGTAACAGTCCTAGTCTGGTGGTAATATGGTCACTGTAACAGTCCTAGTCTGGTGGTAATATGGTCACTGTAACAGCCCTAGTCTGGTGGTAATATGGTCACTGTAACAGTCCTAGTCAGGTGGTAATATGGTCACTGTAACAGTCCTAGTCTGGTGGTAATATGGTCACTGTAACAGTCCTAGTCTGGTGGTAATATGGTCACTGTAACAGCCCTAGTCTGCTGGTGGTAATATGGTCACTGTAACAGTCCTAGTCTGGTGGTAATATGGTCACTGTAACAGTCCTAGTCTGGTGGTAATATGGTCACTGTAACAGTCCCTAGTCTGGTGGTAATATGGTCACTGTAACAGTCCTAGTCTGGTGGTAATATGGTCACTGTAACAGTCCTAGTCTGGTGGTAATATGGTCACTGTAACAGTCCTAGTCTGGTGGTAATATGGTCACTGTAACAGCCTAGTCTAGTCTGGTGGTAATATGGTCACTGTAACAGCCCTAGTCTGGTGGTAATATGGTCACTGTAACAGCCCTAGTCTGGTGGTAATATGGTCACTGTAACAGCCCTAGTCTGGTGGTAATATGGTCACTGTAACAGTCCTAGTCTGGTGGTAATATGGTCACTGTAACAGTCCTAGTCTGGTGGTAATATGGTCACTGTAACAGTCCTAGTCTGGTGGTAATATGGTCACTGTAACAGCCCTAGTCTGGTGGTAATATGGTCACTGTAACAGCCCTAGTCTGGTGGTAATATGGTCACTGTAACAGTCCTAGTCAGTCCTAGTCTGTAACAGTCTGGTGGTAATATGGTCACTGTAACAGCCCTAGTCTGGTGGTAATATGGTCACTGTAACAGCCCTAGTTTGGTGGTAATATGGTCACTGTAACAGCCCTAGTCTGGTGGTAATATGGTCACTGTAACAGTCCTAGTCTGGTGGTAATATGGTCACTGTAACAGTCCTAGTCTGGTGGTAATATGGTCACTGTAACAGTCCAAGTCTGGTGGTAATATGGTCACTGTAACAGTCCTAGTCTGGTCTGGTGGTAATATGGTCACTGTAACAGTCCTAGTCTGGTGGTAATATGGTCACTGTAACAGTCCTAGTCTGCTCTGGTGGTAATATGGTCACTGTAACAGTCCTAGTCAGGTGGTAATATGGTCACTGTAACAGTCCTAGTCTCGTGGTAATATGGTCACTGTAACAGCCCTAGTCTGGTGGTAATATGGTCACTGTAACAGTCCTAGTCAGGTGGTAATATGGTCACTGTAACAGTCCTAGTCTGGTGGTAATATGGTCACTGTAACAGTCCTAGTCAGGTGGTAATATGGTCACTGTAACAGTCCTAGTCTGGTGGTAATATGGTCACTGTAACAGTCCTAGTCTGGTGGTAATGGTCATGGTCACTGTAACAGTCCTAGTCTGGTTGTAATATGGTCACTGTAACAGTCCTAGTCTGGTGGTAATATGGTCACTGTAACAGCCCTAGTCTGGTGGTAATATGGTCACTGTAACAGTCCTAGTCTGGTGGTAATATGGTCACTGTAACAGCCCTAGTCTGGTGGTAATATGGTCACTGTAACAGCCCTAGTCTGGTGGTAATATGGTCACTGTAACAGTCCTAGTCTGGTGGTAATATGGTCACTGTAACAGTCCTAGTCTGGTGGTAATATGGTCACTGTAACAGTCCTAGTCTGGTGGTAATATGGTCACTGTAACAGCCCTAGTCTGGTGGTAATATGGTCACTGTAACAGTCCTAGTCTGGTGGTAATATGGTCACTGTAACAGTCCTAGTCAGGTGGTAATATGGTCACTGTAACAGTCCTAGTCTGGTGGTAATATGGTCACTGTAACAGTCCTAGTCTGGTGGTAATATGGTCACTGTAACAGCCCTAGTCTGGTGGTAATATGGTCACTGTAACAGCCCTAGTCTGGTGGTAATATGGTCACTGTAACAGTCCTAGTCTGGTGGTAATATGGTCACTGTAACAGCCCTAGTCTGGTGGTAATATGGTCACTGTAACAGCCCTAGTCTGGTGGTAATATGGTCACTGTAACAGTCCTAGTCTGGTGGTAATATGGTCACTGTAACAGCCCTAGTCTGGTGTGGTGGTAATATGGTCACTGTAACAGCCCTAGTCTGGTGGTAATATGGTCACTGTAACAGCCCTAGTCTGGTGGTAATATGGTCACTGTAACAGCCCTAGTCTGGTATGGTAATATGGTCACTGTAACAGTCCTAGTCTGGTGGTAATATGGTCACTGTAACAGTCCTAGTCTGGTGGTAATATGGTCACTGTAACAGTCCTAGTCTGGTGGTAATATGGTCACTGTAACAGTCCTAGTCTGGTGGTAATATGGTCACTGTAACAGCCCTAGTCTGGTGGTAATATGGTCACTGTAACAGTCCTAGTCTGGTGGTAATATGGTCACTGTAACAGTCCTAGTCTGGTGTGGTGGTAATATGGTCACTGTAACAGCCCTAGTCTGGTGGTAATATGGTCACTGTAACAGTCCTAGTCTGGTGGTAATATGGTCACTGTAACAGTCCTAGTCTGGTGGTAATATGGTCACTGTAACAGTCCTAGTCTGGTGGTAATATGGTCACTGTAACAGCCCTAGTCTGGTGGTAATATGGTCACTGTAACAGTCCTAGTCTGGTGGTAATATGGTCACTGTAACAGTC
Organism: Oncorhynchus masou masou; assembly: GCF_036934945.1. Lineage (NCBI taxonomy): Eukaryota > Metazoa > Chordata > Actinopteri > Salmoniformes > Salmonidae > Oncorhynchus > Oncorhynchus masou. Next base: position 9,118,890 of record NC_088239.1, on the reverse strand, counting down.
CTAGTCTGGTGGTAATATGGTCACTGTAACAGTCCTAGTCTGGTGGTAATATGGTCACTGTAACAGTCCTAGTCTGGTGGTAATATGGTCACTGTAACAGCCCTAGTCTGGTGGTAATATGGTCACTGTAACAGTCCTAGTCTGGTCTGGTGGTAATATGGTCACTGTAACAGCCCCAGTCTGGTGGTAATATGGTCACTGTAACAGTCCTAGTCTGGTGGTAATATGGTCACTGTAACCGTCCTAGTCTGGTGGTAATATGGTCACTGTAACTGTCCTAATCTGGTGGTAATATGGTCACTGTAACAGTCCTAGTCTGGTGGTAATATGGTCACTGTAACAGCCCTAGTCTGGTCTGGTGGTAATATGGTCACTGTAACAGTCCTAGTCTGGTGGTAATATGATCACTGTAACAGTCCTAGTCTGGTGGTAATATGGTCACTGTAACAGCCCTAGTCTGGTAATATGGTGGTAATATGGTCACTGTAACAGTCCTAGTCTGGTGGTAATATGGTCACTGTAACAGCCCTAGTCTGGTGGTAATATGGTCACTGTAACAGCCCTAGTCTGGTGGTAATATGGTCACTGTAACAGTCCTAGTCTGGTGGTAATATGGTCACTGTAACAGTCCTAGTCTGGTGGTAATATGGTCACTGTAACAGCCCTAGTCTGGTGGTAATATGGTCACTGTAACAGCCCTAGTCTGGTGGTAATATGGTCACTGTAACAGCCCTAGTCTGGTGGTAATATGGTCACTGTAACAGTCCTAGTCTGGTGGTAATATGGTCACTGTAACAGCCCTAGTCTGGTCTGGTGGTAATATGGTCACTGTAACAGCCCTAGTCTGGTGGTAATATGGTCACTGTAACAGTCCTAGTCTGGTCTGGTGGTAATATGGTCACTGTAACAGCCCTAGTCTGGTGGTAATATGGTCACTGTAACAGTCCTAGTCTGGTGGTAATATGGTCACTGTAACAGTCCTAGTCTGGTCTGGTGGTAATATGGGCACTGTAACAGCCCTAGTCTGGTGGTAATATGGTCACTGTAACAGCCCTAGTCTGGTGGTAATATGGTCACTGTAACAGTCACTGTAACAGTCCTAGTCTGGTGGTAATATGGTCACTGTTAACAGCCCTAGTCTGGTCTGGTGGTAATATGGTCACTGTAACAGTCCTAGTCTGGTGGTAATATGGTCACTGTAACAGTCCTAGTCTGGTGGTAATATGGTCACTGTAACAGCCCTAGTCTGTTGGTAATATGGTCACTGTAACAGTCCTAGTCTGGTCTGGTGGTAATATGGTCACTGTAACAGTCCTAGTCTGGTGGTAATATGGTCACTGTAACAGTCCTAGTCTGGTCTGGTGGTAATATGGTCACTGTAACAGCCCTAGTCTGGTGTGGTGGTAATATGATCACTGTAACAGTCCTAGTCTGGTGTGGTGGTAATATGGTCACTGTAACAGTCCTAGTCTGGTGGTAATATGGTCACTGTAACAGCCCTAGTCTGGTGGTAATATGGTCACTGTAACAGTCCTAGTCTGGTGGTAATATGGTCACTGTAACAGTCCTAGTCTGGTGGTAATATGGTCACTGTAACAGCCCTAGTCTGGTCTGGTGGTAATATGATCACTGTAACAGCCCTAGTCTGGTGGTAATATGGTCACTGTAACAGTCCTAGTCTGGTGGTAATATGGTCACTGTAACAGTCCTAGTCTGGTGGTAATATGGTCACTGTAACAGCCCTAGTCTGGTCTGGTGGTAATATGGTCACTGTAACAGCCCTAGTCTGGTGGTAATATGGTCACTGTAACAGCCCTAGTCTGGTGGTAATATAGTCACTGTAACAGTCCTAGTCTGGTGGTAATATGGTCACTGTAACAGCCCTAGTCTGGTGGTAATATGGTCACTGTAACAGTCCTAGTCTGGTGGTAATATGGTCACTGTAACAGCCCTAGTCTGGTGGTAATATGGTCACTGTAACAGCCCTAGTCTGGTGGTAATATGGTCACTGTAACAGTCCTAGTCTGGTGGTAATATGGTCACTGTAACAGTCCTAGTCTGGTGGTAATATGGTCACTGTAACAGTCCTAGTCTGGTGGTAATATGGTCACTGTAACAGCCCTAGTCTGGTGGTAATATGGTCACTGTAACAGTCCTAGTCTGGTGGTAATATGGTCACTGTAACAGTCCTAGTCTGGTGGTAATATGGTCACTGTAACAGTCCTAGTCTGGTGGTAATATGGTCACTGTAACAGCCCTAGTCTGGTGGTAATATGGTCACTGTAACAGTCCTAGTCAGGTGGTAATATAGTCACTGTAACAGTCCTAGTCTGGTGGTAATATGGTCACTGTAACAGTCCTAGTCTGGTGGTAATATGGTCACTGTAACAGTCCTAGTCTGGTCTGGTGGTAATATGGTCACTGTAACAGTCCTAGTCTGGTCTGGTGGTAATATGGTCACTGTAACAGTCCTAGTCTGGTCTGGTGGTAATATGGTGTAACAGTCCTAGTCTGGTGGTAATATGGTCACTGTAACAGCCCTAGTCTGGTGGTAATATGGTCACTGTAACAGCCCTAGTCTGGTGGTAATATGGTCACTGTAACAGTCCTAGTCTGGTGGTAATATGGTCACTGTAACAGTCCTAATCTGGTGGTAATATGGTCACTGTAACAGTCCTAGTCTGGTGGTAATATGGTCACTGTAACAGCCCTAGTCTGGTGGTAATATGGTCACTGTAACAGTCCTAGTCTGGTGGTAATATGGTCACTGTAACAGTCCTAGACTGGTCTGGTGGTAATATGGTCACTGTAACAGCCCTAGTCTGGTCTGGTGGTAATATGGTCACTGTAACAGTCCTAGTCTGGTCTGGTGGTAATATGGTCACTGTAACAGTCCTAGTCTGGTGGTAATATGGTCACTGTAACAGTCCTAGTCTGGTGGTAATATGGTCACTGTAACAGCCCTAGTCTGGTGGTAATATGGTCACTGTAACAGTCCTAGTCTGGTGGTAATATGGTCACTGTAACAGTCCTAGACTGGTCTGGTGGTAATATGGTCACTGTAACAGTCCTAGTCTGGTCTGGTGGTAATATGGTCACTGTAACAGCCCTAGTCTGGTCTGGTGGTAATATGGTCACTGTAACAGTCCTAGTCTGGTGGTAATATGGTCACTGTAACAGTCCTAGTCTGGTGGTAATATGGTCACTGTAACAGCCCTAGTCTGGTGGTAATATGGTCACTGTAACAGCCCTAGTCTGGTGGTAATATGGTCACTGTAACAGTCCTAGTCTGGTGGTAATATGATCACTGTAACAGCCCTAGTCTGTTGGTAATATGGTCACTGTTACAGCCCTAGTCTGGTGGTAATATGGTCACTGTAACAGCCCTAGTCTGGTCTGGTGGTAATATGGTCACTGTAACAGTCCTAGTCTGGTGGTAATATGGTCACTGTAACAGTCCTAGTCTGGTCTGGTGGTAATATGGTCACTGTAACAGTCCTAGTCTGGTCTGGTGGTAATATGGTCACTGTAACAGCCCTAGTCTGGTGGTAATATGGTCACTGTAACAGTCCTAGTCTGGTGGTAATATGGTCACTGTAACAGCCCTAGTCTGGTATGGGTAAGTCCTATGGTCACTGTAACAGTCCTAGTCTGGTGGTAATATGGTCACTGTAACAGCCCTAGTCTGGTGGTAATATGGTCACTGTAACAGTCCTAGTCTGGTGGTAATATGGTCACTGTAACAGCCCTAGTCTGGTGGTAATATGGTCACTGTAACAGTCCTAGTCTGGTGGTAATATGGTCACTGTAACAGCCCTAGTCTGGTGGTAATATGGTCACTGTAACAGCCCTAGTCTGGTGGTAATATGGTCACTGTAACAGTCCTAGTCTGGTGGTAATATGGTCACTGTAACAGTCCTAGTCTGGTGGTAATATGGTCACTGTAACAGTCCTAGTCTGGTGGTAATATGGTCACTGTAACAGCCCTAGTCTGGTCTGGTGGTAATATGGTCACTGTAACAGCTAGTCCTAGTCTGGTGGTAATATGGTCACTGTAACAGTCCTAGTCTGGTCTGGTGGTAATATGGTCACTGTAACAGCCCTAGTCTGGTGGTAATATGGTCACTGTAACAGTCCTAGTCTGGTCTGGTGGTAATATGGTCACTGTAACAGTCCTAGTCTGGTGGTAATATGGTCACTGTAACAGTCCTAGTCTGGTGGTAATATGGTCACTGTAACAGTCCTAGTCTGGTGGTAATATGGTCACTGTAACAGTCCTAGTCTGGTCTGGTGGTAATATGGTCACTGTAACAGTCCTAGTCTGGTGGTAATATGGTCACTGTAACAGTCCTAGTCTGGTCTGGTGGTAATATGGTCACTGTAACAGTCCTAGTCTGGTGGTAATATGGTCACTGTAACAGCCCTAGTCTGGTGGTAATATGGTCACTGTAACAGCCCTAGTCTGGTGGTAATATAGTCACTGTAACAGCCCTAGTCTGGTGGTAATATGGTCACTGTAACAGTCCTAGTCTGGTGGTATTATGGTCACTGTAACAGTCCTAGTCTGGTGGTAATATGGTCACTGTAACAGTCCTAGTCTGGTGGTAATATGGTCACTGTAACAGCCCTAGTCTGGTGGTAATATGGTCACTGTAACAGTCCTAGTCTGGTGGTAATATGGTCACTGTAACAGTCCTAGTCTGGTGGTAATATGGTCACTGTAACAGTCCTAGTCTGGTCTGGTGGTAATATGGTCACTGTAACAGTCCTAGTCTGGTGGTAATATGGTCACTGTAACAGTCCTAGTCTGTAACAGCCCTAGTGGTGGTAATATGGTCACTGTAACAGTCCTAGTCTGGTCTGGTGGTAATATGGTCACTGTAACAGTCCTAGTCTGGTGGTAATATGGTCACTGTAACAGCCCTAGTCTGGTGGTAATATGGTCACTGTAACAGTCCTAGTCTGGTGGTAATATGGTCACTGTAACAGCCCTAGTCTGGTGGTAATATGGTCACTGTAACAGCCCTAGTCTGGTGGTAATATGGTCACTGTAACAGTCCTAGTCTGGTGGTAATATGGTCACTGTAACAGTCCTAGTCTGGTGGTAATATGGTCACTGTAACAGTCCTAGTCTGGTGGTAATATGGTCACTGTAACAGTCCTAGTCTGGTGGTAATATGGTCACTGTAACAGTCCTAGTCTGGTGGTAATATGGTCACTGTAACAGTCCTAGTCTGGTGGTAATATGGTCACTGTAACAGTCCTAGTCTGGTGGTAATATGGTCACTGTAACAGTCCTAGTCTGGTGGTAATATGGTCACTGTAACAGTCCTAGTCTGGTGGTAATATGGTCACTGTAACAGTCCTAGTCTGGTGGTAATATGGTCACTGTAACAGACCTAGTCTGGTCTGGTGGTAATATGGTCACTGTAACAGTCCTAGTCTGGTGGTAATATGGTCACTGTAACAGTCCTAGTCTGGTGGTAATATGGTCACTGTAACAGTCCTAGTCTGGTCTGGTGGTAATATGGTCACTGTAACAGTCCTAGTCTGGTCTGGTGGTAATATGGTCACTGTAACAGCCCTAGTCTGGTGGTAATATGGTCACTGTAACTAGTCCTATGGTCACTGTAACAGTCCTAGTCTGGTGGTAATATGGTCACTGTAACAGTCCTAATCTGGTGGTAATATGGTCACTGTAACTGTCCTAGTCTGGAGCACACATATCACTACAACAGCAACAATGCTGTCTAAACACCACACATCAAAGACAACACAGACCCTGAATGAAGATGTGTGTGTGCGTGTCTGTGTGTTGGTGTGGCATATGTCTATATTTCGATTGCCTGCTAAATATATATTCCAGTCCGGCCCAGTTGACCCAATCAGCAATGCCTTTGATGCTATGCTCACTTCAAAGGAAGATGTCATCACTTTCAACTCCCAATGTGTTCATTATCTATCTTTGGAATGTACTGCTCCATATTGCTCGGGAGGAGAAAATCTGGACAATGCATATTCATGTTGGAGAATCACAACACACCTAACTGAGTCAGAGAGAGAGAGAGAGACTCTCATAGTTCTTTCTTTATCCTGTTCTGACTAAATTATGCCATAAATTAATTTGGGAAAGAACTCCAAGTGCCCTTCAAATACTGATTAGTAGCTGGCCTTTCCAGTTAACCCTCTACCCTTCGACCCAGGCTGATCGTTTTACGTGTGGTATTTAGGTAGGAGGGGAGAGGGGGAGGGAGGGAGGAGAAGGGCCAGGTGCAAGAGGGGGAGTAGAGGAGAGAATGTGACTGGTAGATGAGGAATACGAAATGGGAAAAGGTTGGGGATGACGAGCAGAGAGGGAAGATGAAAAGAAAGGATAGGTGAGGAAAGGGGAAAGGATGGGGTGAGTGTGGGGTGAGAGGAGTGGAGGAAGAGAGGAGAGGAGGAAGGAAGGAGAGGAGGAAGGAAGGAGTGAAAGGGTGAGTGTGGAAGGAGAGGTGAGAGGAGTGGAGGAAGGAAGGAGTGAAAGGGTGAGTGTGGAAGGAGAGGTGAGAGGAGTGGAGGATGAGAGGAGAGGAGGAAGAGAGGAGAGGAGGAAGAGAGGAGAGGAGGAAGGAGTGAAAGGGTGAGTGTGGAAGGAGAGGAGTGGAGGAAGAGAGGAGAGGAGGAAGGAAGTAGTGAAAGGGTGAGTGTGGGGTGAGAGGAGTGGAGGAAGAGAGGAGAGGGAGGAAGGAAGGAGTGAAAGGGTGAGTGTGGGGTGAGAGGAGTGGAGGAAGAGAGGAGTGAAAGGGTGAGTGTGGGGTGAGAGGAGTGGAGGAAGAGAGGAGAGGAGGGAGAGAGGAGTGAAAGGGTGAGTGTGGGGTGAGAGGAGTGGAGGAAGAGAGGAGAGGAGGGAGAGAGGAGTGAAAGGGTGAGTGTGGGGTGAGAGGAGTGGAGGAAGAGAGGAGAGGAAGGAGTGAAAGGGTGAGTGTGGAAGGAGAGGTGAGAGGAATTGAGGAAGAGAAGAAGGAAGGAGGAAGGAAGGAAGGAAGGAAGGAAGGAAGGAAGGAAGGAAGGACGGAAGGAAGGAAGGAAGGAAGGAAGGAAGGAAGGAAGGAAGGAAGGAAGGAAGGAAGGAAGGAAGGGGAGAAAATTAGCTTAAAAACTGCAAAATGTTCTTTGCAACAGTGCATGTGCCCATAGAAATATATGTGTTGCTTGTGCAGGGGGGGGGCGCAGGATGTTCCCACATGCTGGAAGGGGGCCCCGAGTGAAAGAGTTTGGGAAGCCCTGGTCTAGGTTTGCTGTATGGTGTGTGAGTTATTACATTTTTTTTTTTTTTTAAATGTATTGAATAATTAAACATACAATCGACTTGCAGTGAAGCCGCTCGACAACTACATCACATTAGTCATCTAACAGACTCACATCCGGAGCAACACACAGAAGCAACCAGGGTCAACGCCCTGCTCAAGGGCACGTTGACAGATCTACCACAAGGTCAACAATGGGGACCCGGACCAGCGATCGATTAGCCTCCTGGCCCAAGCTCCCAACAGCCAGGCCATCAGCGCTACAAGACCTCCCCACAGTCCCCCCCCCCCCCATAACCAAGAAAATGAACAAAAGAGAAAAGAGACAAAGACAAAGGAAATCAGAGAACAACAATACAAAAAAACAAAAGATATCAAGGACGACAAAAATCATAACAGCCCAACTGAATGTGTTGGAGTGCATGTATCCAGGCTGCATCAGGATGGTCCGGGGTAGGCCGTCATCATAAATAAGAATTTGTTCTTAACTGACTTGCCTAGTTAAATAAAGGTCAAATAAAGGTCAAATAAATACATGTGTGGCACTATTTATCTCTGTGTGTGTGTATGTGTGTGTGTGTGTGTGTGTGTGTGTGTGTGTGTGTGTGTGTGTGTGTGTGTGTGTGTGTGTGTGTGTGTGTGTGTGTGTGTGTGTGTGTGTGTGTGTGTGTGTGTGTGTTTGTGTGTGTGTGTGTGTGTATGCGCACATGTGTGCATTTGAATAAGAGTGTGTGTATATAAATGTGTACTGTAAGGCGTGTATATGGGAGGCGAAGTCAAGCACAGGAGAGCAGAGTATAATAAACAGAGGACCTTCAATACCAGTTCCCAAATCACAGCACATAACACATACAAGAGCCAAATATATGGTCGAAAACAAAAGTGCAACACCTGACAATCATCCACGTAACAAATAACAATCACTCACAAATACAACATGGGGAACAGAGGGTTAAATAATAAACAAGTGATTGATTGAGTGAAGCCAGGTGTGATAAGACAAAGACAGAACAAATGGAAAATGAAAAGTAGATCGGCGGTGGTCAGAAAGGCGGTGACGGCGACCGCCGAACGGCGCCCGAACAAGGAGAGGGACCGATTTCTGGCGGGAGTCGTGACGTGTACAAACCCCTGCACCGCATCAGTCTCAGGCAAACCGCCATTAGCTGTCAATCACACTTACTTAATGTTTTATTTTGACTTTATTTTTTATACTTTTATCTTTGACCGTCATTCTATCCCCCGCCCAGTAACTCTGTCGTTCTGCCCCTGAACAAGGCAGTTAACCCACTGTTCCTAGACCAGTTAACCCACTGTTCCTAGACCAGTCAACCCACTGTTCCTAGACCAGTTAACCCACTGTTCCTAGACCAGTTAACCCACTGTTCCCAGTTAACCCACTGACCAGTTAACCCACTGTTCCTAGACCAGTTAACCCACTGTTCCTAGACCAGTTAACCCACTGTTCCTAGACCAGTTAACCCACCCCTGTTCCTAGACCAGTTAACCCACTGTTCCTAGACCAGTTAACCCACTGTTCCTAGACCAGTTAACCCACTGTTCCTAGACCAGTTAACCCACTGTTCCTAGACCAGTTAACCCACTGTTCCTAGACCAGTTAACCCACTGTTCCTAGACCAGTTAACCCACTGTTCCTAGACCAGTTAACCCACTGTTCCTAGACCAGTTAACCCACTGTTCCTAGACCAGTTAACCCACTGTTCCTAGACCAGTTAACCCACTGTTCCTAGACCAGTTAACCCACTGTTCCTAGACCAGTTAACCCACTGTTCCTAGACCAGTTAACCCACTGTTCCTAGACCAGTTAACCCACTGTTCCTAGACCAGTTAACCCACTGTTCCTAGACCAGTTAACCCACTGTTCCTAGACCAGTTAACCCACTGTTCCTAGACCAGTTAACCCACTGTTCCTAGACCAGTTAACCCACTGTTCCTAGACCAGTTAACCCACTGTTCCTAGACCAGTTAACCCACTGTTCCTAGACCAGTTAACCCACTGTTCCTAGACCAGTTAACCCACTGTTCCTAGACCAGTTAACCCACTGTTCCTAGGCCGTCATTGATTATTGAAAATAAGAATTTGTTCTTAACTGACATGCCTAGTTAAATAAAGGTCAAATTAAAAACTCCACTCCCACTTGTCTCCAATTCCACATCCCAACCTTCAGCTTCCCTCAGCTTCCCTCAGCCCCTCCCACCTATCTCCAATTCCACATCCCAACCCTCAGCTTCCCTCAGCCCCTCCCACCTGTCTCCAGTTCCACATCCCAACCCTCAGCTTCCCTCAGCCCCTCCCGCCTGTCTCCAGTTCCACATCCCAACCCTCAGCTTCCCTCAGCCCCTCCCACCTGTCTCCAGTTCCACATCCCAACCCTCAGCTTCCCTCAGCCCCTCCCACCTGTCTCCAGTTCCACATCCCAACCCTCAGCTTCCCTCAGCCCCTCCCACCTGTCTCCAGTTCCACATCCCAACCCTCAGCTTCCCTCAGCCCCTCCCACCTGTCTCCAGTTCCACATCCCAACCCTCAGCTTCCCTCAGCCCCTCCCACCAGTTGTCTCCCCAGCCCCTCCTGCCTGTCTCCACATCCCAACCCTCAGCTTCCCTCAGCCCCTCCCACCTGTCTCCAGTTCCACATCCCAACCCTCAGCTCCCACCCTCAGCCCCTCCCACCTGTCTCCAGTTCCACATCCCAACCCTCTGCTTCCCTCAGCCCCTCCCACCTGTCTCCAGTTCCACATCCCAACCCTCAGCTTCCCTCAGCCCCTCCCACCTGTCTCCAGTTCCACATCCCAACCCTCAGCTTCCCTCAGCCCCTCCCACCTGTCTCCAGTTCCACATCCCAACCCTCAGCTTCCCTCAGCCCCTCCCACCTGTCTCCACTTCCACATCCCAACCCTCAGCTTCCCTCAGCCCCTCCCACCTGTCTCCAGTTCCACATCCCAACCCTCAGCTTCCCTCAGCCCCTCCCACCTGTCTCCAGTTCCACATCCCAACCCTCAGCTTCCCTCAGCCCCTCCCACCTGTCTCCAGTTCCACATCCCAACCCTCAGCTTCCCTCAGCCACTCCCGCCTGTCTCCAGTTTTCACATCCCAACCCTCAGCTTCCCTCAGCCCCTCCCACCTGTCTCCAGTTCCACATCCCAACCCTCAGCTTCCCTCAGCCCCTCCCACCTGTCTCCAGTTCCACATCCCAACCCTCAGCTTCCCTCAGCCCCTCCCGCCAATCTCTGCTGGCCAACCTCCTCGGATTTCTATGCACAGTATATCGTTCAACTATGATGTGAAGCTTAAAATACAATTTCAATCTATCTAATCGAATAGAATCCACAGATTGCGAGTTGAAGAGTAATACTTTTACTATGAGTATTAATATATTAGTAATTGACTGACCCGGTCTCTCCAGATCTCCCAACAGTTCTATTTCTAGGGTCAATTTTAGATCGATGTTCTGCATTCTCAGCCATTCCTGAACCTGGGACCAGAAACAGGCTACCTGAGGACAATACCATAATAAATGGTCTATTGATTCTGTATCCTCACAACAAAATCTGCAGAGCTTCGATGATTGTATGCCCCAAATATTCAACATTTTGTTGGTGGCAAGAATTCTATATAATAATTTAAAATTTTCTTGAATCTTGCATCGTTTTATATATCAACTCATAGACACTGTACCATGGAATCGGTACATCAAAAATCTATTACCAACTATTTTTCAATCTGTATGGCACAGCTGTAAATATCCTGGTCCTCGAATGAAACTGGTGTACTTTCCTATTCATGCTGTTTTTATTCCCTTCGCCAGTTGTGATCCTTTATATTGGGCAGACAGACCAGTTACCTGCCTCCTCCTACTGCCACCTGTCTCCTCCTACTGCCACCTGTCTCCTCCTACTGCCACTTGTCTCCTCCTACTGCCACCTGTCTCCTCCTACTGCCACCTGTCTCCTCCTACTGCCACCTGCCTCCTCCTACTGCCACCTGTCTCCTCCTACTGCCACCTGCCTCCTACTACTGCCACCTGCCTCCTCCTACTGCCACCTGTCTCTTCCTACTGCCACCTGCCTCCTCCTACTGCCACCTGTCTCCTCCTACTGCCACCTGTCTCCTCCAGTTTTGATCCTTTATATTGGGCAGACAGACCAGTTACCTGCCTCCTCCTACTGCCACCTGTCTCCTCCTACTGCCACCTGCCTCCTCCTACTGCCACCTGTCTCCTCCTACTGCCACCTGCCTCCTCCAGTTTTGATCCTTTATATTGGGCAGACAGACCAGTTCCCTACCTCCTCCTACTGCCACCTGTCTCCTCCTACTGCCACCTGCCTCCTCCTACTGCCACCTGTCTCCTCCTACTGCCACCTGCCTCCTCCAGTTTGATCCTTTATATTGGGCAGACAGACCAGTTCCCTACCTCCTCCTACTGCCACCTGTCTCCTCCTACTGCCACCTGTCTCCTCCTACTGCCACCTGCCTCCTCCTACTGCCACCTGTCTCCTCCTACTGCCACCTGTCTCCTCCTACTGCCACCTGTCTCCTCCTACTGCCACCTGTCTCCTCCTACTGCCACCTGCCTCCTCCTACTGCCACCTGTCTCCTCCTACTGCCACCTGCCTCCTCCTACTGCCACCTGTCTCCTCCTACTGCCACCTGCCTCCTCCTACTGCCACCTGTCTCCTCCTACTGCCACCTGCCTCCTCCTACTGCCACCTGTCTCCTCCTACTGCCACCTGTCTCCTCCTACTGCCACCTGTCTCCTCCTACTGCCACCTGCCTCCTCCAGTTTTGATCCTTTATATTGGGCAGACAGACCAGTTACCTGCCTCCTCCTACTGCCACCTGTCTCCTCCTACTGCCACCTGCCTCCTCCTACTGCCACCTGTCTCCTCCTACTGCCACATGTCTCCTCCAGTTTTGGGGTAATGCTGTAATCAAATGCTTGTAAATATTGGATTGAACAGACCTTCCCGTAGAATTCTGATAACTCCATGAAGGACATAACTCTACCATTCTAATTTACAATATCATTTAAGAACAAAATACCCTTATCAAACATTTCCCATAAATACAGGTATTTTATAAACCAGCACATTTCAGATCATCCATAATATTTGTTGTAATATTTGTTCTATCTTTTCAGGGGGGTGAAATTGAAATTTTAGCCAGCTCTGCAATGTTGGTTTGAAAAAGAGAGATACTTTGAAAAAAGTATCATTTTCAATTAATCGAAAATGAGACAATCTGCACAAAGGCAAAAGCAATGGATGAGCTTTTCTTAGTAATCTATTTAGTAATCTAGTAATCTTCAAGTAAGACTGTTGAATAAGTGAAGCTTTTAGAGAGAGGTTTGATGCTTTTATACTTAATCATCTCAACCCACCCAGTTCATATTCATTATATACTGTATGTGTGTGTTTAACGTATGGCCCCTGTCATCTCCCACAGTGGTGATTAAAGCAGGGCAATTAAACAGAGTGAAGTAGATCAGAGGGTGAACACAGACCAGGGGGGAGACAGACAGACCAGGGGGAAGACAGACAGACCAGGGGTGAGACAGACATACCAGGGGGAGACAGACCAGGGGGAGACAGACAGACCAGGGGGAGACAGCCAGACCAGGGGTGAGACATACAGACCAGGGGTGAGACAGACAGACCGGGGGAGACAGACCAGGGGTGAGACAGACAGACAGACCAGGGGGAGACAGACCGACCAGGGGTGAGACAGACAGACCAGGGGTGAGACAGACAGACCAGGGGGAGACAGACAGACCAGGGGGGAGACAGACAGACCAGGGGGAGACAGGCAGACCAGGGGTGAGACAGACAGACCAGGGGAGAGACAGACAGACCAGGGGGAGACAGACCAGAGGTTGAGACAGACATACCAGGGGGAGACAGACAGACCAGGGGAGAGACATACAGACCAGGGGGAGACAGACAGACCAGAGGAGAGACAGACCAGTGGGGAGACAGACCAGAGGTTGAGACAGACATACCAGGGGGGAGACAGACCAGGGGGGAGACAGACAGACCAAGGGGGAGACAGACCAGAGGTTGAGACAGACCAGGGGGAGACTTTTAGAGAGAGGTTTGAGACCAGAGGTTGAGACAGACATACCAGGGGGAGACAGACCAGGGGAGACAGACAGACCAGGGGGAGACAGACCAGTGGTTGAGACAGACCAGGGGGAGACAGACCAGAGGTTGAGACAGACATACCAGGGGAGACAGACCAGGGGGAGACAGACAGACCAGGGGTGAGACAGACAGACCAGGGTTGAGACAGACAGACCAGGGGGGAGACAGACAGACCAGGGGGAGACAGGCAGACCAGGGGTGAGACAGACAGACCAGGGGAGAGACAGACAGACCAGGGGAAGACAGACCAGAGGTTGAGACAGACATACCACGGGGGAGACAGACAGACCAGGGGAGAGACATACAGACCAGGGGGGAGACAGACAGACCAGGGGAGAGACAGACCAGGGGGGAGACAGACAGACCAGGGGTGAGACAGACAGACCAGGGTTGAGACAGACAGACCAGGGGGGAGACAGACAGACCAGGGGGGAGACAGGCAGACCAGGGGTGAGACAGACAGACCAGGGGAGAGACAGACAGACCAGGGGAAGACAGACCAGAGGTTGAGACAGACAGACCAGGGGAGAGACAGACAGACCAGGGGGAGACAGACCAGAGGTTGAGACAGACATACCAGGGGGAGACAGACAGACCAGGGGAGAGACATACAGACCAGGGGGAGACAGACAGACCAGAGGAGAGACAGACCAGTGGGGAGACAGACCAGAGGTTGAGACAGACATACCAGGGGGGAGACAGACCAGGGGGGAGACAGACAGACCAGGGGGGAGACAGACCAGAGGTTGAGACAGACCAGGGGGAGACAGACCAGAGGTTGAGACAGACATACCAGGGGGAGACAGACCAGGGGGAGACAGACAGACCAGGGGGAGACAGACCAGTGGTTGAGACAGACCAGGGGGGAGACAGACCAGAGGTTGAGACAGACATACCAGGGGGAGACAGACCAGGGGGAGACAGACAGACCAGGGGTGAGACAGACAGACCAGGGGTGAGACAGACAGACCAGGGGGAGACAGACAGACCAGGGGGGAGACAGGCAGACCAGGGGTGAGACAGACAGACCAGGGGAGAGACAGACAGACCAGGGGAAGACAGACCAGAGGTTGAGACAGACATACCAGGGGGAGACAGACAGACCAGGGGAGAGACATACAGACCAGGGGGAGACAGACAGACCAGGGGAGAGACAGACCAGGGGGGAGACAGACAGACCAGGGGAGAGACAGACCATGGGGGAGACAGACAGACCAGGGGAGAGACAGACCAGTGGGGAGAGACAGACCAGGGGGGAGACAGACAGACCAGGGGGGAGACAGACCAGAGGTTGAGACAGACCAGGGGGAGACAGACCAGAGGTTGAGACAGACATACCAGGGGGAGACAGACCAGAGGTTGAGACAGACCAGGGGGGAGACAGACCAGAGGTTGAGACAGACATACCAGGGGGGAGACAGACAGACCAGGGGAGAGACAGACCAGAGGGGAAACCGAACAGAGGTTGAGACAGACATACCAGGGGGGAGACAGACCAGAGGTAAGACAGACAGGCAGTCAGACAAACCCAGCTGTAAAAGTAAGAGTTCTCTACACTGAACGGAAACTCCAGGATAAACTGTACCTCCTCTCTCTCTCTCTCTCTCTCTCTCTCTCTCTCTCTCTCTCTCTCTCTCAGGCAGTTAGGTGTGTGCCGAGGCATAGCCGCGGGAAGTAGTTTGGGGTTGGTGGGGTGCTGTGATTTGCAGAAGAAATGATTGCCTGGCCTGAAGACGTCTATATGGGTCCTTTGGTTTACCACTGTTAATCGGATAATACTTGTGAAATATAACAATACTTGCTTGATTGTATTTCTATGTGAAAACTGAAATGGTCTTTCATTCCTTTTAATAGATGCCCTTATCCAGAGCAACTTTTACAGTTGTGAGTTTTAATACATTTTTGTATTGGTCCCCCGTGGGAATAGCAACTACAACTGTAGCATTGTAAGCACCAAGCTCTGACAACCGCGCCACATCATCACATCGACACAAACCACTTGATGTCACAATGTACTCAAATTTCTGTATTGCACATTGTTTTTCTTCATGGTGATAGAAAGTCTACAGGTACAAACCAAGATGACCAGCCTTTGGGCTCCCGAGAGGGGCGTCACCATGGACACCCTGGTTCGAATCCAGGCTGTATCACAACCGGCCGTGATTGGGAGTCCCATAGCGTACATTTGGCCCATCCGGGTTTGGGCGGGGTAGACCATCATTGTAAATAATAATTATAATAATAATAATAATATAATAATAATAATAATAATCATCATTTTTTCAAAACTGACTTGCCTAGTTAAATAAAGGTTACATTTGAAAAATATATACAGTTGAAGTCGGAAGTTTACATGCACTAAGGTTGGAGTCATTAAAACTTGTTTTTCAACCACTCCACACATTTTTCCAACAATTGTTTACAGACAAATTATTTCACTTATAATTCACTGTATCACAAATCCAGTGGGTCAGAAGTTTACATACACTAAATTGACTTTGCCTTTAAACAGCTTGGAAAATTCAAGAAAATTATGTCATGGATTTAGAAGCTTCTGATAGGCTAATTGACATAATTTAAGTCAATTGGAGGTGTACCTGTGGATGTATTTCAATGCCTACCTTCATGCCTGACATCATGGGAAAATCAAAAGAAATCAGCAAGACCTCAAAACAAATTATAGACCTCCACGAGTCTGGTTGATCCTTGGGAGCAATTTCCAAACACCTGAAGGTACCACGTTCATCAGTATGAACGATAGTCCGCAAGTATAAACACCATGGGACCACGCAGCCGTCATACCACTCAGAAACTATAGTTTGTTAACAAGAAATGTGTGGAGTGGTTGAAAAACAAGTTTTAATGACTCCAACCTTAGTGCATGTAAACTTCTGACTTCAACTGTGCATGTTTCAAGCAGACCACCATAGTCCCTGTGCCCAATGAAGTGAAGGTAACCTGCCTAAATGATTACCGTCCCGTAGCACTCACATCTGTAGCAATGAAGGGCTTTGAAAAGCTGGTACTGGCTCACATCAACAGCATCCTCCTGGACACTCTAGACCCACTCCAATTCGCATACAGCCCCAACAGATCCACAGATGACGCAATCTCAATTTCATTCCACAACGCCTTTTTTCACCTGGACAAAAGGAACACCTACAGTGCCTTGCGAAAGTATTCGGCCCCCTTGAACTTTGCGACCTTTTGCCACATTTCAGGCTTCAAACATAAAGATATAAAACTGTATTTTTTGTGAAGAATCAACAACAAGTGGGACACAATCATGAAGTGGAACGACATTTATCGGATATTTCAAACTTTTTTAACAAATCAAAAACTGAAAAATTGGGCGTGCAAAATTATTCATCCCCCTTAAGTAAATACTTTGTAGCGGCACCTTTTGCTGCGAAAAGCGCATTGGTGCAGCTGGCTTCCGGGTTAAGCAAGCAGTGTGTCAAGAAGCAGTGTGTCAAGAAGCAGGCTCTCAACTTTGGTGAGACAAGATTGTAACTATCAATTGGAAAAGGGCACGTCATGACTTCTTCCTTCAAAACAACTGGAAACTTGAACTGGGAAATCTCAGACCTCAGTGAGTTCAAAACAACTGGAAACTTGAACTGGGAAATCTCAGACCTCAGTGAGTTCAAAACAACTGGAAACTTGAACTGGGAAATCTCAGACCTCAGTGAGTTCAAGACAACTGGGAACTTGAACTGGGAAATCTCAGACCTCAGTGAGTTCAAAACAACTGGAAACTTGAACTGGGAAATCTCAGACCTCAGTGAGTTCAAAACAACTGGAAACTTGAACTGGGAAATCTCAGACCTCAGTGAGTTCAAGACAACTGGAAACTTGAACTGGGAAATCTCAGACCTCAGTGAGTTCAAAACAACTGGAAACTTGAACTGGGAAATCTCAGACCTCAGTGAGTTCAAAACAACTGGAAACTTGAACTGGGAAAACTCAGACCTCAGTGAGTTCAAAACAACTGGAAACTTGAAATGGGAAATCTCAGACCTCAGTGAGTTCAAAACAACTGGAAACTTGAACTGGGAAATCTCAGACCTCAGTGAGTTCAAAACAACTGAGAACTCGGATAAAACTAACTCCGACTAGGAAAATAGGGAAAATTATTATAGATTTTTTTACCCCTTTTTCATGGTATCCAATTGTTTTTAGTAGCTACTATCTTGTCTCATCGCTACAACTCCCGTACGGGCTCGGGAGAGACGAAGGTTGAAAGTCATGCGATACACAACCCAAACAAGCCGCACTGCTTCTTAACACAGCACGCATCCAACCTGGAAGCACCAATGTGTCGTAGGAAACACCTTGGTTAACACGCACTGCGCCGGTGTGCGATGAGTCAAGGATATCCCTACTGACCTCCCTAACCCGGACGACGCTAGGCCAATTGTGCGTTGCCCCACAGACCTTCAGGTCGCGGCCGGTTAGGACAGAGCCTGGGTGCAAACCCAGAGTCTCTGGTGGCACAGCTGGCGCTGCAGTACAGTACAGTGCCCTTAACCACTGCGCCACCCAGGAGGCTGGAAAATAATTTTGAACGGTCATCCAACTCGGAATTCCACTTCGGGAATTCCACTATTTCTAGAGCCCATAAGAAGAACCGGCACACCAACTTCCTGTTCAAGTGAGCACAGCACAACAAGGTGAGTAAAATGTATTGTATGCTGCTGTATAAATTAAGTAATTTGACAGGGAGATTTGTTTACTGTAGCAAAGAAAGTAATACTAAGTGTATGTTTTGTAGTAAGCTGTTAGAAGCCCACGTGCCTCACACTAATAAATTGGTCCATTTCTTCCCTCATAATTCCACCAACTGTTCTGACTTGATGGTGCACATGTAGCCTATAGCCTGTTTTAGAGAAATGTAATCATTGAATATTGTAAGAGCTTCGTTGTCTGCTCACATGCCCCCTTGATTTATCCTACAGTTCTGACTTGATGTACAAGGAGAATACTGTAAGAACAGCCTATGTAATGACAAATAGTTATACAGACTATGTCCGTCCTAGCTCGCTCATTAATGTCTTAATAGAAATTACAGATTGCCTCTTATCCACTTGTCGTTCCCTCATGCCATAGTTTGTACATCTCAATTGTCAGTAGAAAGCACATTTGTTTAAGCAAGTCAGCCCTATCAGCTATATTTTTTAAAAGGCAGTAAATGAGTCTGAATGAGCTGTTTCGCTGACAGACGAGGCTCCACTGATAGCCAGGTGTAGCTGTGGTAAGGATTCACTCCATGGTGCTGAAAAGAAAGCTCTGCTGTTGGGACAGTTTTATGTCGGCCCTAACAGTTTGTGGGCACCGTTTGTCACCATTATTGTCCAATTCATGCATTGTTTAGTGTTGTGTTGTGTTTTGTAGTGGCTTTGCTGGCATGCATCATTTTTTTAAATACAGTTTTTGCCTCACCAAGATTTACATGCTAAAATCGCCACTGAATACGAGTATGGTCATTTCGGCACACCCCTAGTTTCAATGTCTCAATTTGAAAGCAGCTCAAATAAAATACAAACAGACTCAAATTGGGTGAGAGAGAGAGTGGTTTGAAGTCCCTCTATTTTCACCTCGTTTCCATCCTGGTTTATTAGACAAACAGCAGCCACTGTAATGAGGAAATTGCTTGTAAAATGTCATCTGCCAGTGTGTGTGTGTGTGTGTGTGTGTGTGTGTGTGTGTGTGTGCGTGTGCGTGATCACCTCAAATTGGACAAATTTGGGAGGGGAGTGGGGGTTGAATTTTAGAGCAGTTCGTAATAAAAACCAGGTGCAAAACGACACGCAGCCAAAGTTTACATCAACAGAAAAATGCAGAGCTTTCTAACCCTGACATCCAGATTGTGAATGTCAACACTTATTCTTGCGGGGACCCCCTTCCCTTGACAATGACTTATTATTCTGTGTGTGTGTGTGTGTGTGTGTGTGTGTGTGTGTGTGTGTGTGTGTGTGTGTGTGTGTGTGTGTGTGTGTGTGTGTGTGTGTGTGTGTGTGTGTGTGTGTGTGTGTGTGTGTGTGTGTGTGTGTATACCATTGGGCTGATTGTGCTGTATGAGTGTGTCTGGGAGGGATAAAGAAGTTCTCATACTCCTCTCAGCCCTACATTTTCATGATGAAGTGTCTGTGGGCCTACATGTCGTCTCCAGGTGTACAACGCCCTTCTACCTGCACACACACACACACACACACACACACACACACACACACACACACACACACACACACACACACACACACACACACACACACACACACACACTACTACAGTATAAGCTCTTTTCAAGTATGCCAGTGGTCCAGTGGTCCAGTATACCAGAGGTCCATGGGTCCAGTATGCCAGTGGTTCAGTATACCAGTGGTCCAGTATACCAGTGGTCCAGTGGTCCAGTATGCCAGTGGTTCAGTGGTCCAGTATAGCAATGGTCCAGTATGACAGTGGTCCAGTATACCAGTGGTCCAGTGGTCCAGTGGTCCAGTATACCAGTGGTCCAGTATACCAGTGGTTCAGTGGTCCAGTATACCAGTGGTCCAGTATACCAGTGGTCCAGTGGTCCAGTATACCAGTGGTCCAGTGGTCCAGTATACCAGTGGTCCAGTGGTCCAGTGATCCAGTGGTCCAGTATACCAGTGGTCCAGTGGTCCAGTATGCCAGTGGTTCAGTGGTCCAGTATAGCAATGGTCCAGTATGACAGTGGTCCAGTATACCAGTGGTCCAGTGGTCCAGTGGTCCAGTATACCAGTGGTCCAGTATACCAGTGGTTCAGTGGTCCAGTATACCAGTGGTCCAGTATACCAGTTGTCCAGTGGTCCAGTATACCAGTGGTCCAGTGGTCCAGTATACCAGTGGTCCAGTATACCAGTGGTCCAGTGGTCCAGTATGCCAGTGATTCAGTGGTCCAGTATAGCAATGGTCCAGTATGACAGTGGTCCAGTATGCCAGAGGTCCATGGGTCCAGTATGCCAGTGGTTCAGTATACCAGTGGTCCAGGATACCAGTGGTCCAGTGGTCCAGTATACCAGTGGTCCAGTATATCAGTGGTCCAGTGGTCCAGTATACCAGTGGTCCAGTGGTCCAGTGGTCCAGTATACCAGTGGTCCAGTGGTCCAGTATACCAGTGGTCCAGTGGTCCAGTATACCAGTGGTCCAGTGGTCCAGTATACCAGTGGTTCAGTGGTCCAGTATACCTGTGGTCCAGTATACCAGTGGTTCAGTGGTCCAGTATACCAGTGGTCCAGTGGTCCAGTATAACAGTGGTTCAGTGGTCCAGTATACCAGTGGTCCAGTGGTCCAGTATACCAGTGGTCCAGTGGTCCAGTGGTCCAGTGGTCCAGTGGTTCAGTATTCCAGTATACCAGTAGTCCAGTGGTCCAGTATACCCGTAGTCCAGTGGTCCAGTATACCAGTAGTCCAGTAGTCCAGTAGTCCAGTGGTCCATTATACCAGTGGTCCAGTGGTCCAGTAGTCCAGTATACCAGTATACCAGTATACCAGTATACCAGTGGTCCAGTGGTCCAGTATACCAGTGGTCCAGTATATCAGTGGTCCAGTGGTCCAGTATACCAGTGGTCCAGTGGTCCAGTGGTCCAGTATACCAGTGGTCCAGTGGTCCAGTATACCAGTGGTCCAGTGGTCCAGTATACCAGTGGTTCAGTGGTCCAGTATACCTGTGGTCCAGTATACCAGTGGTTCAGTGGTCCAGTATACCAGTGGTCCAGTGGTCCAGTATAACAGTGGTTCAGTGGTCCAGTATACCAGTGGTCCAGTGGTCCAGTATACCAGTGGTCCAGTGGTCCAGTGGTCCAGTGGTCCAGTGGTTCAGTATTCCAGTATACCAGTAGTCCAGTGGTCCAGTATACCCGTAGTCCAGTGGTCCAGTATACCAGTAGTCCAGTAGTCCAGTAGTCCAGTGGTCCAGTATACCAGTGGTCCAGTGGTCCAGTAGTCCAGTATACCAGTATACCAGTATACCAGTGGTCCAGTGGTCCAGTATACCAGTAGTCCAGTAGTCCAGTAGTCCAGTGGTCCAGTATACCAGTGGTCCAGTGGTCCAGTAGTCCAGTATACCAGTATACCAGTGGTCCAGTGGTCCAGTATACCAGTGGTCCAGTATACCAGTAGTCCAGTGGTCCAGTATACCAGTAGTCCAGTGGTCCAGTATACCAGTAGTCCAGTAGTCCAGTAGTCCAGTGGTCCAGTATACCAGTGGTCCAGTGGTCCAGTAGTCCAGTATACCAGTGGTCCAGTGGTCCAGTATACCAGTGGTCCAGTGGTCCAGTATACCAGTAGTCCAGTATACCAGTATACCAGTGGTCCAGTGGTCCAGTGGTCCAGTATACCAGTAGTCCAGTGGTCCAGTATACCAGTGGTCCAGTATATCAGTGGTCCAGTGGTCCAGTATACCAGTGGTACAGTGGTCCAGTGGTCCAGTATACCAGTGGTCCAGTGGTCCAGTATACCAGTGGTCCAGTGGTCCAGTATACCAGTGGTTCAGTGGTCCAGTATACCTGTGGTCCAGTATACCAGTGGTTCAGTGGTCCAGTATACCAGTGGTCCAGTGGTCCAGTATAACAGTGGTTCAGTGGTCCAGTATACCAGTGGTCCAGTGGTCCAGTATACCAGTGGTCCAGTGGTCCAGTGGTCCAGTGGTCCAGTGGTTCAGTATTCCAGTATACCAGTAGTCCAGTGGTCCAGTATACCCGTAGTCCAGTGGTCCAGTATACCAGTAGTCCAGTAGTCCAGTAGTCCAGTGGTCCATTATACCAGTGGTCCAGTGGTCCAGTAGTCCAGTATACCAGTATACCAGTATACCAGTATACCAGTATACCAGTGGTCCAGTGGTCCAGTATACCAGTGGTCCAGTATATCAGTGGTCCAGTGGTCCAGTATACCAGTGGTCCAGTGGTCCAGTGGTCCAGTATACCAGTGGTCCAGTGGTCCAGTATACCAGTGGTCCAGTGGTCCAGTATACCAGTGGTTCAGTGGTCCAGTATACCTGTGGTCCAGTATACCAGTGGTTCAGTGGTCCAGTATACCAGTGGTCCAGTATACCAGTGGTCCAGTGGTCCAGTGGTCCAGTGGTCCAGTGGTTCAGTATTCCAGTATACCAGTGGTCCAGTGGTCCAGTATACCCGTAGTCCAGTGGTCCAGTATACCAGTAGTCCAGTAGTCCAGTAGTCCAGTGGTCCATTATACCAGTGGTCCAGTGGTCCAGTAGTCCAGTATACCAGTATACCAGTATACCAGTATACCAGTATACCAGTGGTCCAGTGGTCCAGTATACCAGTGGTCCAGTATATCAGTGGTCCAGTGGTCCAGTATACCAGTGGTCCAGTGGTCCAGTGGTCCAGTATACCAGTGGTCCAGTGGTCCAGTATACCAGTGGTCCAGTGGTCCAGTATACCAGTGGTTCAGTGGTCCAGTATACCTGTGGTCCAGTATACCAGTGGTTCAGTGGTCCAGTATACCAGTGGTCCAGTATACCAGTGGTCCAGTGGTCCAGTGGTCCAGTGGTCCAGTGGTTCAGTATTCCAGTATACCAGTGGTCCAGTGGTCCAGTATACCCGTAGTCCAGTGGTCCAGTATACCAGTAGTCCAGTAGTCCAGTAGTCCAGTGGTCCATTATACCAGTGGTCCAGTGGTCCAGTAGTCCAGTATACCAGTATACCAGTATACCAGTATACCAGTATACCAGTGGTCCAGTGGTCCAGTATACCAGTGGTCCAGTATATCAGTGGTCCAGTGGTCCAGTATACCAGTGGTCCAGTGGTCCAGTGGTCCAGTATACCAGTGGTCCAGTGGTCCAGTATACCAGTGGTCCAGTGGTCCAGTATACCAGTGGTTCAGTGGTCCAGTATACCTGTGGTCCAGTATACCAGTGGTTCAGTGGTCCAGTATACCAGTGGTCCAGTGGTCCAGTATAACAGTGGTTCAGTGGTCCAGTATACCAGTGGTCCAGTGGTCCAGTATACCAGTGGTCCAGTGGTCCAGTGGTCCAGTGGTCCAGTGGTTCAGTATTCCAGTATACCAGTAGTCCAGTGGTCCAGTATACCCGTAGTCCAGTGGTCCAGTATACCAGTAGTCCAGTAGTCCAGTAGTCCAGTGGTCCAGTATACCAGTGGTCCAGTGGTCCAGTATACCAGTGGTCCAGTGGTCCAGTAGTCCAGTATACCAGTATACCAGTGGTCCAGTGGTCCAGTATACCAGTGGTCCAGTGGTCCAGTATACCAGTGGTTCAGTGGTCCAGTATACCTGTGGTCCAGTATACCAGTGGTTCAGTGGTCCAGTATACCAGTGGTCCAGTGGTCCAGTATAACAGTGGTTCAGTGGTCCAGTATACCAGTGGTCCAGTGGTCCAGTATACCAGTGGTCCAGTGGTCCAGTGGTCCAGTGGTCCAGTGGTTCAGTATTCCAGTATACCAGTAGTCCAGTGTTCCAGTATACCCGTAGTCCAGTGGTCCAGTATACCAGTAGTCCAGTAGTCCAGTAGTCCAGTGGTCCATTATACCAGTGGTCCAGTGGTCCAGTAGTCCAGTATACCAGTATACCAGTATACCAGTATACCAGTATACCAGTGGTCCAGTGGTCCAGTATACCAGTGGTCCAGTATATCAGTGGTCCAGTGGTCCAGTATACCAGTGGTCCAGTGGTCCAGTGGTCCAGTATACCAGTGGTCCAGTGGTCCAGTATACCAGTGGTCCAGTGGTCCAGTATACCAGTGGTTCAGTGGTCCAGTATACCTGTGGTCCAGTATACCAGTGGTTCAGTGGTCCAGTATACCAGTGGTCCAGTGGTCCAGTATAACAGTGGTTCAGTGGTCCAGTATACCAGTGGTCCAGTGGTCCAGTATACCAGTGGTCCAGTGGTCCAGTGGTCCAGTGGTCCAGTGGTTCAGTATTCCAGTATACCAGTAGTCCAGTGGTCCAGTATACCCGTAGTCCAGTGGTCCAGTATACCAGTAGTCCAGTAGTCCAGTAGTCCAGTGGTCCAGTATACCAGTGGTCCAGTGGTCCAGTAGTCCAGTATACCAGTATACCAGTATACCAGTGGTCCAGTGGTCCAGTATACCAGTAGTCCAGTGGTCCAGTATACCAGTAGTCCAGTAGTCCAGTAGTCCAGTGGTCCAGTATACCAGTGGTCCAGTAGTCCAGTATACCAGTATACCAGTGGTCCAGTGGTCCAGTATACCAGTGGTCCAGTATACCAGTAGTCCAGTGGTCCAGTATACCAGTAGTCCAGTGGTCCAGTATACCAGTAGTCCAGTAGTCCAGTAGTCCAGTGGTCCAGTATACCAGTGGTCCAGTGGTCCAGTAGTCCAGTATACCAGTGGTCCAGTGGTCCAGTATACCAGTGGTCCATTGGTCCAGTATACCAGTAGTCCAGTATACCAGTATACCAGTGGTCCAGTGGTCCAGTGGTCCAGTATACCAGTAGTCCAGTGGTCCAGTATACCAGTAGTCCAGTGGTCCAGTATACCAGTAGTCCAGTAGTCCAGTAGTCCAGTGGTCCAGTATACCAGTGGTCCAATGGTCCAGTAGTCCAGTAGGCCCTCAGATCCTCAAAATGTTCTACAGCTGCACCATCTTGATTGGCTGCATCATCACATGGCAATTGCTTGGTATGGCAACTGCTTGTTATGGCAATTGCTTGGTATGGCAACTGCTTAGTATGGCAACTGCTGGGTATGGCAACTGATTGGTATGGCAACTGCTTTGTATGGCAACTGCTTGGTATGGCAACTGCTTAGTATGGCAACTGATTGGTATGGCAACTGCTTAGTATGGCAACTGATTGGTATGGCAACTGCTTAGTATGGCAACTGATTGGTATGGCAACTACTTGGTATGGCAACTGCTTGGTATGACAACTGCTTGGTATAGCAACTGCTTGGCATCCGGCCTCAAGGCTTAGCTCACTGCCATCCAGGACCTCTTTACCAAGGCTTAGCTTCCTGCCATCCAGGACCTCTTCACCAAGGCTTAGCTTCCTGCCATCCATGACCTCTTTACAAAGGCTTAGCTTCCTGCCAACCAGGACCTCTTTACCAGGGCTTACCTCCCTGCCATCCAGGGCCTCTTTACCAGGGCTTAGCTCCCTGCCATCCAGGACCTCTTTACCAGGGCTTAGCTCCCTGCCATCCGGAACCTCTTTACCAGGGCTTAGCTTCCTGCCATCCAGGACCTCTTTACAAAGGCTTAGCTCCCTGCCATCCAGGACCTCTTTACCAGGGCTTAGCTTCCTGCCATCCAGGACCTCTTTACAAAGGCTTAGCTTCCTGCCATCCAGGACCTCTTTACCAGGGCTTAGCTTCCTGCCATCCAGGACCTCTTTACAAAGGCTTAGCTCCCTGCCATCCAGGACCTCTTTACCAGGGCTTAGCTTCCTGCCATCCAGGACCTCTTTACAAAGGCTTAGCTCCCTGCCATCCGGGACCTCTTTTCCAGGACCTCTTTACCAGGGCTTAGCTCCCTGCCATCCAGGACCTCTTTACCAGGGCTTAGCTCCCTGCCATCCAGGACCTCTTTACCAGGGCTTAGCTCCCTGCCATCCAGGACCTCTTTACAAAGGCTTAGCTCCCTGCCATCCGGGACCTCTTTTCCAGGACCTCTTTACCAGGGCTTAGCTCCCTGCCATCCAGGACCTCTTTACAAAGGCTTAGCTCCCTGCCATCCAGGACCTCTTTACCAGGGCTTAGCTTCCTGCCATCCAGGACCTCTTTACAAAGGCTTAGCTCCCTGCCATCCAGGACCTCTTTACCAGGGCTTAGCTTCCTGCCATCCAGGACCTCTTTACAAAGGCTTAGCTCCCTGCCATCCGGGACCTCTTTTCCAGGACCTCTTTACCAGGGCTTAGCTCCCTGCCATCCAGGACCTCTTTACCAGGGCTTAGCTCCCTGCCATCCAGGACCTCTTTACCAGGGCTTACCTCCCTGCCATCCAGGACCTCTTTACCAGGGCTTAGCTCCCTGCCATCCGGGACCTCTTTTCCAGGACCTCTTTTCAGGGCGGTGTCAAAAGGAAGGCTCTACAAATTGTGAAAGACTTCAGCTTCCCAATTCATAGACTGTTTTCGCTGCTCCTCTGCACGACAAGCGGTACTGATGCACCAAGCCATTTGACTGCAGTTAGTTCATTAACCAAGTAACTACCCAGACTATCTGCATTGATCCTTTTTACACTAACTTTTTTGGACTCGTCACATATGCTGCTGCTACTGTTTATTATCTGATCTGTCACTTTATTGCTAGTTATATGTGCATATCTACCTCAACTAACTTATACCCCTGCACATCGACACGGTACTGGTAACCTGTGTATATTGCCAAGTTATTACCTCGTACCCCTGCACATCAACTAGGTACTGGTACCCAGTGTTTATAGCCAGGTTATTACCTCGTACCCCTGCACATGGACACTACTGGTACCCAGTGTTTATAGCCAGGTTATTACCTCGTACCCCTGCACATGGACACTACTGGTACCCAGTGTTATTAGTGATGTTATTACCTCGTACCCCTGAACATGGACTCTCCTGGTACCCAGTGTTTATAGTGAGGTTATTACCTCGTACCCCTGCACACGGACACTACTGGTACCCAGTGTTTATAGTGATGTTATTACCTCGTACCCCTGAACATGGACTCTACTGGTACCCAGTGTTTATATTCATGTGATTACCTCGTACCCCTGCACATGGACTCTACTGGTACCCAGTGTTTATAGTGAGGTTATTACCTCGTACCCCTGAACATGGACTCTACTGGTACCCAGTGTTTATAGCCATGGGATGACCTCGTACCCCTGCACATGGACTCCACTAGTACCCAGTGTTTATAGCCATGTGATTACCATGTACCCCTGCACATGGACTCTACTAGTACCCAGTGTTTATAGCCAGGTTATTACCTCGTACCCCTGCACATGAACTCTACTGGTACCCAGTATTTATAGTGAGGTTATTACCTCGTACCCCTGCACATGGACACTACTGATACCCAGTGTTTATAGCCAAGTTATAACCTCGTACCCCTGCACATGGACTCTACTGGTACCCAGTGTTTATAATGAGGTTATTACTTTGTACCCCTGCACATGGACTCTACTGGTACCCAGTGTTTATAGTGTGGTTATTACCTCGTACCCCTGCACATTGACTCTACTGGTACCCAGTGTTTATAGTGAGGTTATTACTTCGTACCCCTGCACATGGACTCTACTAGTACCCAATGTTTATAGTGAGGTTATTACCTCGTACCCCTGCACATGGACTCTACTAGTACCCAGTGTTTATAGCGAGGTTATTACCTCGTACCCCTGCACATGGACTCTACTGGTACCCAGTGTTTATAGTCAAGTTATTACCTTGTACCCCTGCACATGGACTCTACTGGTACCCAGTGTTTATAGTCAAATTATTACCTCGTACCCCTGCACATGGACACTACTGGTACCCAGTGTTTATAGCCAATTTATTACCTCGTACCCCTGCACATGGACTCTACTGGTACCCAGTGTTTATAGCCAGGTTATTACCTCGTACCCCTGCACATGGACTCTACTGGTACCCAGTGTTTTTAGTGAGGTTATTACCTCGTACCCCTGCACATGGACTCTACTGGTACCCAGTGTTTATAGCCATGTTATTACCTTGTACCCCTGCACATGGACACTACTGGTACCCAGTGTTTATAGTGAGGTTATTACCTCGTACCCCTTCACATGGACTCTACTGGTACCCAGTGTATATATTCATGTGATTACCTTATACCCCTGCACATGGACTCTACTGGTACCCAGTGTTTATAGTGAGGTTATTACCTCGTACCCCTGCACATGGACTCTACTTGTACCCAGTGTTTATAGTGAGGTTATTACCTCGTACCCCTGCACATGGACTCTACTAGTACCCAGTGTTTATAGTGAGGTTATTACCTCGTACCCCTGCACATGGACTCTACTGGTACCCCGTGTTTATAGTGAGGTTATGACCTCGTACCCCTGCACATGGACTCTACTATTACCCAGTGTTTATAGTGAGGTTATTACCTCGTACCCCTGCACATGGACTCTACTGGTACCCAGTGTTTATAGCCAGGTTATTACCTCGTACCCCTGCACATGGACACTACTGGCACCCAGTGTTTATAGCCAAGTTATTACCTCGTACCCCTGCACATGGACTCTACTGGTACCCAGTGTTTATAATGAGGTTATTACTTCGTACCCCTGCACATGGACTCTACTGGTACCCAGTGTTTATAATGAGGTTATTACTTCGTACCCCTGCACATGGACTCTACTAGTACCCAGTGTTTATAGCGAGGTTATTACCTCGTACCCCTGCACATGGACTCTACTAGTACCCAGTTTATAGTCAAGTTATCGTTATCGCTAATTGTGTATTTATTATTACTTTTATTATTACGTGTTTTACTTTACTATTATTTCTCTATTTCCTTTCTCTCTGCATTGTTGGGAAAGACCCATAAGTAAGCATTTCACTGTTAGTCTACATCTGTTGTTTACGAAGCAAGTGACAAATATTTGAATAAATATCCTACTTACCTACTCAGTTTTCCTGTGTGTTCCTGTGTGTCAGTGGGAGCGAGAGAGATCGTACACACACACACACACACTGAAACTAACGCTTGACTACTCAGGCAGAAATAACAGAGCATGCTTCCTAATTGTTTCTGTGGAACATTCTGTCGCTGTAGAAATGGTTGGTACAAAGAGAGCTTGTGAACGTAACCCCAATTATTCCCCTGTACCTCTCCCTTGTTAATGATCAGCCATGCCTCTGTCAGCTTGATTAACTACCTGTTCTCTACCTTTCTAGAACATTCTCAATTGTTCAGTCACTACTCACTATGGAGCTGTCTCTGTTCTCTACCTCTCTAGAACATTCTCTATGTCTCCATCACTACTAACTAAAATTACATGAGACTCAGTGGTTAACATGTCCTAAAATCACACAAAGGTAAAAGAGGTCTTTAGTTTAATAGCATTTCATCAGTGATCGGGTGAAGATCCGACATTACTACATTTCATAGCATTTCATCAGTGATCGGGTGGGGACCCGACATTACTACATTTCATAGCATTTCATCAGTGATCGGGTGAAGATCCGACATTACTACATTTCATAGCATTTCATCAGTGATCGGGTGGGGACCCGACATTACTACATTTCATAGCATTTCATCAGTGATCGGGTGAAGATCCGACATTACTACATTTCATAGCATTTCATCAGTGATCGGGTGGGGACCCGACATTACTACATTTCATAGTTGGATGAGTTTTTTTAAAGGTTAGAAAACCTGAAAATGTACTGAAATTACAATCAAACAAGTGGAAATAGGAGAAAAGGAGAACTTTCAAATTACAATAACTGCTTCTCCTACTGTATCTGGCCGCCCATGGTGACACACACAGGCTGCGTTCACACAGGCAGTCCAATTCAGATCTTTCTTTCAATAATTGGTATTTTGAAAGATCTGATGTAAACAGATCAGATGTAAGCAGATCTGATGTGATTGGTCAAAAGTTCAATTATTGGGAAAAAATATCCGAATTGGGCTGCCTGTGTGAACGCAGACACAGATACACAACACATGCAAAGCCAACAATTACTTTGAGTCATTAATACCCCTTTTATATCTCAATGGCCCAGGCCAGAAAGAAACCTAAATTTGACTTACTGAATGAGGGATCATTTAGTTGATGATTTGTAACTCAGAAGAGGGGAGAGTGTGGGAGGGAGAGAGAGGGAGGGAGAGAGATAAAGGGAGAGGAAGGGAAGATTAATAAGGGAGAGGAAGGGAGGGAGAGTAAGGGAGAATAAGGGAGGGAGAGGAAGAGGAAGGAAGTGAGCGAAAGGAAGGGAGAGTAAGGAAGGAAGGGGAGGAAGGGAGGAAGGAAGGAAGGAAGGAAGGAAGGAAGGAAGGAAGGAAGGAAGGAAGGAAGGAAGGAAGGGAGGGAGGGAGGGAGGGGGAGGGAGGGAGGGAGGGAGGGAGGGAGGGAGGGAGGGAGGGAGGGAGGGAGGAAGGAAGGAAGGAAGGAAGGAAGGAAGGAAGGAAGGAAGGAAGGAAGGAAGGAAGGAAGGAAGGAAGGAAGGAAGGGAGGGAGGGAGGGAGGGAGGGAGGGAGGGAGGGAGGGAGGGAAGGAGGGAGGGGGAGGACGGACGGAGGGAGGGAGGGAGGGAGGGAGGGAGGGAGGGAGGGAGGGAGGGAGGGAGGGAGGGAGGGAGGGAGGGAGGGAGGGAGGGAGGGAGGGAGGGAGGGAGGGAGGAAGCGAGGACGGAAGGAAGCGAGGAAAGAAGCGAGGGAGGGAGGGAGGGAGGGGAGGGAGGGAGGTTTTGTCTCGTCTTCCCACACTCCTGGTTCCAATCCCATTCCTTACTTGTTATGCATTTAACCCTCTGTTTCCCCTCATGTCTTTGTCAGAGATTGTTTATTGTCAGTGTTGTGTTTATTGTATAGGTGCACGACGGGTCCTCGTACCCAGGTTTGTTTATATTCTATTCTTATCGGTGTTATGGAGCATGTTACGTGGACTTTATTAAATGACTCCATTTTACACTCCGTTTGACTCTCCTGCGCCAGACTTCCCTGCCACCTATACACACGACTCTGACACTGAACCTATTGTCCAGAGGTTACAGACTGAACATATTGTCCAGAGGTTATAGACTGAACATATTGTCCTGAGGTTATAGACTGAACATATTGTCCTGAGGTTACAGACTGAACATATTGTCCTGAGGTTACAGACTGAACATATTGTCCTGAGGTTACAGACTTCCCTGCCACCTATACACACGACTCTGACAGTACGGGATGTATTTACCGCTGGGAAACTATTTTCAGTCCTGAAATATGAATGACACCAGCCTCTCTGGAGAACAGATCTGTTATCGACTTTCTACATCAAATCAAATTTGATTTGTCACTTGCTTCGTAAACAACAGATGTAGACTAACAGTGAAATGTTTACTTATGGGTCTTTCCCAACAACGCCGAGAGAAAGGAAATATAGAAATAATAGAAAAGTAAAACACGTAATAATAAAAGTAGTAATGAATTTACAATGAGTAACGTTAACTTGGCTATAAACATGGAAAGACAATAAACAATAGCAGCAGCGTATGTGATGAGTCAAAATACATAACCAAATAGCTACACTGTGTAACAGTTTTCTGTAGGCGAAGGAGAGTCGGACCAAAATGCAGCATGTAGATTGTGATCCATGTTTAATGAAAAAACGTAAAACACGAATCAATACAAATACTACAAAACAAAAAGAATGTAACGAAAACCGAAACAGCCTAAACTAGTGTAAACTAACATAGAGACAGGAACAAGGACACTAAGGACAATCACGCACGAAACACACAAAGAATATGGCTGCCTAAATATGGTTCCCAATCTTAGACAACAAAAATCACCTGACTCTGATTAAGAACCGCCTCAGGCAGCCATAGACTAACGCTAGACATCCCACAAAACCCCAAGACAAAAACACACCACAATAACCCAGGTCAAACCCTGGCCTGACCGAATAAATGAAGAATAAACATAATATATTTCGACCAGGGCGTGACACACTGACTATCTGCATTGGCCCTTTTTGCACTAACTACTTTAACTAACTATTTAACTAACTATTTAGCAGTCTTATAACTTGAGGGTAGAAGATGTTCAGGGTCCAGTTGGTTCCAGACTTGGTACTTGCCGTGCGGTAGCAGAAAGAACAGTCTATGACTTGGGTGGCTGGAGTCTTTGCAGCTGTAGAACTTTTTGAGGATCTGAGGGTCCATGCCAAATCTTTTCAGCCTCCTGCTGGGGGAAGAGGCGTTGTCGTGCCCTCTTCACGGCTGTGTTGGTGTGTGTGGACCATGATAGATCCTTGGTGATGTGAACACAGAGGAACTTGAAGCTCTCGACCCGCTCCACTACAGCCTGTCGATGTGAATGGGGGCGTGGCTCGGCCCTCCATTTCCTGTCGCCCACGATCAGCTTCTTTGTCTCGCTGACGTTAAGGGATAGTGTTGTTGTCCTGGTGTCTCCATATAGGCTGCCTCATGACCAGGCCTCCCTGTAGTGCTGTCTACGTGCTTGGTCTCTCTCATAATCACAGCCTAGTGAAGTCACCTCTATCTACAGAAGCTAAAGTCTGTTTTACATTTGAACTCTAATGTTTACGATAGCGATGGCCAACTGATCCTAGATCTGTGCGTAAGAGGAAATAGCCGCTACAGAGCCAGTCACAAAGGGGATTAGACACGTTTGATAAGGTTCTTTCTGATGGGGTCTGATCCGTGTGTGATTGCTTGTCTGGGGGGCTTTGTTGCAATGGAAAAGGAGGGTTGTTGATGATAGCATCAGAGTCATGCCTGGTCATTCCGTTGGATTTGGATCAAATGTTTGGATAAGGGTTGGATGGTGTTTTTAGCATAGTATACACAAAACAGGAGAGCATATCTCTTTCGTTCTCTCTCTCTCTCTCCATCTCTTTCTTTATCTCCCTCCCTCCTCCATCACTCCTCCCTCCCATCCCTCCTCCCTCCCATCCCTCCTCCCTCTGCCTCTTCCATCCCTCCTCCATCCCTTCTCCATCCCCCGTCCATCCCTTCTCCCTCCCTCCTCCCTCCTCCCCTTCCATCCCTCCTCCATCCCTTCTCCATCCCCCTTCCATCGCTTCTCCCTCCCTCATCCATCAATCCTCCCTCCCATCCCTCCTCCCTCCGCCCCTTCCATCCCTCCTCCATCCCTTCTCCATCCCCCTTCCATCCCTTCTCCCTCCCTCCTCCATCACTCCTCCCTCCGCCACTTCCATCCCTCCTCCATCCCCCTTCCATCCCTCCTCCCCTTCCATCCCTCCCTCTCTCTCCTCTCAGATCTCCTCTGACTACTCTGTGGCCTAGGGGCTTGGTGCTGTTTAGCCTGTCAGATACCAAGACAACGTGTGTGTGTGTGTGTGTGTGTGTGTGTGTGTGTGTGTGTGTGTGTGTGTGTGTGTGTGTGTGTGTGTGTGTGTGTGTGTGTGTGTGTGTGTGTGTGTGTGTGTGTGTGTGTGTGTGTGTGTGTGTGTGTGTGTGTGTGTGTGTGTGTGTGTGTGTGTGTGTGTGTGTGTGTGTGTGTGTGTGTGTGTGTGTGTGTGTGTAAGAGTATAAACAATCTATCCAGCAGGTGTCAGAAGAAAATGCAGAATCCTTAAATAACCCTGTTCAGCTCTCAGCACACAGGTCTAGGACAGAACAGAGAGGAAGATGTTGAATCTCAATCCAAATCTCAGGAGGTTTAAACTACACTATGAATCCAAAATATATAAGAATAGGGATCACATTCTCGAGACTACTTGATTAGAATACTTGACTAGAATACTTGACTAGAATACTTGATTAGAATATTTTAATAGAATACTTGACTAGAATACTTGACTAGAATACTTGATTAGAATATTTTATTAGAATACTTGACTAGAATACTTGACTAGAATACTTGACTGGAATATACTATATACATATGAAGTGAGTTAATTAAACAGTATGTAAACATTATTAAAGTGACCAGTGTTCAATGACTCTCTATATATGTAGATAGGGCAGCCGTCTCTAAGGTGCAGGGTAGAGCACCGTGTGGTAGCTGGCTAGTAACAGTGACTAAGGTTCAGGGCAGTGTACTGGGTGAGGCTAGTAACAGTGATTAAGGTTCAGGGCAGGGTACTGGGGGAGGCTAGTAACAGTGACTAAGGTTCAGGGCAGGGTACTGGGGGAGGCTAGTAACAGTGATTAAGGTTCAGGGCAGGGTACTGGGTGGAGGCTGGTAACAGTGACTAAGGTTCAGGGCAGGGTACTGGGTGAGGCTAGTAACAGTGATTAAGGTTCAGGGCAGGGTACTGGGTGAGGCTAGTAACAGTGATTAAGGTTCAGGGCAGGGTACTGGGGGAGGCTAGTAACAGTGATTAAGGTTCAGGGCAGGGTACTGGGTGGAGGCTGGTAACAGTGATTAAGGTTCAGGGCAGGGTACTGGGTGGAGGCTAGTAACAGTGATTAAGTTTCAGGGCAGGGTACTGGGTGGAGGCTAGTAACAGTGACTAAGGTTCAGGGCAGGGTACTGGGTGAGGCTAGTAACAGTGATTAAGGTTCAGGGCAGGGTACTGGGTGGAGGCTAGTAACAGTGATTAAGGTTCAGGGCAGGGTACTGGGTGAAGGCTGGCTGGTGGTGACTGTTTAACCGTCTGATGGCCTGGAGATAGAAGCTGTTTAACAGTCTATCGGTCCCAGCTTTGATGTATCTGTACTGACCTCGCCTTCTAGATAGTAGCAGGGTGAACAGGCCTTGGCTCGGGGGACTGAGGTCCTTGATAATCTTCTTGACCTTCCTGCGACACTGGGTGTTGTATATGTCCTGGAGGGCAGGCACTGTTTCCCCGGTGATGCGTTGGGCTGACCGCACCACACTCTTGAGAGCCCTGTGGTTGCAGGCGGTGCAATTTCCGTACCAGGCAGGGATACAGCCTGACAGGACGCCCTCAATGGTGCATCAGTAGAGGTTTGTGAGGGTCTTAGGGGCCATGTTTAATTTCTTCAGCCTCCTGAGGTTGAAGAGGCACTGTTGTGCCTTCTCCACACTCTCCGTGTGAAGGGACCCGTCAATATGAATTGGGGTGTGCTCGCTCTGCTGTCTCCTGAAGTCCACAATCAGGTCTTTCATTTTGTTAACGTTGAGAGGTTATTTTCCTGACACCTCTCTGCCAGGGCTCTCATCTCATCTCTGTCGGATGTCTCATCATTGTTGGTAAATCAGGCCTACCACTGCTGTGTCGTCAGCAGACTTGATGATTGAATTGGAGACGTGTACGGCCACACAGTCATGGGTGAACAGGGAGAACAGGAGGGGGCTGACCACGCAGCCCTTGTCTGGCCCAGTCTTGAGGATTAAAGTGTGTGTGTGTGTGTGTGTCTCTCTGTCTCTCACTGTGTGTGTGTGTGTGTGTGTGTGTGTGTGTGTGTGTGTGTGTGTGTGTGTGTGTGTATGTGTGTGTGTGTGTGTGTGTGTGTGTGTGTGTGTGTGTGTGTGTGTGTGTGTGTGTGTGTGTGTGTGTGTGTGTGCGTGCGTGTGTGTGTGTGTGTGTGTGTCCCTCCTTCAACCAGACTACAGTAGCATTCAACTCCACATAACTATTTATCATGAACGCAGCTCCCTAATCGAAACATCCTGTCAGTGAGTTCCACACAGACGTGGATTTCCACAGTTAAAACATCCTCATGCCCACATGCCTTCTTTCAGGGAGGAACAGTGTTATTCAGAGCCATTAATTCAGACCCCATGCATCCTGCCTGCGGTCCACCTTCAGGACATAGACACACACACACACACACACACACCGCAAACATAGACCAATAAAGGGCATGACACACAGGAGTGTGTGTGTAGGGAGTGTGTGTGTGAAGTATGCAGGGAGTGTGTGTGTGAAGTTTGCAGGGAGTGTCTGTGTGCCATGAGAGTGTGCTTGTTAATAGAGCAGACTTTATTTAAAACCAGACCACCTGCTCGCTCCCTTCATTAATGAGTCTCTCTCGACAAGGATTTACAAAACTGGGTCCTCAGGACCCCAAGGGGTGCATGTTTTGGGGTTGCCGTAACACTACACATCTAACTAAAATAATCCACTAATCATCAAGCTGTGATAATTTGAATCAGCCGTGTAGTGTTGGAGAAAAAACACTGCTCAAGACAAGAGAGCTACTCCCTCCTTCACACCTTTCCTTCCTTCCTCCATCTCTCCATCCATCCTTCTTTTCTTTCCTAACACCCCCTGACTCTGTCCCTACTGAGGAAACTACAGACACCCCCTGACTCTGTCCCTCCTGAGGAAACTACAGACACCCCCTGACTCTGTCCCTCCTGAGGAAACTACAGACACCCCCTGACTCTGTCCCTACTGAGGAAACAACAAACACCCCCTGACTCTGTCCTTCCTGAGGAAACTACAGACACCCCCTGACTCTGTCCCTCCTGTGGAAACTACAGACACCCCCTGACTCTGTCCCTCCTGAGGAAACTACAGACACCCCCTGACTCTGTCCCTACTGAGGAAACTACAGACACCCCCTGACTCTGTCCTTCCTGAGGAAACTACAGACACCCCCTGACTCTGTCCTTCCTGAGGAAACTACAGACACCCCCTGACTCTGTCCCTCCTGAGGAAACTACAGACACCCCCTGACTCTGTCCCTACTGAGGAAACTACAGACACCCCCTGACTCTATCCCTCCTGAGGAAACTACAGACACCCCCTGACTCTATCCCTCCTGAGGAAACTACAGACCCCCTGACTCTATCCCTCCTGAGGAAACTACAGACACCCCCTGACTCTGTCCCTCCTGAGAACAGTGGGGGGAAGAGGGGGCAGAGGGGTGGCCCCAAAACAACGACATAGCACGACTCACTTCACGTCAGGGGAAACCTCCGAAATGGAACACTGGTACCCAAATCAATCATCATGCATCTTCACTTCTCCGTTCCCTTTCTAACTCTCCTTTTCTTCCTCTCTAACTCTATCCCATTCCACCTATTTTTGCATAAACTGCTCCCTTATCCACTGCCAGAACAGAGTCTAAGTATTTGACTAAATATCCTCCATATATTCACAGACATGCAGATTTTCATCAAATAGCACTTGTGGCCGTAGAATTAGCATCAACCGGCCTTGACTTGA
This sequence comes from Oncorhynchus masou masou, assembly GCF_036934945.1. Lineage (NCBI taxonomy): Eukaryota > Metazoa > Chordata > Actinopteri > Salmoniformes > Salmonidae > Oncorhynchus > Oncorhynchus masou. The sequence goes on along the minus strand of NC_088239.1, from coordinate 9,081,693 downwards.
ATGAACCACGTGTCGTTCCTTCCATATGACAACAGTAGGTGTTGGCAGTGTGTGGACGAATGCCAAACAAAACAAACAAGTTCACACAACATGTAACTCAGCCAGGATCACAACCATAGAAACACTCAGAAAACAACAAGAGGTTGACAACATGTTGCATCCTTCTGCAGTAACTATGGTAACCACTGACCAGCCACTCCAACAATGCTGCCCTTTAATCAGGGAGCGACGGATGGTGAAGTTTCATTCTGTCAACATTTCCATTTCCCCATTGTATCCCACGGAAACCGCAATCACCTCCCCGACCCACGGGGGTAGTCATGGGAACGTGCACATCTCGAAAATGAATAAATAAACAAGGGTGATGAACAGCAGAGAGAAGGAAAATAATCATGGCTCTTATTTTCACATTTCACTTTTCTGTGACAAATACAATTGGAAGTATGGTGCTTTATCAGGTCATGTCATGCCAACCGTATACCTGTCTCCAGACCTTATAGTTAAAGTCAGGTTTTAGAGGGTGGGGGAAACTGATGCTAGATCTGTGCCGATGTCTACCCAGACCCACAAAGATGGTCCTCCATCACCCATCCCTAGGTGTAGGATGTCTGTGCCAAGGTTATAAGCCTCCAGCCGGGCGGCTCTTTGATACTTCATCCTGCAGAAGGACCTTTACGCTAGCCAGAAGAGGCTACTGGACAGGGAAGAGTGTTACGAAAAACTAGGAGTGGTGGGTGGAATCGGGCGCAGAGAGCAGGGTTCAGTCGTTTGTCAAATTTATTCACCGGCGCAACAAAAACGGTCACGCCAACACACAGGGCGTGTACAAGTTATCAGTCCAAACAACAGGACAGAAATAGTCTGGAGAATAAAGACACGAACAAAATAACACCATCCAAACAGAGAAACAAGCCCGCACAAATACCCAGCGGGCCTAGTGCCTTTAAATAGCCAACAAACAAACCCTAACACAAAACAGGTGTAACCAATTACCCAATAACCAAAACAAACGGAAAGGGAATCGATGGCAGCTAATAGGCCGGCGACAACGACCGCCGAGCACCGCCCGAAGAGGAAGAGGCACCATCTTCGGCGAGGTTCGTGACAAAGAGAGGAGATGGTGACTAAGTGGATCTACATTAAATCTAAACTAAGGGGGTAGGGGGGGATAGAACGGACCACTAGAGGGTTGGGGGGTCAGGGAGGAAGTATGTGGTTTTTAGTTGGACTATAATGTTTGCTTCGACCAGCATTAAATCAATGCCTGGGAGAATGTGTGTGGGATAAAAAAAAACATTTCAAACCAATGATTACAAACTCATCTACTATGTTATTGGAAGGCCAGTTTCTTTTAGTGGTCCTCTCCAGCCCGTGTCAGTTGAATTAGTAACACAAGTCTTTTTAAGAGCACTGAGGAACAGAGAGTAATGTCAGTTTAGATCACACACACACATGACAATGTGTCTTTTAATCCTAAACAGCATTCTGTCCTGCTCCCAATCCCAAGTCCCTTCCCCAAAGAGATGCCCAATCACAAAGCGGGTCAACAATGGTGCTGTCGCTCAATCTGTCTCTATAGTGACCGCAGAGAACGCCGGGGTCCGTGAGGTCACTTTCATTCCAGTATTCTCCAAACAGCGACTAATTGCTTTGTTTGTGCTGGGGTTCCTTGTCAGCGAGCAGGCAAATTCCCAGCACAGAGCAAATATCAATCACACCAGCTAATCATATGTTGCTATTCACACCAAATGACTGGAGAGAGAAGGAGCGGGACAGAGAGAGAAAGAGAGGGAGAGAGAATTAGCTGAGAGCGAGAGAGCGAGAGAGCGAGAGAGAGAGAGCGAGAGAGAGAGAGAGAGAGAGCAAGAGAGAGAGAGAGAGAGAGAGAGAGAGAGAGAGAGAGAGAGAGAGAGAGAGAGGCTCAGCTGCTCTACTTCTCTGTAAATAAAGTGCACACTTCAGTAGTTATCTTTGTGATGGTTCTTGGGAGTAGAAAGAAAGGAGGTCGGGTGTTTTTCAGCATATATTGTGTTTTCTCTGTCTAGTGAGTTTTCCTTGTTGAAACAGCTGTAATATCAACCCAGTAACTTTGCAGAGAGGCATCCCATCAGATCAATTCCCCCCCCATCGTCACCCCCCTCCACTCTCTCTTCTCCCTTTTATCTCTCCCTCAACCTCTCTCTCACTTTCTATCGTGTTTTCAGGGATTTTAACAGGCCTTTCTGAGAGGTGAACTCTGGGAACTCTGCCAAAACTCTCCGAGTAATTCAGCCATCTGGATTGAGGTCACTGTTAGTCGCGGGGTGCACAGTATGAGACAGCACCATCCGCACAGCAGAAAAGGCTCTGGGATTACAGTAGGCCTATTGCCGCATTCATCACTTCCTTCGGGAAAAAAAGATACATTCATAATTATTTGAAACATCCATCACTATGACAAAGTACAGTAGAAATGTCACAAAGACCTGTAATTATTGAGTTGCGATATAAAGAGATATTTCGGAGGTCATTTCCACAGCCGCATTCATATTCATGTGGATCTGAGGGTTTCTGAATGCTCTCAGCAGTAAAATACAGCGGATAGCTCATCCTCCTACACCACCTAACATGATGGAAAGAGACACTCAGGATGAATCAGAGCTCACAGGTAGGGATGGAGGCCAATAAGGAGCTGATGTTAGACAGTTAGGTTTCTGAGGTGAGGTGAACTCACACAGTCACACACTGAACAGGTCATACACACTGTCACCTCAACCGCTTTTAAAATGGCCGACCGTTAGGATGCATCTTATAGACAAGGGGTATTCAACTCTGACCCTACGAGGTCTGGAACCTGCTGGTTTTCTGTTCTACCTGATAATGAATTGGACACAAATTGTGTCCCAGGTTTAAATCAGTCCCTGATTAGAGAGGGAACAATGAAACAATGCAGTGGAACTGATATCCCAGGTCTAAATCAGTCCCTGATTGGAGAGGGAACAATGAAACAATGCAGTGGAACTGATGTCCCAGGTCTAAATCAGTCCCTGATTGGAGAGGGAACAATGAAACAATGCAGTGGAACTGATATCCCAGGTCTAAATCAGTCCCTGATTGGAGAGGGAACAATGAAACAATGCAGTGGAACTGATATCCCAGGTCTAAATCAGTCCCTGATTAGAGAGGGAACAATGAAACAATGCAGTGGACTGATGTCCCAGGTCTAAATCAGTCCCTGATTAGAGAGGGAACAATGAAACAATGCAGTGGACTGATGTCCCAGGTCTAAATCAGTCCCTGATTAGAGAGGGAACAATGAAACAATGCAGTGGAACTGATGTCCCAGGTCTAAATCAGTCCCTGATTAGAGAGGGAACAATGAAACAATGCAGTGGACTGATGTCCCAGGTCTAAATCAGTCCCTGATTAGAGAGGGAACAATGAAACAATGCAGTGGATTGATGTCCCAGGTCTAAATCAGTCCCTGATTGGAGAGGGAACAATGAAACAATGCAGTGGAACTGATGTCCCAGGTCTAAATCAGTCCCTGATTGGAGAGGGAACAATGAAACAATGCAGTGGAACTGATATCCCAGGTCTAAATCAGTCCCTGATTGGAGAGGGAACAATGAAACAATGCAGTGGAACTGATATCCCAGGTCTAAATCAGTCCCTGATTAGAGAGGGAACAATGAAACAATGCAGTGGACTGATGTCCCAGGTCTAAATCAGTCCCTGATTAGAGAGGGAACAATGAAACAATGCAGTGGACTGATGTCCCAGGTCTAAATCAGTCCCTGATTAGAGAGGGAACAATGAAACAATGCAGTGGAACTGATGTCCCAGGTCTAAATCAGTCCCTGATTAGAGAGGGAACAATGAAACAATGCAGTGGACTGATGTCCCAGGTCTAAATCAGTCCCTGATTAGAGAGGGAACAATGAAACAATGCAGTGGATTGATGTCCCAGGTCTAAATCAGTCCCTGATTTTGGAACCTGTCCCATTAGACTCTTATGGGATTATATCCTTTAGGATTCTATTTTATAGGACCCTATAGGATTCCAATACATGAATCCAAACGAAAAATCCTATAAGATTTTGGGACCAGTCCTAAAATCCTATAGGATATGTTCCAAAATCGGATTTTCTATTGGATTCTAATCAGATTTTGGGGGGGATTTTCTTTTATTAGGAAATAGTTTCTTACCAAAGTCAATTACAATAATTCACACAAAATCCAACTACATTTCACTCCAAATATGTTGTAAACTAATGTGTTACTGTGCTTCAATTAAAGCGTAATTACTTGGCTGCTGATTTGTACACATGTAATGGGTCTATAGGTACAGACAAGATGCAAAGGGTAAGACTGACCGTGTAGTCATAGGATGGGACCGGTAGGCCTACCTATGTAATTACACAGACCAAAACACCGTGAGAAACGAGCCTTCATTACCAGGGGATATTTTATTATACAAATTCATATCTGAATCGCAATGTATCGACCTACATAGGGCAGAGGCGAGAATGTCATGAAGCGCGTGTGAGGGGGGAATAATCACAGCGTCAGCACCACCAAGCGGTACTCAAACATTTCAGATAAACACTGCAAACTTCTACACCGGGATATTCTTATTATTTTGTGAATAATATCATCGGCTAATATTATTATTATTATTATTATTATTATATGGTGAAAGTGTCATATGTATTTATTCTAGGCATATGAACAGTTGAATTGTGCACAACAATAGAACAGAGCAGGTGGAAACGTTTAATCTTTCTCCAGTAAAATAAAAACTCCCGAGGTTGCAGTATTTAGACTGCAATACTGCACTTTAATCAGCTCATTGAAAGAAATAATTCGGAAAGAAGAAAATATAGTCAAGGTAATGCAATTCAAGTGCCAAGATTTATAAACCACTCACCAAATGAAATCTCCAACTACTCCCGTTCATCTAGCAGGAACGAAGCTGCGAGTTTCAACCAGTCTGAAGAAGAAGATGAGCGTTGGCGTGGCTCAGGGAAATGAAGGTAAAGATAGAGTAATCACAGTTTGCGTTCTCATATCCAAAAACGTCCAGTAACTCAGTCTGCTCAGCACATCTCTCTCTCTATGCCGTCTCTCCAGGGTCGTATATTTTCTGTCCTCGTGTCTCCTCGCCCAGCGCGCTACGTAACTGGGCACAGCAACGCACTGCTGAGCTCCGCTGCAGCTCACAGACTATCGCCTCGGTCACTGAGACAAGGGACCAGGACGCAAACCAAGCGACGCGGACACTTTAAACTTTGTTATAACTGTAGCACGAAGGATGATCTGGCGGAGCTTTGCAGAGTGCGCGGCTATGTTGGTTGCTGCGTGCAAGGCAAGCGCTCTGTGATAGACATAGAGTTCCCAGGATTTTAAAAGGAACTGAAGGAACATTGCGCCCCAACTTTGCTTTTTGAAAATGTTTACAAGATCAGCTTCAAAACCTCCGTTTCGTTTCTCTTGAGATACAGACAGTTGTTTTCGTCACCTCTTGTTTTTTATTTTTTATTTAATATCTTTAATTAATATATCCTCTGTCAGGTGACCCTTTACATGCACTTTGCATACGGAGTCGACAGACATACATTTCATCATGCTGATGAAACTTGTTGGGAACCCATAGGCGGTCATAGCGTTCCATAAGTATGTTCTCAGAGATGAAGTCAAACGCCTTCTTTCATTTAGCACATCCAGAGGGATTTACCGTTAGTGCATCTTAAAATAGCTAGGTGGGACAACCACATATCACAGTCATAGAAAGTACATTTCACCTCAATAATTGACGTGGGATTATTTAAGATACTGTTTGAAGAGGTAGGGTTTCCGGTGGTTTTTGGAAGATGGGCAGGATGCTGTCCTCCCTAAGGATGGGAGATGGTTCCACCATTGGGATGCCAGGACAGAGAAGAAATTTGACTGGATTGGGCGGGAGCTGCCCTCCCGCAGGGGTGGGAGGGGCCAGGAGACCAGAGTTGGCAGAACGGAGTGCGTGGGTTAGGGTGTAAGGTTTGAGCGTTCGTTCACACCGTGGATTAATTGACCATGATTCTAGGGTCTCCGCTGCTGGAATAGTGGGTGGCAGGGAGCGGCGCACAGCTTCCTGTAGGTCGTGTACGTACTGCAGACGGACATTATAGAGAAACATTGACCCATGAGATCCCAATGTTTTTTGTTGACTATGCTAACATTTGGTATTTCACATCTAGTGTATACACTCAATTGTACCATGCTAAGTCCAAGTCGTGTAACAGGTAGCCTTGAGTGAAACAACAGTTCTGTGAATATTTGTATTTACTTTATTTTATTTAACGTTTATTTAACCTGGCAAGTCAGTTAAGAACAAATTCTTATTTACAATGACGGCCTACCCCGGGCCAAACCCTGATGACGCAGGACCAATCGTGTGCTGCCCTATGGGACGACCAATCACGGCCTGGTGTGATAAAGGATAACAGCTTCTACTTTTGACAGATATTGCTTGGGTAAAAACAGCACCATGTTTAAAAAGGCCTTTCAGAGAGAAGCAGCGAAATACAGCCAACCTCCTTGTGAATAGAAATAGAACAACAAAAAAGCATAAATACATGTCAACTCATTTTAATTCTGTCAAAAGTAATAATCAACTTCTCAGACATTGGTCCATTTCAAATCTTAACGCTACATCCACACCAATCAGCATGTAGCAAATACGATGCCCATATAAACTGTCAAAATGTGTATACAGTAGATGTTCATGCCTTGAGCGTGACATCTTCAATTGAATTTATTTGTCATTTTTATCCCTACAGCCAAATGACCATGTTGGTCAAGCTGTTCCCAGACACGGCCTCTATGACAGTCATCCTGTGATGACACTTGACAGAGAGGCGGCGTCTGCTGCTTTGACAGATGCATTTGGTTGTTAAGTCAACAACAGACTGTTAAATAGACGTCTTCCTCTTCCTGTACTGGCCAAGCGGAACACAGATACAGTAGGATAGGCTCTCTGTAGCCACACATCTACATTCAAATCAGGAAACTTTCATAGAAATGCAAACCGCCCACAATAGAGGATAAAGTAAAGCTGTGATTTACATTTGAAGTGGCAATCCTCCAACTCACTAGCTTTCGCTCTCTTTCTCTCTCTCACCTCTCTCTCACCTCTAACTCTCATCTCTCTCTCTCTTTCTCTCTCTTGATATGGGAAGTGTGTGGGTAACCTTTTCCTCCTCTATCTGCCAAGCAATGCACTGGGAGCATCCCCTCTTTCTTTAAATACGGAAAAGTTCCAATGCGAAATGTCAAATTTGTCAGAGAACGTTAGCATATTTACAAGGCTGAGACTTGGCATGGATTAGGTAGTACAATATGTATGATGCATTAGTTTGATGCCAGGGAAGGACAAAGACTAGACAGGACACAGGGGAGCCTGTGTTTCATCCTGTACATCCCATGGTGACTTGTACATGTTACTCACTGCAGCTGTCCAAGAGATTCTAAGAACTTACTAACTCAACATCAGTGAATTCATCTTCAATTGTGTCACGCTGGCTGGATGTCCTTTGGGGTGGTGGACCATTCTTGATACACACGGGAAACTGTTGAACGTGAAAAAACCCAACAGCGTTCGCCCTCTGAATGGCTCACATACACAATCCATGTCTCAATTGTCTCTAGTTTTTTTTGTATCCTTCTTTAACCTGTTTCCTCCTCTTCATCTACACTGATTGAAGTGGATTTAACAAGTGACATCAATAAGGGATCATAGCTTTCACTTGGATTCCCCTGGCCAGTCTATGTCATGGAAAGAGCAGGTGTTCTTAATGTTTTTTAAACTCAGTGTACATTTTGACATGTTTACATAACATGGAACCTAGAATGATTTGAATTAATATCGCAGCTATTACAAGGTCTAATAGTTTAGATTTTAGTCATGGGGCAGACACACTCATCCAGAGCGACTTACTGGAGCAACTTACATCTTACTCCACCGAAAGCCTCTCCACTTGGAGATCCTAAAACCCCTGGAAGTGTTATTTACATCATCATCATGTTAGATTCCAGACAACGGTGGGTCTTAAGATAAATAAGGTTGAATTTAGATTCCAGACAACGGTGGGTCTTAAGATAAATAAGGTTAAATTTAGATTCCAGACAACGGTGGGTCTTAAGATAAATAAGGTTAAATTTAGATTCCAGACAATGGTGGGTCTTAAGATAAATATGCTTACATTTAGATTCCAGACAATGGTGGTTCTTGAGATAAATAAGGTTAAATTTAGATTCCAGACAATGGTGGGTCTTGAGATAAATATGGTTAAATTTAGATTCCAGACAATGGTGGGTCTTGAGATAAATAAGCTTCATGTTAGATTCCAGACAATGGTGGGTCAATAGATAAATAAGCTTACATTTAGATTCCAGACAATGGTGGGTCTTGAGATAAATAAGCTTCATGTTAGATTCCAGACAATGGTGGGTCTTGAGATAAATAAGCTTCATGTTAGATTCCAGACAATGGTGGGTCTTGAGATAAATAAGCTTCATGTTAGATTCCAGACAATGGTGGGATCTTGAGATAAATAAGCTTCATGTTAGATTCCAGACAATGGTGGGTCTTGAGATAAATATGGTTAAATTTAGATTCCAGACAATGGTAGGTCAATAGATAAATAATCTTACATTTAGATTCCAGACTATGGTGGGTCTTGAGACTAATAATCTCTGCTAATGGATGGATGGAAGGGGAGGAATCACCTCTGGTGTGTGTGTCCCTCTCCTTAAACAGCAGACATACTGTATTCCATAGGTGCCAGAGTCAGTCTAATAATCTGGAGTTGCCAGGCAACCCACACCAAAAATCTAGGCTAGGCACAAGTCCCTTACCGCTCGTCACTCCATCCCTTCCTCCCTCCATCCCTTCAACTGGCCCCAAATGTGTTTGCTGTTGTGAAGTGTGTGTGTGTGTGTGTGTGTGTGTGTGTGTGTGTGTGTGTGTGTGTGTGTGTGTGTGTGTGTGTGTGTGTGTGTGAGTGTGTGTGTGTATGTGTGTGTGTGTGTGTGTGTTTGTACCTCTGCCTTCCCTCCTACAGCAATAAGTCCATCTGTCCTACTGAGAGCCGCTGGTCAGCTCAGGACTGGATGGCCTCTGGGAACCCTAAGAACAAACAATCCATTGCATGTACGCCACACACACACACACACACACACACACACACACACACACACACCGAGTTTACAGCAGTTGACTCAATCACCTAAGAAAGACTGTCCCCTGGGGATGGGGTGTGTGCATTTATATGGACCGTGGGTCAGTTTGGATAGGGTGATGGAGAGGGGAGATGGAGAGGGGAGATGGAGAGGGGGTGATGTAGAGGGGGTCATGGAGAGGGGTAATGCAGATGGGGTGATGATGGAAAGGGGGTGAGGAGGGGTGATGGAGAGGAGGGGCTGAGGAGTGGGTGACAGAGGGGTTCATGGGGAGGGGGTGATTGAGAGGGTGATGGAGAGGGTGACAGAGAGGGTGACAGAGAGAGGGTGACGGAGAGGGTGACAGAGAGGGGGTGAGGAGGGGTTGAAGAGGGGGTGATGGATCGGGGGTCAGGAAGGGGGTGAGGAGAGTATAGTTCCTGAAAGGAGGAGAAAAAGGGAGGGAGGGAGAGCGGGAGAGGAGTGCTGGCCAACTGAATCTCTGCAGTCATCTTTCACCCTGCTACTGTATCGGCGTGGGCCCAATGAGCCATCCCACACTGCACTGGGGTCAAGGCCAGGCGATTTCTCAGGCTTACCCAGCCTTGCCTTGCCCCTGCGGTGGCGGGGGAGAGGACCCTGTAGTGTCGGAGCTCGAGAATGTCTGCTGTAATGGTAACTGTCACGGTCCAGAGGAAGAAGGATTTGTCTTTTGATGTCAATGATGTCATAAATGTCAAGGTTCTCCATGAATAATTTCTGCAGTGAGGGGAAGTGATTGAACCAGATAGACCTGGTGTCTCCCAGGTGTATAACAAAATACACCTGAAACACACAGACACAGAGCTCAGCAAAATCTGGGTGAGATTTAATTTTCTAATGGCTGCCATATTATTGGCACAAAATTTGCAATTCTAGAATACTAATTAGAATGTTTTCTCATTGAACATTCCATTCCAACATGGAGGATAGTGTGCAGAACTGTGGTTAGTAAATATACACTATCCTATAGTTCTCTTTCATGACACCATCACTGTCCAATCCATCTTTATCTCATCCACAGGTCTGTCTAAGGAATCGGCTTGTTCTCATATAGTGCGTGTGTGTCCATGCACTCGTGTGTATGCTTTGCCTATAAGTGTGGCCTCTGTCTTCTCTCGTGGCTTCTAAAATGTGATGGAGTGGAGCTGTTGCCTCCTCCAACCCAGCAGTCTCAGAATGAATGGTTAGACTGACAGAGAGAGAGAGACAGAGTGAAAGGGAGAGACACACACACACACACACACAGACACACAGAGAGAGACAAACACACAGAGAGAGAGAGAGAGAGAGAGAGAGAGAGAGAGAGAGACACGCACAGAGAGAGAGAGAGAGAGAGAGAGAGAGAGAGAGAGACACGCACAGAGAGAGAGAGAGAGAGGGGGAGAGAGACACACAGAGAGAGAGAGACACACAGACACTGAAAGAGAGAGAGAGACACACACACAGAGAGAGAGAGATAATCAAATGCTGTGCTCAGCCCTCAGTCCATCTTCCCCTACTCTACTGATACTCTGGCCGGCTAGATCCCTCAATGTCCTCCCCTGCTTCCACCATGATGGATAATAACCCTCTCTCTCCCTTGGATGTGAAATTAAGTGGAAAAGTTCAGCGGCGGAGATGATAAACAATAATAGTATTGGTGTCAAGGGTTTTACTACCCATAAATAGTGATAGTATTGGTGTCAAGGGTTTTACTACCCATAAACAGTGATAGTATTGGTGTCAAGGGTTTTACTACCCATAAACAGTGATAGTATTGGTGTCAAGAGTTTTACTATTCATAAACAAATGATTGCCACACCCTGATCTGTTTCACCTGTCGTTGTGATTGTCTCCATCCACCTCCAGGTGTCTCCTGTTTTCCCCATTAGTCCCGGTGTATTTATCCCTGTGTTTCCTGTCTCTCTGTGCCAGTTCCTCTTGTTTTCCCCATTAGTCCCGGTGTATTTATCCCTGTGTTTCCTGTCTCTCTGTGCCAGTTCCTCTTGTTTTCCCCATTAGTCCCGGTGTATTTATCCCTGTGTTTCCTGTCTCTCTGTGCCAGTTTGTCTTATTTTCCCCATTAGTCCTAATGTATTTATCCCTGTGTTTCCTGTCTCTCTGTGCCAGTTCCTCTTGTTTTCCCCAATAGTCCCGATGTATTTATCCCTGTGCTTCCTGTCTCTCTGTGCCAGTTTGTCTTATTTTCCCCATTAGTCCTAATGTATTTATCCCTGTGTTTCCTGTCTCTCTGTGCCAGTTCGTCTTGTTTTCCCCATTAGTCCCGGTGTATTTATCCCTGTGTTTCCTGTCTCTCTGTGCCAGTTTGTCTTATTTTCCCCATTAGTCCTAATGTATTTATCCCTGTGTTTCCTGTCTCTCTGTGCCAGTTCCTCTTGTTTTCCCCAATAGTCCCGATGTATTTATCCCTGTGTTTCCTGTCTCTCTGTGCCAGTTTGTCTTATTTTCCCCATTAGTCCCGGTGTATTTATCCCTGTGTTTCCTGTCTCTCTGTGCCAGTTCCTCTTGTTTTCCCCATTAGTCCCGATGTATTTATCCCTGTGTTTCCTGTCTCTCTGTGCCAGTTCCTCTTGTTTTCCCCATTAGTCCCGGTGTATTTATCCCTGTGTTTCCTGTCTCTCTGTGCCAGTTCGTCTTGTTTTCCCCATTAGTCCCGGTGTATTTATCCCTGTGTTTCCTGTCTCTCTGTGCCAGTTCATCTTGTTTTCCCCATTAGTCCCGGTGTATTTATCCCTGTGTTTCCTGTCTCTCTGTGCCAGTTTGTCCCGTTTTGCCAAGTCCACCAGCATTTCTCATAGCTCCTATTCTTCCTAGCCACTGTTTTTTTCCTAGCCCTCCTGTTTCTGTCCACTCTGCCTGTTCTGACCTCGAGCCTGCCTATCGCCTGGTACTGTTTGGATTCTGACCTGGTTGATGAACTCTCGCCTGTCCCCGACCTGCCTTTTGCCTAACCCTTTTGGTATAATAAATATCGGTGCTCAACCATCTGCCTCCTGTGTCTGCATTTGGGTCTCGCCTTGGGCCCTTATAATGATAGAATTTGGGTCAAGAGTTTTATTATCCACAAACAAATAGAAGAACCCTGTTGATCTATTCGTATTGACTACAAAATGTGTTTAAATATATATATATTTGGCAATATAACAAATAAACTCAGCAAAAAAAAGAAACATCCCTTTTTCAGGACCCTGTCTTTCAACGATAATTTGTAAATATCCAAATAATTTCACCCGTCTTCATTGTAGAGGGTTTAAACACTGTTTCCCATGCTTGTTCACTGAACCCATAAACAATGAATGAACTTGCACCTGTGAGTGATGGTCGGATTCGCGTTAACCGTCGAAGGGATGAGCGTCACACCGAAGTGGAGGGTCCGTCATGGTCTGGTGAAGTGTGTATTTACACATGCAAAGGTAAATGCAGTTGACAGTGAGAGGACCTTTCTTTTTTTTGCTGAGTTCATAGTGGGTGTTATTGTGTCTGCTAGCACACTCACAGACACCTGTGTCCTTTGACACTATATAAACGAGTCATCCCGCAGTGTTTGTGAATATACCCTGATGAAGACAGCTTGGCTGTCGAAACGTTGGTATTACATTTTTGCATCTGAGCTCCAAGAGTGTGCGGCTCTCTTTTATTTTCATTTTCAAGCACACTCACAGCCCCTTGTCCTCGGTGTCACCGGGGTCACACACATACAACACCCCTCCAACAGCACTGCAAACACAGACACACACACACACACACACACAGGCAAGAATGCATACACACACAGGAACAGAGCCGTGTTTGTGTTCATTTGAATGGCGATGCTCTCTGATCAGTTGTGCACAGCAAATCAAGACTGGGCTTCCCGCTACACTGTCTGTGTTTCTCTGGAGTTTAGTCAGTCTATATTTATGTTCTTGGCCTCTGCTGAAGCACAGAAAAAATGTCAGAAATCTGCAGAGTTTTTTTCACAGTGTGGACTGATGGATGCATTGACTGTCTATGTGCCACAGTGAAGAAATAATATATTGAATGGTTGATTTGGTGCTTTTTCCTGGATCACCAGGCTTCTGGATGCCGGTATTGACTATCCTCTTTTCATGGTAAATGTACTGTAACACTGTCTTAATGCAACCACTTTGTTTTCACATTTATCAAACTTCCCATGCATCTTCTGTCCCACCCATTGAGAAATAAAAGTACAGGGGGAAAAAATTATCCAAAAGAGCAAGACAAAACAACAACAACCAGGATAACACCAAAAACGAGCCCTAACCAATAATCATCATTGTCGTTACTGTCAGGATTTGGCCAGGGTTGTTCCAGTTGTTGGTCACTAGATGCCCCCATTGTGCTTTTTGTCCTTATGTTTTTCCCTTGTTCCCCATTATTATTTGCACCTGTGTCTCGTTTCCCCTGAGTGTATTTAAACCCTTAGTTTCCCTCTGTTCTGTGCTCTGTGTTTGTATGTTAGCACCCTGCCCTAGTGTTCTGTGTGCTCTTGTCGATTCCGGGTGACGGTCTTGTGGTATTCTTTTTTTTGTTTTTGTTTATTTTTGGTGAGTTTCTTTTGAGTTCTTTTGTGTTTTACCTACCACCTTTTGGATTTGCCATTTTTGAATTTTAGGATTTTTTTCTTTATTAAATTCACCGTCTTAAGTACTGCTGTGTCTGCCTCATCTTCTGGGTTCTGCTGTCTATTCGTGGCTCAGTTGGTTAAGTGACTGTTTCTCACTCCGGAGACCCAGGTTCAAAACCGGGTCCTGACAGAAACACAGAGCCAAAAATGAACCCAGAGGCAGCCAGTTCCCAGGACCTTTTTGCCACGCTGTCCCACCACCAGGAGACTGTCCAACGCCACGAAGCCGCCCTGGTTCAGCAAGAGGCCTTAATGGCTAGACATTCTCATCTTCTGTCGGAGATGCTGACTTCCATTAAGCAAATATCTGATCGACTTACCCCGGCAACAGTTCCCGTCCCAGTACCTCAAGTTCACGTACCCATGGCAGTTAACCCCCTGGCTGAACCTCGTCTTCCACCTCCCCAACGGTTCTCAGGTGATCCAAGTGCTTGTAAAGGGTTTCTCACTCAATGTTTCTCTCCTTTGAGCTGCAACCCTCGTCGTTTCCCACCGACCGGTCTAAGATCGCATATATCATCACCCTGCTGTCGGAAAAAGCCCTGGCCTGGGCTACTGCTGTGTGGGATGCCCATAGTTCCTGCTGTGCCAGCTACTCTGCCTTTGCTGAGGAATTCAAACGAGTGTTTCAAGGCCCAAGCAGAGGTTCTGACTCAGCCAAACAGCTCCTGACTCTCCATCAAGGTTGGCGCAGCGTGACGGACTATGCCATCCAGTTCCGCACGGTGGCAGCAGCGAGTGGCTGGAACAACGAGGCGCTCACGGTGTGCTTTCTGAAAGGCCTTTCCGACACTATCCAAGATGAACTGGCCACTCGGGAACCACCGGACAATCTCGAGTCCCTGATCAAGTTGGCCTCACGCATTGACCAGCGTCTGAGAGAGAGAGAACTCAACCGTAGACCTCTAGCTCCTATCAGTCCCAGCTCCGAGTCCCCACCTTTATCATCACTGGCTCCACCGGAACCCATGCAGATTGGACGCATCTCCCAGGCTGAGAGAGACCGCCGGATGAGGGAGCGACGCTGTCTATATTGCGGCAAACCGGGCCATTTCCGTTCCACGTGTCCCGGGCTCCAGGGAAACGCTCTGTCCCGTACAGACCGGGGGAACTGTAACGGGAAACATAACCTCCTCCCATCCGTCCAACTCCCGTCTGCTCATTCCAGTCACCCTCTCCTGGGACAACCACAAGCTTCACCTTCAAGCCTTGGTAGACTCTGGAGCCGCAGGTAACTTCATGGATGGTGTTTGGGCGAAGGAGAATGGCGTTCCCTCTGAACTTCTAAGTGACCCCATGAGGGTTACTACATTGGATGGAAGCCCTTTGGGATCTGGACTTGTCACTCATGTCACTACCTCCTTGAGACTTTCAGTTTCACAACACCAGGAATTGATGAACTTTCATTTGATCTCCTGTTCCGAGTTCCCTCTCGTCCTTGGATACCCCTGGCTTCACAGCCATAACCCTCACATCGACTGGTCTGTGGGCACTATCAAGCAGTGGGGTCCTACGTGCCAAGCTACTTGTATTTTCCAGAATTCCCGAGTTCTACTCCCGAGTCTTTAGAATCCATCGACCTGACCCGAGTTCCCGAGTGTTACCATGACCTCAAACTGGTGTTTAGCAAACAGAGGGCCACCATGCTACCACCCCATAGATCTTACGATTGCCCCATCGACCTGTTTCCGGGCACTTGCCCCCCCAGGGGTCGGATTTTTCCCTATCTCCACCCGAACGAGCTGCTATGGATACCTACATTAAGGACTCTCTGGAAGCAGGCCTCATGCGTCCATCAACCTCCCGGCGGGAGCAGGGTTTTTCTTTGTGGCCAAGAAAGATGGTGGGTTACGTCCTTGCATCGACTACCGGGGACTCAATGACATAACCGTCCGTAACCGTTACCCGCTACCCCTTATGGCCACAGCCTTCGAGCTGCTCCAGGAAGCAGTTGTTTTCACTAAGCTTGACCTGCGGAACGCATACCATCTTGTGCGGATCAGACCTGGTGACGAGTGGAAGACCGCTTTCAACACGCCTACTGGTCACTATGAATACTTGGTGATGCCCTTCGGCCTGACCAACGCCCCAGCGGTGTTCCAAGCGCTCATAAACGATGTGCTTAGGGATATGCTTAACATATTTGTGTTCGTTTACTTGGATGACATCCTCATCTTTTCGAGCTCCCTTCAAGAACACACTAAGCATGTCAGACAAGTACTCAAACGCCTCCTGGACAGCCATCTGTACGTTAAGCCGGAAAAATGTGAATTCCATTCATCCCGAGTACAATTCCTGGGATTTGTAGTGGAACCCGGTCGAATCCAAATGGACCCTAGGAAGGTAGGGGCGGTAGCGGATTGGCCCACCCCCAAATCCGTTAAGGATGTTCAGCGTTTCCTGGGCTTCACAAACTTTTACCGCAAGTTCATCAAGAACTTCAGTTTGGTGGCAGCTCCTCTCTCAGCTTTAACCAAAGGTGGCAATGCAAGGTTTTTTGGGAAGAGAAGCTGAGACGGCCTTCCAAGGACTCAAGCAGCGCATCCTCTCTGCTCCCATCCTGATACTACCGACTACGGATGAACCATTTGTGGTGGAGGTAGACGCATCAGAGGTTGGTGTTTGAGCTGTCCTGTCTCAGAGGGTGAAGACAAGAAGCTTCATCCGTGCGCTTTCTTCTCACACCGGCTTACCCCGACTGAGAGGAACTACGATGTGGGGGATCGTGAACTCCTAGCGGTTAAGATGGCATTGAAGGAATGGAGACACTGGCTCGAGGGGCTTCTCACCCGTTTCAAGTGCTTACGGACCACAAAAATCTGGAGTATATCCAGCAGGCGAAGCGATTGAACTCTAGACAAGCTAGATGGTCTCTTTTCTTCAATCGATTCCAGTTTATCCTCACCTATCGGCCCGGGTCGAAGAATCTCAAACCGGATGCCCTGTCCCGAGTCTACGCTCCTGCCATTCGAGATGACACGGACATGCCTGTCCTTCCTGCTGCTAAGATTGTGGCTCCGATCTCGTGGCAAGTGGAGGATACCGTGAGACGTGCTCAAGCTAGCGAACCGGACCCTAAAGGAGGTCCTGCCAATCGGTTGTTTGTCCCCAAGGCAGTGAGGACTCAGGTCCTTCTGTGGGGGCACTCCTCTCGCCTCACCTGTCATCCGGGCGTAGGTCGCACCTTGGAGTTCATCCAGCGTAAGTTCTGGTGGCCTACCATAAGAGAAGACGTTGCCACTTTCGTCAATGCCTGCCCCGTGTGCTGCCAGGGCAAATCTTCTCACCTCCGCCCTCAAGGACTCCTTCACCCTTTACCTGTTCCCCACAGACCCTGGTCCCATATCTCATTGGACTTTATTACTGGACTTCCTCCATCCCATGGCAATACTACTATCCTAGTCATAATCGACAGGTTTTCAAGGCGGCCAGGTTCGTCCCTCTGACTAAGTTACCTTCTGCCAAGGAAACGGTTGAGTTGGTAATTAATCATGTGTTCCGAGTCTTCGGCATTCCTCAAGATGTGGTTTCTGACAGAGGTCCCCAGTTCGCCTCAAGGTTTTGGAAGGCCTTCTGCCAACTCATGGGGGCTTCTGCCAGTCTATCTTCAGGGTACCATCCGGAGTCCAACGGCCAAACAGAGAGGATGAATCAAGAGCTGGAAACCACCCTCCGATGTATGACTCGTGACAACCCGTCCACATGGTCATCCTTTATTGTTTGGGCCGAATACGCGCACAACACCTTGCGCTCCTCCTCCACTGGTATGTCCCCGCACGAGTGTCAGTTTGGCTATGCTCCTCCATTGTTCCCGGACCAGGAGGCAGAAGTCAGAGTGCCTTCAGCCTTGAGGTTCGTCAGACGCTGTCGGCTTATGTGGAGGAAGACCCGTCTTAATCTGATGCGTTCCTCACAGAGGTATCAACAACAAGCCAACAGACGTCGCCGTCCCGGGCCTACCCTGCGCCCCGGCCAGAGAGTCTGGCTCTCCACAAGAGACTTACCTCTACGGGTGGAGTCTCGCAAGCTGTCCCAAAAATACATCGGTCCCTTCAAGGTTGCCAGGAGAGTTAACCCAGTTTCTTATCGCCTACACTTACCCAGATCCCTTAAGATTAATCCCACATTTCATGTGTCTTTGTTAAAACCTGTTGTTTTTTCTCCCCTTGTCCCAGCAGACAGACCTCCCCCTCCGCCTCGTGTCATTGGAGGCCAGCCGGCTTATACCGTCCACCGGATACTGGATTCCCGCCGGGTGCAGCGGTCCTGGCAGTATCTGGTGGACTGGGAAGGCTACGGTCCTGAGGAGCGCTCCTGGGTTCCTGCCAAAGACATCCTGGACCCTGACCTCATTCGTCAGTTCAGGGTCCTCCACCCTGAGAGAGCTGGTGGGAACGTCAGGAGCCGTTCCTAGGGGGGGGATTCTGTCAGGATTTGGCCAGGGTTGTTCCAGTTGTTGGTCACTAGATGCCCCCATTGTGCTTTTTGTCCTTATGTTTTTCCCTTGTTCCCCATTATTATTTGCACCTGTGTCTCGTTTCCCCTGAGTGTATTTAAACCCTTAGTTTCCCTCTGTTCTGTGCTCTGTGTTTGTATGTTAGCACCCTGCCCTAGTGTTCTGTGTGCTCTTGTCGATTCCGGGTGAGGTTCTTGTGGTATTCTTTTTTTTGTTTTTGTTTATTTTTGGTGAGTTTCTTTTGAGTTCTTTTGTGTTTTACCTACCACCTTTTGGATTTGCCATTTTTGAATTTTAGGATTTTTTCTTTATTAAATTCACCGTCTTAAGTACTGCTGTGTCTGCCTCATCTTCTGGGTTCTGCTGTCTATTCGTGGCTCAGTTGGTTAAGTGACTGTTTCTCACTCCGGAGACCCAGGTTCGAAACCGGGTCCTGACAGTTACCTGGTCATGATCCTCTTTCATTACCGGTGATAATCTCTTTCCCACTTTTTATAATGAGGCGGCAGTATGATGTTGAAACTCATTAAAAACAAAACCTACATCCATCACACATCACAGGCACACACAGACACACGCAGACACACAGACTGGACAAGTTCATTAATTGTAATTACTGGCAGGGATCCGCTTGGGGTTGAATGGAGGGAGAGAGACTGGAGCGACAGAACAGACAGAAGTACACAATACAACAACAAAAACATGTTTGTGGTCTGTTAGGTTGTTTGTGTTTTTCCTCAGAGAGGACAGTGAAATGTAACTCAGTCTGACATTCAGGGCTCTGATGGGCTGAGCTGAGCTGGGCTGCTCTGATGGGCTGAGCTGATGGGCTGCTCTGATGGGCTGAGCTGATGGGCTGAGCTGATGGGCTGAGCTGATGGGCTGAGCTGATGGGCTGAGCTAGGTTGGGCTGAGCTGGGCTGTTCTGATGGGCTGAGCTGAGCTGGACTGCTCTGATGGGCTGAGCTAGGCTGGGCTGATGGGCTAGGCTGAGCTGGGCTGTTCTGATGTGTTGAGCTGAGCTGGACTGCTCTGATGGGCTGAGCTAGGCTGGGCTGATGGGCTGAACTAGGCTGGCCTGAGCTGGGCTGCTCTGATGGGCTGAGCTAGGCTGGGCTGATGGGCTGAGCTAAGCTGACCTGAGCTGGGCTGCTCTGATGGGCTGAGCTAAGCTGACCTGAGTTGGGCTGCTCTGATATACTGAGGTAGCATATTGGGTTTATACAAGGACAAAAGATTATGGGTTACCTTCATGGGTAAGGGTTGCCCAAATTGAGAATATCCACTCACAGCTGTACTATAACAGTGGAGGAGCAATGTACCAGAAATCCATTTCAAAAGGTGAAGTGTGTGAAAATGGGAGACAGCAGTGACAACAACACATTGTAATCAGAGACATGCCTACAGGGTCTACTAGTACTTACCATAAAAACAATGAATTGGGTCTCAAGTCTCTGATGACCCATTGCAAACTACAGGGCACCTCGACACGGTCAGCTGTAAAACACCCAACTAAATGTGACAAAGGGTTTCGAGGAGTCAGGAGTGTGTGTGTGTGTGTGTGTGTGTGTGTGTGTGTGTGTGTGTGTGTGTGTGTGTGTGTGTGTGTGTGTGTGTGTGTGTGTGTGTGTGTGTGTGTGTGTGTGTGTGTGTGTGTGTGTGTGTGTGTGTGTGTGTGTGTGTGTGTTCTTAATGAAGCCAGCTTGGGGCCACTGTGTTTAATATTGTTATTGTCCAGTTGAGGGTCGAATATTATGGTACTTTATGAATGAGAGTCCACAGGCACTACATCAATAAATATAAGTTATTTGCTTTAGAACCTTGGGAATGAAAAATTCATTCAACGCTGATTCATTATGCATGTATATATTCATCAGGTTTGGAGTAGAGTCAACAGCAGCTTTGGAGGTTATAATAAGAAGCAATTGTGTGGCTGGTTATTTCAACAAATCCATTGTTTGACCCATAGGAGAGCTGTGTATTTGTTATATTGGTATGAAAAAGCTTGACACCTTCTTATTGTTATGTTTTAGTATCTATTATTGTAACCTTGAACAATAACATGAACAACCTGTCTCATCTGTACCTCCCTGAACAACCTGTCTCATCTATACCTCACTGAACAACCTGTCTCACCTGTACCTCCCTGAACAACCTGTCTCATCTATACCTCCCTGAACAACCTGTCTCATCTATACCTCCCTGAACAACCTGTCTCATCTATACCTCCCTGAACAACCTGTCTCATCTGTACCTCCCTGAACAACCTGTCTCATCTGTACCTCCCTGAACAACCTGTCTCATCTGTACCTCCCTGAACAACCTGTCTCATCTGTACCTCCCTGAACAACCTATCTCATCTGTACCTCCATGAACAAGCTGTCTCACCTGTACCTCCCTGAACAACCTGTCTCATCTATACCTCCCTGAACAAACTGTTTCATCTATACCTCCCTGAACAACCTGTCTCATCTATACCTCCCTGAACAACCTGTCTCATCTATACCTCCCTGAACAACCTGTCTCACCTGTACCTCCCTGAACAACCTGTCTCATCTGTACCTCCCTGAACAACCTGTCTCATCTATATCTCCCTGAACAACCTGTCTCATCTATACCTCCCTGAACAAGCTGTCTCACCTGTACCTCTCTGAACAACCTGTCTCATCTATACCTCCCTGAACAACCTGTCTCACCTGTACCTCCCTGAACAACCTGTCTCACCTGTACCTCCCTGATATATATATGTATCACATAGCCTCATCTGTACCTCCCTGAAGTACCTAGTCACATTGTCTCATAGTCTCATCTGTACCTCCCTGAAGTACTTAGTCACATAGTTTCTACTGTACCTCCCTGAACAACCTGTCTCACCTGTACCTCCCTGATATATATGTATCACATAGCCTCATCTGTACCTCCCTGAAGCACATAGTCAAATTGTCTCATCTGTACCTCCCTGAAGCACATAGTCACATTGTCTCATATGTACCCCCCTGAAGCACATAGTCACATTGTCTCATCTGTACCTCTGTAACAGGGTTTGTTACAAACCTAGTGCAAGCCAGCCTGTAGCGTAACACCCTACACAAAGAACAGTTCCACACACAGACATGGGGGAAACAGAGGGTAAGATACATTTAGTCTGATGAGGGAATGTGAACCCGGTGTGTGAGAAAACAAGACAAAACAAATGGAAAATGAAAGGTGGAGCGGCGATGGCTAGAAGACCGGTGACGTTGACCGCCACCCGCCGCCCAGGCAATCAAGAGGGACCGACTTCGGCGGAAGTCGTGACAACCTCTCTGAAATACATAGTCACATAGTCTCATCTGTACCCCCCTGAAGCACCTAGTCACATAGTCTCATCTGTACCCCCCTGAAGCACATAGTCACATAGTCTCATCTGTACCTCCCTGAAATACATAGTGTCATAGTCTAATCTGTACCCCCTTAAATACATAGTCTCATCTGTACCTCCCTGCATTACATAGTCACATAGTCTCATCTGTACCTGCCTGAGGTACATAGTCAGCATTTTTCTTATGTGATTGTCTTTTATCTGATTTTCTGGCGCTCACTTCTCATCACCCATCCATTCCTATTAGATACACACATTCCCATTAACCTCTATGAGATCGGAGTCCCACCCGCGGGATGGTTGAGCTAATGTAGGCTAATGTGATTAGCATGAGGTTGTAAGTAACAAAATCAAAATTCCAAGTTATAGACACATCTGATGTGGGCAGAGAGTATAAATCAGGTGTTTCCCTTTTCAATGGTGTCAAGAATATGCATGTCCTTGCTTCTGGTCCTGAGCTACAGACAGTTAGATTTGGGTACGTAATTTTAGGAGAAAATTGAAATAAAGGTTTGGATCCTTAATTAACTCTATAATTGAATGGGTAATTGGTTGGTTAATTGATTTGCTCATTAATTGGTTAATTTCTTGGAATCCCTGATCTGTGCCCCTACGGTCCACTGGAGACACACTAGGGATTTGGGGAATTATGTCAACCCCCTCCCCGCCCGCCCCAACACTCCGCCCCACTCCGTCTCCTTCATTCATTCCTCTCTCCACTACTCCTCCTCTCCAGACTGTGAAGCATGAGATTGGATTTATTCTGTAATGGAATAAAGCACATTGTTTCACATTGGTGGAGAGAAAGGGAGGATATATACAATACAGCACCGACGGGCCTGGTCGGGTAAGTTGATCAAGAACCGTGTTTCCTCCAGACAAGATCTATAGAGGTTTTTACTATGAAACAGGTCGTCTCCAGGAGAACAAAGAAAAAGCTCCACTCAGGTATTTTCAGGTACTTTAACAAATTGTTCAATGATAAGGATGAAGTTTACTAGACACTCGGTTGAGTTTGGGGTTTTCCCATGATAATAAATTATCCTAAGAGCTGTGTTTACGGGCAACTTCCTACTCAGGGCAGTGGAAAATATTGAAATTCATACCGTGATGCCGGCCTATTTTTTGTGTGGAGGGAGAATAACTTTGCATTGTTCACAATTCTATCTGTGGTTTTAATTGAACATGTTTCTCTGTTATCTCTATTGTCAGCCGTTTCAGTCTTCTTCTCTGCTTCATAGTCTCATAGCATCTTTCATTGTGACATCACATCCTAATAGCATCTTTCATTGTGACATCACATCCTAATAGCATCTTTCATTGTGACATCACATCCTAATAGCATCTTTCATTGTGACATCACATCCTAATAGCATCTTTCATTGTGACATCACATCCTAATAGCATCTTTCAGTGTGACATCACATCCTAATAGCATCTTTCAGTGTGACATCACATCCTAATAGCATCTTTCATTGTGACATCACATCCTAATAGCATCTTTCATTGTGACATCAGATCCTAATAGCATCTTTCATTGTGACATCACATCCTAATAGCATCTTTCATTGTGACATCACATCCTAATAGCATCTTTCAGTGTGACATCACATCCTAATAGCATCTTTCATTGTGACATCACATCCTAATAGCATCTTTCAGTGTGACATCACATCCTAATAGCATCTTTCAGCGTGACATCACATCCTAATAGCATCTTTCAGTGTGACATCACATCCTAATAGCATCTTTCAGCGTGACATCACATCCTAATAGCATCTTTCAGCGTGACATCGTACCCTAACAGCATCTTTCAGTGTGACATCACATCCTAATAGCATCTTTCAGTGTGACATCACATCCTAATAGCATCTTTCAGTGTGACATCACATCCTAATAGCATCTTTCAGCGTGACATCACATCCTAATAGCATCTTTCAGCGTGACATCACATCCTAACAGCATCTTTCAGTGTGACATCACATCCTAATAGCATCTTTCAGTGTGACATCACATCCTAATTGCATCTTTCAGTGTGACATCACATCCTAATAGCATCTTTCAGCGTGACATCGTACCCTAACAGCATCTTTCAGTGTGACATCACATCCTAATAGCATCTTTCAGTGTGACATCACATCCTAATAGCATCTTTCAGCGTGACATCACATCCTAATAGCATCTTTCAGTGTGACATCACATCCTAATAGCATCTTTCAGTGTGACATCACATCCTAATAGCATCTTTCAGCGTGACATCACATCCTAATAGCATCTTTCAGTGTGACATCACATCCTAACAGCATCTTTCAGTGTGACATCACATCCTCATAGCATCTTTCAGTGTGACATCACATCCTCATAGCATCTTTCAGTGTGACATCACATCCTAATAGCATCTTTCAGTGTGACATCACATTCTAATAGCATCCTTCAGTGTGACATCACATCCTAATAGCATCTTTCAGTGTGACATCATGTCCTCATAGCATCTTTCAGTGTGACATCACATCCTCATAGCATCTTTCAGTGTGACATCACATCCTCATAGCATCTTTCAGTGTGACATCACATCCTAACAGCATCTTTCAGTGTGACATCACATCCTAATAGCATCTTTCAGTGTGACATCACATCCTAATAGCATCTTTCAGTGTGACATCACATCCTAATAGCATCTTTCAGCGTGACATCACATCCTAATAGCATCTTTCAGTGTGACATCACATCCTAATAGCATCTTTCAGTGTGACATCACATCCTAATAGCATCTTTCAGTGTGACATCACATCCTAATAGCATCTTTCAGCGTGACATCACATCCTAATAGCATCTTTCAGCGTGACATCGTACCCTAACAGCATCTTTCAGTGTGACATCACATCCTAATAGCATCTTTCAGTGTGACATCACATTCTAATAGCATCTTTCAGTGTGACATCACATCCTAATAGCATCTTTCATTGTGACATCACATCCTAATAGCATCTTTCAGTGTGACATCACATCCTAATAGCATCTTTCAGTGTGACATCACATCCTAATAGCATCTTTCAGTGTGACATCACATCCTAATAGCATCTTTCAGTGTGACATCACATCCTAATAGCATCTTTCAGTGTGACATCACATCCTAATAGCATCTTTCATTGTGACATCACATCCGAATAGCATCTTTCAGTGTGACATCACATCCTAACAGCATCTTTCAGTGTGACATCACATCCGAATAGCATCTTTCAGTGTGACATCACATCCTAATAGCATCTTTCAGTGTGACATCACATCCTAATAGCATCTTTCAGTGTGACATCACATCCTAACAGCATCTTTCAGTGTGACATCACATCCTAATAGCATCTTTCAGCGTGACATCATATCCTAACAGCATCTTTCAGTGTGACATCACATCCTAATAGCATCTTTCAGTGTGACATCACATCCTAATAGCATCTTTCAGTGTGACATCACATCCTAACAGCATCTTTCAGTGTGACATCACATCCTAATAGCATCTTTCAGTGTGACATCACATCCTAATAGCATCTTTCAGCGTGACATTGTACCCTAACAGCATCTTTCAGTGTGACATCACATCCTAATAGCATCTTTCAGTGTGACATCACATCCTAATAGCATCTTTCAGTGTGACATCACATCCTAATAGCATCTTTCAGTGTGACATCACATCCTAATAGCATCTTTCATTGTGACATCACATTCTAATAGCATCTTTCAGTGTGACATCACATCCTAATAGCATCTTTCAGCGTGACATCATATCCTAACAGCATCTTTCAGTGTGACATCACATCCTAATAGCATCTTTCAGTGTGACATCACATCCTAATAGCATCTTTCAGTGTGACATCACATCCTAATAGCATCTTTCATTGTGACATCACATCCTAATAGCATCTTTCAGTGTGACATCACATCCTAATAGCATCTTTCAGTGTGACATCACATCCTAATAGCATCTTTCAGTGTGACATCACATCCTAATAGCATCTTTCAGTGTGACATCACATCCTAATAGCATCTTTCAGTGTGACATCACATCCTAATAGCATCTTTCATTGTGACATCACATCCTAATAGCATCTTTCAGTGTGACATCACATCCTAATAACATCTTTCAGTGTGACATCACATCCTAATAGCATCTTTCAGTGTGACATCACATCCTAATAGCATCTTTCAGTGTGACACCAATCCACAGTCAACTGCTATTTAATGTTGCATATTCATTTTCATATTCACATGTTAAGGGTAAGGACAGTGTATTAAAAGTTTTGTTTTAGTTGAAGTGATGCGATTGAGAAGGTCAGGATATATGATGTGCTTTATGCAGTATCTTAATGACTATCTTCTGGAAAGTAGCCCCGATGGCCTTAAGTTCAAGTTTAACTCTTGACTCTTATGGGCCACACAGAGTTAATAGAAAATCTGTGTCTTTATCCCTGCTATGACATTTGAACAGTGCCCCAACTCTTGCTCACTCGGTTGTATGCACAAACAAACACACACACACGCACGCACGCACGCACGCACGCACGCACGCACGCACGCACGCACGCACACACACACACACACACACACACACACACACACACACACACACACACACACACACACACACACACACACACACACACACACAGGCACGCTCACACAAACACAGGCACGTTGAGACACACATAGGCACGCTCACACAAACACAGGCACGTTGAGACACACATAGGCAAGCTCGCTCACACACACACAAAGGCACGCTCACACACACAGGCACTCTCACTCACACTCAGGCACGCTCACTCACTCACACACAGGCACGCTCACGCACAGACACAGGCACACACACAGGTACGCTCACACACCTCTCCAAGGCCCTGCTCTAATTCGGCAGGTCTCATATACACACTTCAATGAAAACCCCTAAGTGTCAGTTTGTCAGATATCACTTGGATTCTGAATGGCTTATGTGAGTCAGTCTGACTGCCTGTCATCTTCAACCAAATCATAATAACACAGCTCTATAACACTACCCTCCAACTCGTGTTTATGTTAAGCAGGGCGAACCACATGATGATCCAATTAAAAATGTGAATTCTACATTCCACTGATAACTGAGGACAAAAGTACTTCAGTTCCACCAGTCACTAGACAGGATGTATGTTTTACACGGGGTTCCGTTGTGTCTGTAAACACACACCGGAACCCGGGAGACAGTCTAAAGCCCTACTGGTGAAAGGTCAGCTTAGCGTAAAGGTCATTGGCATTCAGGCGTTGCTCAGACAAGATATGGGCCACTTTAAGGGATCAGCAGATGATCTTTGACTCTACTCTCGTTCCCCTTTCAAAAAACACATTTTTTTCTATGTCTATGCTTGTTGAAAGCTTTGCAATAAGACGAAAACTGCGCTCCACACCTTCTGTACACCTGGTGAGACTTTAAAATATGTAGGGTGTAGTGAGATGTTGTTCTTTTACACAAGACAGTGATTTAAAGGGGTTGAGATTCACCATTACATTACACAACTGTTTTATAAATAACAGGCTATTCAGTGACTCTTCACACCCACTAGAGTGATGTGTTCCATTCTCTGTTAGACCTACGGAGTACTTTGCTTCTCCACTTCCACACGCTAAACTGCAGAGGGAAGAGCAGTAGAGTACATGAATGACTAATGCCAGCATTAAAGCCATGGAGGCTCTCAGCCTCTTGACAGTTTTTAATTTACACCCGTGATTCCCCCGTAAGCTTCATCATAAGTCACAAATCCACTCGCTCGGACGACAACTTTTCGCTCAGGGGAAATGTTTGGGATAGCTTTATGCAGAACATATCGGTTCCAAATGACCAACAAATTACCACAGGCCAGAGGTATTGCTGCAATAGCACAATACACGCTTCAGTGCTAGTCTGTGGGTGTCCCGGTGACGGAGTAATCGAACCAAGACTAGAGCATATTCCTACTTCTGACCCGATAAGATACTGCCTTAGAGCAGTGAGTATATAGTATCATAACCATGATATAACGTGATACATCTCCTTACTCCTGCATTTCCTTCAGTCTATCTGGAGCTGTCATTGTGTCATGCGTTGTCTTTAAAGGATCTGTCTTCATCTAAACAATAACGTCATCTCCCAACAACTTCCTCTTTCTGTTCTTCGTGTTTCATACCTCTTGTATCTGTGTTATATTTTTCTTCTCAGATGTCTTCACTTCTCCTGTCATCACGCACAGACACTGAGTCTTATCCCAGACCTGTGTGTTAGATCTATTGTGTCTCGTTAGTTGAACGGTGAGGTGGCTATTATGCTATCAACACTTGATGTTCATGAGGGCTCACTTGGTCCCCCACCTCCTCTCAGATCCCCGGGAAGACAACAGGGCAATGTGTGTGTAGGTGTGTGCTGCAACAACCTCTCACAGTCTCACGTTAAAATGATACGGTCATTGTCTCCTGAGAGGTGTAGTGGTCTAAGGCATCACAGTGTTGAGGTTACTACTACAGCCTCGGGTTTGATCCCAGGCTGCGTCACATCGGACTGTGACCAGGAGACCCATGAGGCGGCGCACAATTGGCCCAGCATCGTCCACGGTTACGGGAGGGTTTGGCTGGGATTTCCTTGTCTCGTTGTGCTCTCGCGACTCCTTGTGGTGGAAGCTGACTTCGGTCATCAGTTGGATGGTGGATGGTGTTTCCTTCGACACATTGGTTAGGCTGATTCTGGGTTAAGCGAGCAGGGTCGTGTTTCTCAGGGTGCATGGCTCTTGACCTTTGCCTCTCCCAAGCTCCTTGGGGAGTTGCAGTAATGAGACTAGATTGTAAATACCAATTGGGGAGAAAAATGGGGATAAAGAGAAGTATATGTTCATCCATGTTTCTCAAAGTGTTTAAGGTTAGGGTTAGGCATTAACTCAGAATGGTTAAGGTAAGGGATTATGGTTTGGGATAGACCAAAAAAACAATAATTATATTTCTGGGTTTGGACATGCAACATTTGGAGCTTTGGCACCTGTGTCGGACGCTTACGTCTCTCCACTATCCCTGTCCAAAACATCCTGAAACCAACACCTACTTGAAGGGAACAGCGCTCACTGTTTCCCCTAGTGGCCTGTTTCCAAGTCATCTCCCGAACGTCCTCAGGCAGGGATGGACGTTCAATACTGACTTGTACCACAGGTGACCTGGCTGGTGTTTGCTGTGCCGCAATTGTTTGTGACATTTTCAGCTGAAAATAGGTACACAGATGGTGCAACAGTAGTGCCAATGTAATGGCACTGATTAGAGGAGCTCTCTCTCCCTCTCTCTCTCTCTCTCTCTGTAAAACATAACTCACTCTCCCTTCCATCCCTACAGCATCATTCTCTCCCACTCTCCTCCCTTAAACCTAATTATCTTTTCCTCATTCCTAAAATATCTCTACCTCTCTCTCTACACCCCTCTCTCTCTCTCTCCCTCTCTCGCTCTCTCTACCTCTCTCTCTCTACCTCTCTCTCTCTACCTCTCTCTCTCTACCTCTCTCTCTCCCTACCTCTCTCTCTCTCTACCTCTCTCTCTCTACCTCTCTCTCTCTACCTCTCTCTCTCTACCTCTCTCTCTCCCTACCTCTCTCTCTCTACCTCTCCCTCTCCCTACCTCTCTCTCTCTACCTCTCTCTCTCTCCCTACCTCTCTCTCTACCTCTTTCGCTCTCTCTACCTCTCTCTCTCTACCTCTCTCTCTCTACCTCTCTCTCTCCCTACCTCTCTCTCTCTACCTCTCTCTCTCCCTACCTCTCTCTCTCTACCTCTCTCTCTCCCTACCTCTCTCTCTCTACCTCTCTCTCTCCCTACCTCTCTCTCTCTACCTCTCTCTCCCTACCTCTCTCTCTACCTCTCTCTCTCCCTACCTCTCTCTCTCTACCTCTCTCTCTCCTACCTCTCTCTCTACCTCTCTCTCCCTCTCCCTCTCTCGCTCTCTCTACCTCTCTCTCTACCTCTCTCTCTCCCTACCTCTCTCTCTAGCATCTTTCAGTGTGACATCACATCCTAATAGCATCTTTCAGTGTGACATCACATCCTAATAGCATCTTTCAGTGTGACATCACATCCTAATAGCATCTTTCAGTGTGACATCACATCCTAATAGCATCTTTCAGCGTGACATCACATCCTAATAGCATCTTTCAGCGTGACATCGTACCCTAACAGCATCTTTCAGTGTGACATCACATCCTAATAGCATCTTTCAGTGTGACATCACATTCTAATAGCATCTTTCAGTGTGACATCACATCCTAATAGCATCTTTCATTGTGACATCACATCCTAATAGCATCTTTCAGTGTGACATCACATCCTAATAGCATCTTTCAGTGTGACATCACATCCTAATAGCATCTTTCAGTGTGACATCACATCCTAATAGCATCTTTCAGTGTGACATCACATCCTAATAGCATCTTTCAGTGTGACATCACATCCTAATAGCATCTTTCATTGTGACATCACATCCGAATAGCATCTTTCAGTGTGACATCACATCCTAATAGCATCTTTCATTGTGACATCACATCCTAATAGCATCTTTCAGTGTGACATCACATCCTAATAGCATCTTTCAGTGTGACATCACATCCTAATAGCATCTTTCAGTGTGACATCACATCCTAACAGCATCTTTCAGTGTGACATCACATCCGAATAGCATCTTTCAGTGTGACATCACATCCTAATAGCATCTTTCAGTGTGACATCACATCCTAATAGCATCTTTCAGTGTGACATCACATCCTAACAGCATCTTTCAGTGTGACATCACATCCTAATAGCATCTTTCAGCGTGACATCATATCCTAACAGCATCTTTCAGTGTGACATCACATCCTAATAGCATCTTTCAGTGTGACATCACATCCTAATAGCATCTTTCAGTGTGACATCACATCCTAACAGCATCTTTCAGTGTGACATCACATCCTAATAGCATCTTTCAGTGTGACATCACATCCTAATAGCATCTTTCAGCGTGACATTGTACCCTAACAGCATCTTTCAGTGTGACATCACATCCTAATAGCATCTTTCAGTGTGACATCACATCCTAATAGCATCTTTCAGTGTGACATCACATCCTAATAGCATCTTTCAGTGTGACATCACATCCTAATAGCATCTTTCATTGTGACATCACATTCTAATAGCATCTTTCAGTGTGACATCACATCCTAATAGCATCTTTCAGCGTGACATCATATCCTAACAGCATCTTTCAGTGTGACATCACATCCTAATAGCATCTTTCAGTGTGACATCACATCCTAATAGCATCTTTCAGTGTGACATCACATCCTAATAGCATCTTTCATTGTGACATCACATCCTAATAGCATCTTTCAGTGTGACATCACATCCTAATAGCATCTTTCAGTGTGACATCACATCCTAATAGCATCTTTCAGTGTGACATCACATCCTAATAGCATCTTTCAGTGTGACATCACATCCTAATAGCATCTTTCAGTGTGACATCACATCCTAATAGCATCTTTCATTGTGACATCACATCCTAATAGCATCTTTCAGTGTGACATCACATCCTAATAACATCTTTCAGTGTGACATCACATCCTAATAGCATCTTTCAGTGTGACATCACATCCTAATAGCATCTTTCAGTGTGACACCAATCCACAGTCAACTGCTATTTAATGTTGCATATTCATTTTCATATTCACATGTTAAGGGTAAGGACAGTGTATTAAAAGTTTTGTTTTAGTTGAAGTGATGCGATTGAGAAGGTCAGGATATATGATGTGCTTTATGCAGTATCTTAATGACTATCTTCTGGAAAGTAGCCCCGATGGCCTTAAGTTCAAGTTTAACTCTTGACTCTTATGGGCCACACAGAGTTAATAGAAAATCTGTGTCTTTATCCCTGCTATGACATTTGAACAGTGCCCCAACTCTTGCTCACTCGGTTGTATGCACAAACAAACACACACACACGCACGCACGCACGCACGCACGCACGCACGCACGCACGCACTCACGCACACACACACACACACACACACACACACACACACACACACACACACACACACAGGCACGCTCACACAAACACAGGCACGTTGAGACACACATAGGCACGCTCACACAAACACAGGCACGTTGAGACACACATAGGCAAGCTCGCTCACACACACACAAAGGCACGCTCACACACACAGGCACTCTCACTCACACTCAGGCACGCTCACTCACTCACACACAGGCACGCTCACGCACAGACACAGGCACACACACAGGTACGCTCACACACCTCTCCAAGGCCCTGCTCTAATTCGGCAGGTCTCATATACACACTTCAATGAAAACCCCTAAGTGTCAGTTTGTCAGATATCACTTGGATTCTGAATGGCTTATGTGAGTCAGTCTGACTGCCTGTCATCTTCAACCAAATCATAATAACACAGCTCTATAACACTACCCTCCAACTCGTGTTTATGTTAAGCAGGGCGAACCACATGATGATCCAATTAAAAATGTGAATTCTACATTCCACTGATAACTGAGGACAAAAGTACTTCAGTTCCACCAGTCACTAGACAGGATGTATGTTTTACACGGGGTTCCGTTGTGTCTGTAAACACACACCGGAACCCGGGAGACAGTCTAAAGCCCTACTGGTGAAAGGTCAGCTTAGCGTAAAGGTCATTGGCATTCAGGCGTTGCTCAGACAAGATATGGGCCACTTTAAGGGATCAGCAGATGATCTTTGACTCTACTCTCGTTCCCCTTTCAAAAAACACATTTTTTTCTATGTCTATGCTTGTTGAAAGCTTTGCAATAAGACGAAAACTGCGCTCCACACCTTCTGTACACCTGGTGAGACTTTAAAATATGTAGGGTGTAGTGAGATGTTGTTCTTTTACACAAGACAGTGATTTAAAGGGGTTGAGATTCACCATTACATTACACAACTGTTTTATAAATAACAGGCTATTCAGTGACTCTTCACACCCACTAGAGTGATGTGTTCCATTCTCTGTTAGACCTACGGAGTACTTTGCTTCTCCACTTCCACACGCTAAACTGCAGAGGGAAGAGCAGTAGAGTACATGAATGACTAATGCCAGCATTAAAGCCATGGAGGCTCTCAGCCTCTTGACAGTTTTTAATTTACACCCGTGATTCCCCCGTAAGCTTCATCATAAGTCACAAATCCACTCGCTCGGACGACAACTTTTCGCTCAGGGGAAATGTTTGGGATAGCTTTATGCAGAACATATCGGTTCCAAATGACCAACAAATTACCACAGGCCAGAGGTATTGCTGCAATAGCACAATACACGCTTCAGTGCTAGTCTGTGGGTGTCCCGGTGACGGAGTAATCGAACCAAGACTAGAGCATATTCCTACTTCTGACCCGATAAGATACTGCCTTAGAGCAGTGAGTATATAGTATCATAACCATGATATAACGTGATACATCTCCTTACTCCTGCATTTCCTTCAGTCTATCTGGAGCTGTCATTGTGTCATGCGTTGTCTTTAAAGGATCTGTCTTCATCTAAACAATAACGTCATCTCCCAACAACTTCCTCTTTCTGTTCTTCGTGTTTCATACCTCTTGTATCTGTGTTATATTTTTCTTCTCAGATGTCTTCACTTCTCCTGTCATCACGCACAGACACTGAGTCTTATCCCAGACCTGTGTGTTAGATCTATTGTGTCTCGTTAGTTGAACGGTGAGGTGGCTATTATGCTATCAACACTTGATGTTCATGAGGGCTCACTTGGTCCCCACCTCCTCTCAGATCCCCGGGAAGACAACAGGGCAATGTGTGTGTAGGTGTGTGCTGCAACAACCTCTCACAGTCTCACGTTAAAATGATACGGTCATTGTCTCCTGAGAGGTGTAGTGGTCTAAGGCATCACAGTGTTGAGGTTACTACTACAGCCTCGGGTTTGATCCCAGGCTGCGTCACATCGGACTGTGACCAGGAGACCCATGAGGCGGCGCACAATTGGCCCAGCATCGTCCACGGTTACGGGAGGGTTTGGCTGGGATTTCCTTGTCTCGTTGTGCTCTCGCGACTCCTTGTGGTGGAAGCTGACTTCGGTCATCAGTTGGATGGTGGATGGTGTTTCCTTCGACACATTGGTTATGCTGATGCTGGGTTAAGCGAGCAGGGTCGTGTTTCTCAGGGCGCATGGCTCTTGACCTTTGCCTCTCCCAAGCTCCTTGGGGAGTTGCAGTAATGAGACTAGATTGTAAATACCAATTGGGGAGAAAAATGGGGATAAAGAGAAGTATATGTTCATCCATGTTTCTCAAAGTGTTTAAGGTTAGGGTTAGGCATTAACTCAGACATGTTGAGGCATTAACACAGAAATGTTGAGGCATGAACTCAGAAATGTTTACGGTTAAGGTTAGGCATTAACTCAGAATGGTTAAGGTAAGGGATTATGGTTTGGGATAGACCAAAAAAATAATAATTATATTTCTGGGTTTGGACATGCAACATTTGGAGCTTTGGCACCCATGTCGGACGCTTACGTCTCTCCACTATCCCTGTCCAAAACATCCTGAAACCAACACCTACTTGAAGGGAACAGCGCTCACTGTTTCCCCCAGTGGCCTGTTTCCAAGTCATCTCCCGAACGTCCTCAGGCAGGGATGGACGTTCAATACTGACTTGTACCACAGGTGACCTGGCTGGTGTTTGCTGTGCCGCAATTGTTTGTGACATTTTCAGCTGAAAATAGGTACACAGATGGTGCAACAGTAGTGCCAATGTAATGGCACTGATTAGAGGAGCTCTCTCTCCCTCTCTCTCTCTCTCTCTCTGTAAAACATAACTCACTCTCCCTTCCATCCCTACAGCATCATTCTCTCCCACTCTCCTCCCTTAAACCTAATTATCTTTTCCTCATTCCTAAAATATCTCTACCTCTCTCTCTACACCCCTCTCTCTCTCTCTCCCTCTCTCGCTCTCTCTCCCTCTCTCGCTCTCTCTACCTCTCTCTCTCTACCTCTCTCTCCCTACCTCTCTCTCTCTACCTCTCTCTCTCTCCTCAACATCTCCAATCATTCCAGGATGGGTCATTATGGCGATAGCTGGCGATGGAGCCCAGAGTCATGAAGATGGATCAGGAAGATCCCTGGGCAAGTCAAAACAGAGAGCAGGAATGTACACATTGATAGACTTCTACAGAACTAGTTCATTCTGTTGCATTATATCGTATTTTATTCCGTTTGAAAAGCCTTCAGAGGTCAAACTTGTGTATAACAAAAAACAAACAGTGTTTATTAATTATTTACCATTTGCTTGTTAAATGTCAATGCTGGAAATACACATTAGCATATCCAAACAGCAGTGCTGGACAACTAATAAAGGTCAAAAAGGTTCAAACACATTTATTACATGCAACGAAATTTTCAGTCTAATTACTGATATTGTGATGTTTTGCATATTTGTGGGTAGTCTGTTTCTATTAAAACTGTATACATATAACAGTATAGTACCAGCTCACAACTAGGTTATAATTGTGTTCGGTCGTAAAAGGTCTCAGCTGCTTTTAATGCAAGAAAGGTCAGGCTTGTGACTCAATATTCCATCTAATTACAAATTCTGTGGTACTTAGCGTAGTTTGTTTACATAATGTTTCAAAGCACATATGGCCTCCAAAGCAATGAAGTCTGAATCTACAGCCTGTAGTCACACGGCAAGCTCTACGTCCCTCCTGAACTCTCTCGTGTCACAGCCTCAGCAGAGACAAACTCTGTTTCCACTTTTACTTGTAATCCTTTAATACCAATGTTAACGAACAGGCGATAACAGGGCTAACGAACAGGCGATAACAGGGCTAATGAACAGGGGATAACAGGGCTAATGAACAGGCGATAACAGGGCTAATGAACAGGGGATAACAGGGCTAATGAACAGGCGATAACAGGACTAATGAACAGGGGATAACAGGACTAATGAACAGGGGATAACAGGGCTAATGAACAGGCGATAACAGGACTAATGAACAGGGGATAACAGGACTAATGAACAGGGGATAACAGGGCTAATGAACAGGCGATAACAGGGCTAATGAACAGGGGATAACAGGGCTAATGAACAGGCGATAACAGGACTAATGAACAGGGGATAACAGGACTAAT
The DNA here is from genome assembly GCF_036934945.1 of Oncorhynchus masou masou. Lineage (NCBI taxonomy): Eukaryota > Metazoa > Chordata > Actinopteri > Salmoniformes > Salmonidae > Oncorhynchus > Oncorhynchus masou. The sequence continues at coordinate 9,045,856 of NC_088239.1, read as the reverse complement.
GAACAGGGGATAACAGGGCTAATGAACAGGCGATAACAGGGCTAATGAACAGGGGATAACAGGGCTAATGAACAGGCGATAACAGGACTAATGAACAGGGGATAACAGGGCTAATGAACAGGCGATAACAGGGCTAATGAACAGGGGATAACAGGACTAATGAACAGGCGATAACAGGGCTAATGAACAGGGGATAACAGGGCTAATGAACAGGGGATAACAGGGCTAATGAACAGGGGATAACAGGGCTAATGAACAGGGGATAACAGGGCTAATGAACAGGCGATAACAGGGGTAATGAACAGGGGATAACAGGGCTAATGAACAGGCGATAACAGGGGTAATGAACAGGGGATAACAGGGGTAATGAACAGGGGATAACAGGGCTAATGAACAGGCGATAACAGGGGTAATGAACAGGCGATAACAGGGCTAATGAACAGGGGATAACAGGGCTAATGAACAGGCGATAACAGGACTAATGAACAGGGGATAACAGGGCTAATGAACAGGCGATAACAGGGCTAATGAACAGGGGATAACAGGACTAATGAACAGGCGATAACAGGGCTAATGAACAGGCGATAACAGGGCTAATGAACAGGGGATAACAGGGCTAATGAACAGGGGATAACAGGGCTAATGAACAGGGGATAACAGGGCTAATGAACAGGCGATAACAGGGGTAATGAACAGGGGATAACAGGGCTAATGAACAGGCGATAACAGGGGTAATGAACAGGGGATAACAGGGCTAATGAACAGGCGATAACAGGACTAATGAACAGGCGATAACAGGACTAATGAACAGGGGATAACAGGGCTAATGAACAGGCGATAACAGGACTAATGAACAGGGGATAACAGGACTAATGAACAGGGGATAACAGGGCTAATGAACAGGCGATAACAGGGCTAATGAACAGGGGATAACAGGGCTAATGAACAGGCGATAACAGGACTAATGAACAGGGGATAACAGGACTAATGAACAGGGGATAACAGGGCTAATGAACAGGCGATAACAGGGCTAATGAACAGGGGATAACAGGGCTAATGAACAGGCGATAACAGGACTAATGAACAGGGGATAACAGGGCTAATGAACAGGCGATAACAGGGCTAATGAACAGGGGATAACAGGACTAATGAACAGGCGATAACAGGGCTAATGAACAGGCGATAACAGGGCTAATGAACAGGGGATAACAGGGCTAATGAACAGGGGATAACAGGGCTAATGAACAGGGGATAACAGGGCTAATGAACAGGCGATAACAGGGGTAATGAACAGGGGATAACAGGGCTAATGAACAGGCGATAACAGGGGTAATGAACAGGGGATAACAGGGCTAATGAACAGGCGATAACAGGACTAATGAACAGGCGATAACAGGACTAATGAACAGGCGATAACAGGGCTAATGAACAGGCAATAACAGGGCTAATGAACAGGCGATAACAGGACTAATGAACAGGCGATAACAGGACTAATGAACAGGCGATAACAGGGCTAATGAACAGGCAATAACAGGGCTAATGAACAGGCGATAACAGGGCTAATGAACAGGCGATAACAGGGCTAATGAACAGGAGATAACAGGGCTAATGAACAGGGGATAACAGGGCTAATGAACAGGGGATAACAGGGCTAATGAACAGGCGATAACAGGACTAATGAACAGGCGATAACAGGGCTAATGAACAGGAGATAACAGGACTAATGAACAGGCAATAACAGGGCTAATGAACAGGCGATAACAGGACTAATGAACAGGCGATAACAGGACTAATGAACAGGCGATAACAGGGCTAATGAACAGGCAATAACAGGGCTAATGAACAGGCGATAACAGGACTAATGAACAGGCGATAACAGGACTAATGAACAGGCGATAACAGGGCTAATGAACAGGCAATAACAGGGCTAATGAACAGGCGATAACAGGGCTAATGAACAGGCGATAACAGGACTAATGAACAGGAGATAACAGGGCTAATGAACAGGCGATAACAGGACTAATAAACAGGGGATAACAGGGCTAATGAACAGGCAATAACAGGGCTAATGAACAGGCGATAACAGGACTAATGAACAGGCGATAACAGGACTAATGAACAGGCAATAACAGGGCTAATGAACAGGCGATAACAGGACTAATGAAGAGGGGATAACAGGACTAATGAACAGGCGATAACAGGACTAATGAACAGGAGATAACAGGGCTAATGAACAGGGGATAACAGGGCTAATGAACAGGCGATAACAGGACTAATAAACAGGGGATAACAGGGCTAATGAACAGGCGATAACAGGGCTAATGAACAGGAGATAACAGGGCTAATGAACAGGCAATAACAGGGCTAATGAACAGGGGATAACAGGGCTAATGAACAGGGGATAACAGGACTAATGAACAGGAGATAACAGGGCTAATGAACAGGCGATAACAGGGCTAATAAACAGGGGATAACAGGGCTAATGAACAGGCGATAACAGGGCTAATGAACAGGGGATAACAGGGCTAATAAACAGGGGATAACAGGACTAATGAACAGGAGATAACAGGGCTAATGAACAGGCGATAACAGGCCACTCATGAGCTGAAGCAGGAAAAAGTGAGAATAAGAAAACAGAAAAAATAAATGTTCCCTTGGTTTGGCTCTCCTTGGTTTGAACTCTTTGGTTTGGACTCCTTGATTAGGCTCTCCTTGGTTTGGACTCCTTGGTTCGGACTCCTTGGTTCGTACTCCTTGGTTTGGCACTCCTTGTTTCGGACTCCTTGGTTTCGGACTCCTTGGTTTCGGACTCCTTGGTTTCGGACTCCTTGGTTCGGACTCCTTGGTTCGGTCTCCTTGGTTGGGTCTCCTTGGTTCGGACTCCTTGGTTCGGACTCCCTGGATTGGTCTCCTTGGAGGAGAGAAAAAGCTTTTAGAAGAGGGAGACGATGGATCCTTGATGATTCACACACACTTGCACAGACACACACATACACACACAGAACACGAACATGCAAACACACACACGCACACACGCGCACACACACACACACACACACACACACACACACACACACACACACACACACACACACACACACACACACACACACACACACACACACACACACACACACACACACACACACACAGCTCTTCTGGCATTGGTCCAACACAGCTCTTCCTCCCCGGTCCAACTCCTCCTCCAGGTTGGCGCACGCTGCTTGGTCTTCTTGTGGTGGGGAATTCTGTCACACTCGCTATCCTCAAACTCCCTGTCATAAATCAACCAAGGCGTAGCTTGCATGTAGTTCCACATCTTTTAATGAAAGTGAAACCAAAATAACCCAAAAAACAAACAGGTTAACAGGTAAACAGTAGACCGTGACACAACCGAGATGCACACAAACACACACACAGGTGGGAACAGGCTACCTAAGTATGGTTCTCAATCAGAGACAACGATGACAGCTGCCTCTGATAGGGAACCATACCAGGCCAAACACATAGAAATAGAAAACATAGGAAAAACACAGAATGCCCACCCCAACTCACGCCCTGACCAAACTAAAATAGAGACATAAAAAAGGAACTAAGGTCAGGACGTGACAAAGACACCTCTGGGGTTTGTGTGTACATAGTTAATGGGTACATATTATTGTGTATTTTCCAGGTGTTTTCTCGATTGTCTTAAGAGAACACAAGGACATGTTTTCCAGTTTACTCCATATTGCTTTAAATGGGATTCTGTTTTTCCTCCTCCCTCTGGATAATCAACTGTTAATATTACATAAATACTAATTACCACATTATTTCTGTTAGAATTTGTCATTATTGTTTATTTTGACTTAACTATAATGTTGAATAATAATGTAGCATAATCAGAGTGTGCAAAGCTGTCATCAAGGGTAAGGGTGGCTACTGTCGTGACGTTGGTATCATAAATGTGACGACTGCTGTTTATCGAATAATTAACTATGTTTATAATTACGTGAATCAATTCATCAGGTATTCATTAACTCAGTAACCTGGGGCACCATGGGAAAAGTTTTTTTTAAATGAGTTTCCGTTTCTTAAATAAACTCAAAGAATATCAGAATATTGATTGTACAGCAGTCGCTAATTAATACATTTCCTCTCCAGTCTCATTCTGAATGCCACACAATTCGTATATCTGCACAAACCCGAGTCTCACTAAATAAGCCCGTACCACAACATTTGAGTTGATTATGTATTTACTAACAAGCTAAATTATAATATAAGATACACAAATACACAGTCTGGGCTATTGACTAGAACTTAGTACGATAACAACAGGTCCATAGCGGACCAACACAATATGACACGTGTTACACAAAATGAAGATGTAGAAAGAGAGAGAAAGAGAGTGTTTGGTTGGCCGTCTCTTAGCTTAGTTGTGTGTGTGTGTGTGTGTGTGTGTGTGTGTGTGTGTGTACATGCTTTTCATTTTCAAAAAGGAACAATGACTGCAAATCAAACAATTACTTAAAATGGGGTTCTGCTGACAGCCTAAGGACATTCTCGGGTTCCTATTTGGGTTCCTATTTGTGTTCCAATTTGGGTTCCAATTATAGTTCCCTATTTGGGTTCCTATTTAGGTCCCTATTTGGGTTCCTATTTAGGTTCCTATTTGGTTTCCTATTTGGGTTCCTATTTGGGTTCCTATTTAGGTCCCTATTTGGGTTCCTATTTAGGTTCCTATTTGGGTTCCTATTTGGGTTCCTATTTAGGTCCTTATTTGGGTTCCTATTTGGGTTCCTATTTAGGTTCCTATTTGGATAAGTTTGATGTTACTTCATAAATATGTCAGCCATTAGCTCAAATATCAGTTTGCTGTGACAGGGGAAATGTTAACTTGCTCCTTCACACTGACGATGTTCATTTCCAGTGAAATAACATTTTAAACCGTTTATCTTGAGTCATGGCCCCCCAACTGAAATTATTTAGTGGAGAAACAAATGAAAAACAAACTGTAGACCATCATCTATCCTACGCCTTTGCAGGAATGTGCTCTAATGCAGAATTTAAAAACACAAGGTGTGGTATTTTCCACAGACGCCAAATACCTCTCCCAAAATAACTTGACATTTGATAGGTAACTTAGGCAGGTTATTTGAGAGCAATAACCTATGCTTGAGCCCCAATGACAAAAACAAAGCTACATTTGAATTGTATGTCTATGATTATTCATTGATTCTGAAGCGGTCAATGATTCTCTAAGGATGTATAGAAATGTCATCTGTGTAGGCCTGCCTCTAACGCTTACCTGGAAATACCCTCAGAACTCCCATGTGCCACCTTTTAACAAAATGCCTATAAAAGAAATGCCATGTTCAGTGAGTATGGATCGAAGAGCTTGGTTTTTTCCACCACGTAAACATCTCACACCTAAACTAACCTCCTATTTCATGTGGGGTTCAGTGATGTGTACTGCTGAGGTGGCGAGCAGTACGCCGATGTTCTCAAGAAGAGGCATCAAAGACATTGAAGTCGGTGGCCTCGAGTGTCTGTCTGAAACACGTCCAAGTCACTGCTGTGTTTCCGAAGGCTTTTCAGGCCTGAACATGGCCTTAAATATCTCACAAACACACAAACTCATTACCTTCTACACCGCCTAACATTGATGTGGTCGATTAATGTGAATTTCATCTAGATAAGATGAATATATAAAATAGCCAAGAGCGGTATGTCATATTCAGAACCTCTGAGAGGAATGACAACTTAAAAGGAAGAGAGAAATGTGACATTTAAGTTGTTTCAAGCAACACGGACAGTTTGTCAAGTTTTCATCTAACAATTAGGTGTCTCAACCGCAAATCTTTTTCTAAAATAAATAATCAGACACCTCTTACTAATTGGATGTGTGACTGTATTACTTTTTTTTTTTGGGGGGGGGGGGGGGGGTATTTATTTGTCCTGCTAATTAAAATAAAATATTTGAGTGGATTTTAACAGGAGGCAGACAGAAGCATTGGCATGGTGGCTTGGTGAAACCATAACTACCACCCACACCTTGGTCTGGCATTGACTGTTTGTGGTTGACTGCTCATTATAGCCATCACTCACCCACCCACGCACAAACTCAGACGGGCTGGAGATCTGTGTCAGATAAAAAGAGTGGGTAGAGTTAACTGTTTGTTTTGACTGAAATGAGCAATCGTTCTAAAATTCACTATTCACTATGAATAATCTGAGCATTCTGAATACATTTTTCTCCATCCCTCATGGGGAATAAAAAACAGATATGCCAAGTATCATACCCTAGAGACTAGCCTTGAGGAACATCCTGGAGAGCAGTCTACAGAGACCCTATAGTATCATACCCTAGAGACTAGCCTTGAGGAACATCCTGTAGAGCAGTCTACAGAGACCCTAGAGACTAGCCTTGAGGAACATCCTGGAGAGCAGTCTACAGAGACCCTATAGTATCATACCCTAGAGACTAGCCTTGAGGAACATCCTGGAGAGCAGTCTACAGAGACCCTATAGTATCATACCCTAGAGACTAGCCTTGAGGAACATCCTGGAGAGCAGTCTACAGAGACCCTATAGACTAGCTTTAAGGAACATCTTGGAGCGGTCTACAGAGGCCCTATAGACTAGCTTTAAGGAACAATGTGGAACATCTTGGAGAGCAGTCTACAGAGACTCTATAGGCTAGCTTTAAGGAACATCTTGGAGAGCAGTCTACAGAGGCCCTATAGACTAGCTTTAAGGAACATCTTCAACAGGTGGTTCATGTAGAGCAGGCTCTGCCACAGAGGCTTGGTTGAAATAAAACTTGGAGCAATACTCCCCCCTAGTGGCTCAATATAACAATACTGGTTGAGGTGGAATAGTGGACATTAGGGGGGAGGAAATATTAGCTCGATTATCAACAAAACTTGAAGGAATTAAAATAAAGCAATGGATACCAAATGATGAAACCTTTAGAAGTGTTGGTAGAATAACGGCCTCAATGTGAAAATTACATTTTGACCTGTGAAAAGACGGACACACCAGAAACCAGATATGAACATATGTTTAATGTACAATTAATTACTCCCCAAAATTCCCAACAATAAAATCAAGTCTCTAAAATGCAGAATCAAACCCCGTAAACGCACACCTGTTTGGGATGGTTTGACATGTCAAGCACTTAAACCACAGGAATGAACATGAAAACAAAACAATTTAAATAACCTAGCTGGTTAAACGGACAGAAACCGGCTATATTATGAAGTGTGTAAATCAAGGTGTTGGTTTTTATTTGGTTCCAACTATTGTGCAGAGATGTTGAATGAAGTAACTCAATACTAACAACTGTATAGAGTAAGGCCAATGAGGCGAGGTTACGAATCTGGAAAAGGACACACACCGAGACGTTATCACAAAACGAAGGACAATCATGTAACAATAACATGTAAAGTCATCTTAAACTCATCGCCAACCATTCTATGCTTAAGGACATCTTTCAAATGGGTCTCATCGGTAAACTTTCCCATAGTACTTTACACCACACATAAACCATTATTATTGTTTGTGGGGTCATCGTGAAGCCCCTTAGCTCCTCTTGGGATACTTAGGGTGCGTCCCAATATCTAATTTCTCCGGAATAATTCACTCTTTCCCATAAACCATTGGATTGGTAGAGGCATGGGCTAGAGGGAGTTTCCATCTTAAAACTAGTCATTTCCTTACAAATCAGTGAAGAGAACAAAATGCACCCTTAGGGAGAAAGGAGATGTGATTGGGACATAATGATAGTCTATATGTTCCAATGGGGGTTATGGTAAATCGCATGACATCTCCCATATTCAATGACAGGAGTGGACTAGGCCCCAAGAGTCTCTCCTGAGTACATGACCTGATCAGGAAAAACCCTATGGACCCTAGTTATAGGCTTTAAGGTCTGGAAGTTTTGGTTGAGGACAGAAAAGGACATTATTCTACAGGTTTAGGTTCTAACCAAGCCGGCTAGTGACGAGATGACGACACTACGGTGGACTGTAGACACTACTCAATATCATGATTTGTAGTATAAACATTATGATCAAGTAGTTTATTTCCCAAAATTCTTTTCAGTAGATAACTTGGAAATTAATTGACACCCCTCTCTAAATCGCCAAGGAAAACGCTGTTGGGACGTTCTAAAGATCTGTAGAACAGTGTTTTAGTCGGTTCTGAGAGGGCCACAGATACACACCTCTGATAGGGAGCCCTGGGCTGGGGGACGCAGCACTGAAGACCATTACGGACTCATTGGATATGAGACGTTACTGAGACCTTTCTCCTCAGCGTTGCTGGCGGCTGTGTACAGCTCTCCCCTTCCCATGAGGCAGTGGGGTGTTCCAGAGAGGAGCAGTGGTATATAGCAGAGGCAAACTCCCATCAACTCCCCCACATGATCTTATATTCATTTATCATATCCATGATCACAATAAATCACTTTCAGACAGTAGAAAATACAAAACAACCTTTTTAAAACCGAGAAAACAAAAACAAAGTCTGCCCTCTCGGTTTAGTGAGAGCATAGCTGGCAGGGATCGCTGAGGTTAGAAGGCAGCACTTGGAAAGGAGGTAAAGAGTCAGTCAGCATCAGGGTTCGATTGGTCTAGTTGGGTCGGTCCTCTGAATGTGATTGGCTGGGGTTGACAGGACGCTCATGCCGGCTGGGGCTGGGGGTGTATGGAGGCGGGGCCTCGCTTATGATGCTGGCAGAGTCTTCACCCTCAAAGAGAGGGGGAGGGAGAATGGGGAGGCGGGCGGGGCGAGATGCGTCGACGTCGTCGCTCTGGGCAACCTCGCTGTACGGAGGAGGCTTCAGGTCATCCGCTGTGGGGTCAGAGGTTAGAGTTCAGTAAGAAGAAATACAGGAACTGAAGTGAACGTCGAGTGCAGTCAACAGGGAAAGCAACTGAAGAATGTTTCCTTGGTCGGCTGCACACGACAGAGCCTTCGGTAAGTGTTCAAACCCCTGGACTTTCTCTACAGTTGGTTGTGTTACAGCCTGAAATTTAAATTGAGATGTTTGTCACTGACCTTCCAACACACAATACCCCATAATGTCAAAGTGGAATGATGTTTCTGAAATGTTTACATATTAGTCAATACACACTCAAACCCTTTGTTACGGCAAACCTAAATAAGTTAATGAGTGAAAAGTTGTTTAACAAGTTACATAATATGTTGCATGGACTCTGTGCGCATAGTATTTAACACGACTACCTCATCTCTGAACTCCACACACACAGATAATTATAAGGTCACTCAGACAAGCAGTGCATTTCAAAACAGATTAAACTACAAAGGGAGGTTTTCCAATGCCTCGCAGAGGGGTTGGTAGATGGGAAAAGAAGAAAAAAATATCCCCCCTTGAGCATGGTGAAGTTATTAATGATGATTTGGGTGGTGTAGCAATACAGCCAGTCACTTCCCAACTCAGTTGCCGGAGAGGAAGGAGACCGCTCAGGGATTTCACCAAGGAGGCTAATGGTGACTAAAACAGTTGGAGTTTAAATGGCTGTAACAGGAGAAACTGAGGATGGATCAACATGGTAGTTACTTCACAATACTAACCTCATTGATAGAGTGAAAAGGAAGCCTGTACAAACAAAAAACATTTGTTTGACCAATCGATTGGTTGAAATGTTAAAACGTGCATTTTTCCCCATATAGACACATCCTATGGTATTTTAATCAAATCAACTATATGCCCCGAGCTTGTCTGATGCTTTAAGCATACTTTATGAGTAAATAATTGACACACAATAGACGAGAGGGAGTCCGACAGCAATTGTTTTGATTGTGCCGCCTGGCTCAGACTTGCTGCGCAAATTCTTTAAGACAGCGAGTGACTAGCACCGGTTGTCTCTCTCTCCTCCCTGCTAGAGACCACCACAGAACATCAGTATGTAGTGTTGTCTCTCTCTCCTCCCTGCTACAGAGACCACCACAGAACATCAGTATGTAGTGTTGTCTCTCTCTCCTCCCTGCTACAGAGACCACCACAGAACATCAGTATGTATAGTGTTGTCTCTCTCTCCTCCCTGCTACAGCGACCACCACAGAACATCAGTATGTATAGTGTTGTCTCTCTCTCCTCCCTGCTACAGAGACCACCACAGAACATCAGTATGTATAGTGTTGTCTCTCTCTCCTCCCTGCTACAGAGACCACCACAGAACATCAGTATGTAGTGTTGTCTCTCTCTCCTCCCTGCTACAGAGACCACCACAGAACATCAGTATGTAGTGTTGTCTCTCTCTCCTCCCTGCTACAGCGACCACCACAGAACATCAGTATGTATAGTGTTGTCTCTCTCTCCTCCCTGCTACAGCGACCACCACAGAACATCAGTATGTAGTGTTGTCTCTCTCTCCTCCCTGCTACAGCGACCACCACAGAACATCAGTATGTAGTGTTGTCTCTCTCTCCTCCCTGCTACAGAGACCACCACAGAACATCAGTATGTAGTGTTGTCTCCCTCTCCTCCCTGCTACAGAGACCACCACAGAACATCAGTATATATAGTGTTGTCTCTCTCTCCTCCCTGCTACAGAGACCACCACAGAACATCAGTATGTAGTGTTGTCTCCCTCTCCTCCCTGCTACAGAGACCACCACAGAACATCAGTATATATAGTGTTGTCTCTCTCTCCTCCCTGCTACAGAGACCACCACAGAACATCAGTATGTAGTGTTGTCTCTCTCTCCTCCCTGCTACAGCGACCACCACAGAACATCAGTATATATAGTGTTGTCTCTCTCTCCTCCCTGCTACAGAGACCACCACAGAACATCAGTATGTAGTGTTGTCTCTCTCCTCCCTGCTACAGCGACCACCACAGAACATCAGTATGTAGTGTTGTCTCTCTCTCCTCCCTGCTACAGCGACCACCACAGAACATCAGTATGTAGTGTTGTCTCTCTCTCCTCCCTGCTACAGAGACCACCACAGAACATCAGTATGTATAGTGTTGTCTCCCTCTCCTCCCTGCTACAGCGACCACCACAGAACATCAGTATGTAGTGTTGTCTCTCTCTCCTCCCTGCTACAGAGACCACCACAGAACATCAGTATGTATAGTGTTGTCTCTCTCTCCTCCCTGCTACAGAGACCACCACAGAACATCAGTATGTGTAGTGTTGTCTCTCTCTCCTCCCTGCTACAGCGACCACCACAGAACATCAGTATGTAGTGTTGTCTCTCTCTCCTCCCTGCTACAGCGACCACCACAGAACATCAGTATGTAGTGTTGTCTCTCTCTCCTCTCTGCTACAGAGACCACCACAGAACATCAGTATGTAGTGTTGTCTCCCTCTCCTCTCTGCTACAGAGACCACCACAGAACATCAGTATGTATAGTGTTGTCTCTCTCTCCTCCCTGCTACAGAGACCACCACAGAACATCAGTATGTATAGTGTTGTCTCTCTCTACTCCCTGCTACAGAGACCACCACAGAACATCAGTATGTAGTGTTGTCTCCCTCTCCTCCCTGCTACAGCGACCACCACAGAACATCAGTTTGTAGTGTTGTCTCCCTCTCCTCCCTGCTACAGAGACCACCACAAAACATCAGTGTGCCTGGCGCTGAACGTGTTGCTGGAAGCTATAACATAATTACAACTTTTCAGTCAGAAATAGTGGTGTTACCGAATAGCCTTATTTGCTGAGGCAACACATTTCCTAAAACCCTTGCTTTCTTCAGGCGTTAGGCTATTGATTATAGACCTAATTAAGTTGTGGTTTCCGCTCTCCTGGCTTTTCTTAAGACAGTAAGGCAAGGCCTGTTTTGTCATCTAACTCTGCTGCTGTCTCCGCCACATTGTTCTCAACCCCAATACGCTGGTTAACTTTGCTATTATCCACATAGCAACATGGTCTAGGAAAAGACGCCAATTCAACAGCACAATGATGTTTCAGAACCGCGGACAGCGGCCGCTATCAAACGTTGGAGAAAGAACATTTGGTATCAAATATTGTATTAGTGTTGCACCACTGTTTATGTAATATAAACATATATAATTGCAGTAGCACATCTTAAGAGTGATGGAAGTGTGGCATCCCCACAATGTATCAAGCCAGTTTTTGCTACTGCTCCACTAAAGAAAGGAGACGACCAACAACCTATCAACCAAACAATCGATGGGGTCAACCCTAACCACATTACCGAGTACCACTCTCTATATTTTCAAGCATAGTGGTGGTTGCATCAGGTTATGATTATGCTTGTAATTGTTAAGGACTGGAGAGTTTTTCAGGATAAACAAAAAAAGAAACGGAATGAAGCTAAAACACAGGAAAAATCCTATAGGAGACCTGGTTGTCTGCTTTCCAACAGACACTGGGAGATGAATTCACCTTCCAGCAGGACAACAACCTAAAACACAAGGCCAAATCCACACTAGAGTTACTGACCAAGAAAACAGTGAACGTTCCTAAGTGGCCTAGTTACAGTTGAGACAAACCGTTTTGAAAATCTATGTCAAGACTTGAAAATGTCTGTCTAGCCATGATCAACAAACAATTTGACAGAGCTTGAAGAATTTTGAAAATGGGCAACTATTGCACAATCCTGGTGTGAAAGCTATTAAGAGATTTACCCAGAAAGAAAGACTCACAGCTGTAACCACCGCCAAATATGCTTTTTACAAAGCATTGACCGAGGGATGTGAATACGTATGGAAATTAGATACCTGTATTTCATGTCATTACGGGGTAGTGTGTGTAGATGGGTCATGTTTTTATTTATTCATAACATTTTGAATTCAGGCTGTAAGTCAAGGGGTATGAATACATTCTGAAGTCACTGTATATCCTCCCATACCACATCTGGTTCCTGTTCAGTGAGCTGGCTGGAACCGGTGTAGGGTAGCCAGGTAGCCTAGTGGTTAGAGCGTTGGACTAGTAACCGGAAGGTTGCAAGTTCAAACCCCCGAGCTGACAAGGTACAAATCTGTCGTTCTGCCCCTGAACAGGCAGTTAACTTACTGATCCTAGGCCGTCATTGAAAATAAGAATTTGTTCTTAACTGACTTGCCTAGTTAAATAAAGGTAAAATAAAATTAAAATAAATAAAAAAGGGTGAAGTTGTCCCTAGACGCTGATCTTGGATCAGTTTTGCTCCCCCCCCCCACACTAGTGGTTAAGAGAGTCATTTCATAAATCCCCAAAGGCACCAGCCCATACAGCCATCACCAATAAACACACTATAAAAACAAGGACACAGACAAAAGCGGCACATCAATGAATCTAAAAAAAACGTGCTCATATATTAATTGACGATGTGCTGCTTGTAGTGTGTGTCCTTGTGTATTTATTGGTGATGGACGTATGGGCTGGTGCAATCAAATTTCCCCTTTAGGATTGGGGGAGGGGAAGCAGATCCTAGATATGTACTTCGTTCCTGAGAACGCCGGCCTATAAGCCAGTGGCGAGAGGAGGCACAAGCTAAAGCAATGGGCAGGTGAAAAGTTGAATAAAACAGGTACTTATGGCAATGTGTTTATAAAGAAAGTCGATCAGGACACTGTGGGTTTAACCCTGATTCCAGTGTGAGGGGATGCGGCAGTGGCTCTACGGCAGACAGTCACCGAGGGGCGAGGCCGTCTTTACTACGGCAGACAGTCACCGAGGGGCGAGGCCGTCTTTACTACGGCAGACAGTCACCGAGGGGCGAGGCCGTCTTTACTACGGCAGACAGTCACCGAGGGGCGAGGCCGTCTTTACTACGGCAGACAGTCACCGAGGGGCGAGGCCGTCTTTACTACGGCAGACAGTCACCGAGGGGCGAGGCCGTCTTTACTACGGCAGACAGTCACCGAGGGGCGAGGCCGTCTTTACTACGGCAGACAGTCACCGAGGGGCGAGGCCGTCTTTACTACGGCAGACAGTCACCGAGGGGCGAGGCCGTCTTTACTACGGCAGACAGTCACCGAGGGGCGAGGCCGTCTTTACTACGGCAGACACTGTCACCGAGGGGCGAGGCCGTCTTTACTACGGCAGACAGTCACCGAGGGGCGAGGCCGTCTTTACTACGGCAGACAGTCACCGAGGGGCGAGGCCGTCTTTACTACGGCAGACAGTCACCGAGGGGCGAGGCCGTCTTTACTACGGCAGACAGTCACTCCTCCATTTTAAGCTAGCTACAACAGGTCAATCTCTTGACCTCCTTTGTTCCTTTAGTGTCGTTTCTCAACAACAACAAACATGGTCAGGTTCCACTAATGGAATCACACAGGAGTGGGACAGGTGGGAAAAAAAACCAGTCTCTTTAGCATCGATTTAGAAAAAAAACATTAGCATCAGTTAGTTGTGAAAACATTTCAAACTGACAAAAGACCATCCTGATCTAAATAATGGTGTCAATCACTAAAGTGCCCTTCTGGGACTCATCTGCCTGGATGTGCACAATCGCTCTTTTCAACAGGGGTAGAATACTCCCCCTTTGGCAGCAGTGTGGTTGTGACGGGGTTAAAACAAGCCTGTTGTCAGTGGTACCAGAGCCAGCCAAGCAGGGCCTTTTCTCTCCTGGGTTATGTTCAGTAGGAAGCAAACAGACAGAAAAGGGAAGGAGCTACCTAAACTTGCCCAAAAAGAAAAGCTGTTTTCTAATGCAAAATGTTTTGCTACGGTATGCACTAATGAATAAGACCCTGCTTGGCACCCTGCTCTCTAAGGAAGCCTCAAAGCCCCTCTGCTCTCTAAGGCTGCCTCAAGGCTCAAGCCCCCAGGTGCAGCCCCTTCTTAAGATAAGACAAGTATGACCTTAGGTGGTGTTTCTTTGATCTATTTCCTGAAGAGCCATCTTCTCACCTAACCATATCCTGTGTGTGTGTGTGTGTGTGTGTGTTACCTCCGGAGACAGCTTGGTATGGTGGTGGCATGTCCAGGTGAGAGAAGGATACTGCTGCCGGGGGGAGTGAGGCAGAAGACTCGCCCACTGATCCCTCATCCTGAACCCCATACCAACTGGGCCAGATAGACGTCTGGGGAGAGTCATGGAGAGAGAGAACAGGAATTATTACCACAAAAACACATAGGCGCACTGAGCGTAAACACACACACACACACACTTACTTTTGGAGCTCAACGGAAGCGTGACGATGAAGAAAGAATCAAAAGCTCACTGGTGGGTAAAAGAGAATCTATACCCTGCATCTCCCTTCTATCTGCGTCCCAAATGACTCCCTATTCCTTACTTAGTGCACTACTCTATGGGACCTGGAAGTAATTTGAGACACTCTCCGGTCTCCCCCTGGCCTCTCTCCCCCACCCTCTGGTCCCCACCCCTCCCCCAACCACCCCCCTGGCCTCCCCCCCCCGGCCTCTCCCCCACCCACCCTCTGGTCTCCCCCTGGCCTCTCTCCCCCACCCACCCTCTGGTCCCCACCCACCCCCTAGCCTCCCCCCGGCCTCTCCCCCACCCTCTTCCCTCCCCCCGGCCTCCCCCCCCACCCTCTGGCCCCCCCACCCCCTGGCCTCCCCCCGGCCTCTCCCCCACCCTCTGCCCCCCCCCCCCACCCTCTCTCCGGGGACCTTTCAGGGGGCTGCTGCCTGTCTGCTGGAGTTATGGCTCTGGGGCCTCCTCGCTGCATGCACATTCCATTAAAATCTAAACAGGGAGCATCATGGTTTAGACTAGAAGACTAAAGGGAGATAAGAGAAAGAAAAGTAGGGGGAGGAGAGCCAGCGAGGGATTGTCCTAAAGCACTGAGGCAGTGGAGGCTTGGAGTGAAGAGCAACAGGTCATTAAAGCTAGCTCACTGGGGTGTGGCTGAGAAGGATGGAATCACAGGGTTACAACGCTCAATTATACTTGGGTCCTGTTCTGTCCAGAGCACACTACATTCTAATTCCAGCCTAACAGAACTGTGGGGGTTGTTTCTCCTCTACAATGACCTAGTTACTTGAACTTGGTTACCAAATAGAGCCGTTTCAGGTCCAAACACAGTAACAGAATCCAAGCCAGAAGTGGCTTGTGTGTACATAGTCTCCAGCATCTTCAAATCTGATAAATTGTAAAGCAGCTGCAGTAATATCATTACCGGGGCAGCTTCATAGGAGAGCTAGCTAGAGCCTGGAATCTCCCCTTAACCACAACATACCTCATTCTTAGAATGGAGACATTTCTGCTATGAGAAAGCTACTCCTAACACTATAAATAGCCTAAAAAGCCCACCTGGAAAACAAAGGCACCTATACTGATTCAGTTAATGGCAGGGACTGCAATAAAGCATACTTGGTATGGTGTGTTATGGTGTGCATGTCGAGCTAGTTAGAAGACCATTCACTCAAAGTAGTCTAAGGTCTTGGGGCCCTGAAACTTTGAGAAGCTTGTTTAAGTAAGCATAGCATTTACAGTCCTTCAAGCACTATTGCTTAGCATAACACTGCTCTCTCTAGACAGTCAATTAGAAGGACGGCATAGGCCAGGCGAGTATGGAAATTCACTTGAGCACTATTAAAATGTAGGCACAGCAGAGTCAAGTTGGAGAGAGATGAATGTGTTCCCTCAGAATGTTGGAGCCAGGGCTCCGATTCACAGAGCGAGAGTTCTGATTGGGGAGGCAGGTAGCCTAGTGGTTAGCGCGTTGGACTTGTAACCGAAAGGTTGCAACATCGAATCCCCGAGCTGACAAGGTACAAATCTGTCATTCTGCACCTGAACAGGCAGTTAACCCACTGTTCCTAGGCCGTCATTGAAAATAATAATTTGTTCTTAACTGACTTGCCTAGTTAAATAAAGTTTCAAATACATTTTAAAAAATTCATGGAGCCAGGGTTCTGATTCACGGCTTCTTCCTAGAACACCTGGAAGCAGTATAACACGAACGCAGAGCGTACTGGAAGGAGGACTGATGTCAGAGTTTGTATAATGCAATCTGAATATTGAAGTCTTCTCCCAGACTTTATTATGAAAACATCAAAGCGTCAGCTATCAAAAGTCACGGGTCCAATAGTTCTGGAGATATTAGTCCACAGAGGACAATAAACCACAAAACAAGGTAACAGTTGGCATTTTGGGAGTACCTGACCAGCACAACAAAGGAATGCAGAGGGGGAAAGTTGAACGAACGTCACTTTGAAACCTCCAGAAACAAGATGAGTTCCTCTTCTCAAGGGTTCCATGGAATCTTAGGAAAGATGGGAACGTTTTCTTACCACTAAACTGTTTACATATCTAAAAAAATGGATAGAATTGCATTTAAAATGAAACAAGCATTTCGCTTGTGACCAATACATTTTTTTTATATTTTTTGTTGTTGTTGATTTAATAGGCAGGTTTCTGAAAGCTTGAGATCAGGGGAACTATTATGGCTCACCTCTTCTCTTTCCCTGTCCATTTTAGCTGTTCCTATTGGCTCAAAGACTTTCACAGGCTTTAGTTAGATTTGACAAGTGCTGGACAGTCACCGGTAGACAAACAAACTCCAACACTGGCTCTCACACATTCACTGTGGCCCTTACACTGCTTCACACAAGTTCTGAGGCCTGCCAGAGCCCTGACGTTTTAGAAAGGTCACTCTCACACACACAGTACCAGTCAAAGGTTGAAACATTTACTCATTCCAGGGTTTTTATTTTTACTATTTTCTACAATGTAGATTAATAGTGAAGACATCCAGACTATGAAATAGCACATATGGAATCAAGTAGTAACCCAAAAAAGTGTTACCCAAATAAAAAAATAAATTTTATATTTGAGATTCTTCAAAGTAGGCTCCCTTTGCCCTGACAGCTTTGCACTCTCTTGGCATTCTCTCAACCAGCTTCATGAGGTAGTCACCTGGAATGTATTTCAATTAACAAGTGTGCCTTGTTAAAAGTTAATTTGTGGATATCCTTTACTTCTTAATGCGTTTGAGCCAATCAGTTGTGTTGTGACAAGGTATGGTTGGCATACAGAAGATAACCCTATTTGGTAAAAGACAAAGTCCATATTATGGCAAGAACAGATCAAATAAGCAAAGAGAAACACCAGTCTATCATTACTTTAAGACATGAAGGTCAGACAATACAGAACATTTCGAGAACTTTGAAAGTTTCTTGCAGTTGAAAAAAACCATTGAGGAAACTGTCTCTGATGAGGACGGCCACAGGAATGACAGACCCAGAGTTACCGCTGCTGTAGAGGATATAGGTTCAGAATTATTCCTCTGAAATTGAAGCCAGAATAAGATACGTTTCATAAGCTTCAGAGTTCAAGTAACAGACATCTCAACTAGAAGTCGGCCGATTATGAATTTTCAACGCCGATATCGATACAGAATATTGGAGGCCCAAAACTAGCCGATACCGATTAATTAAATCGGCCGATTTTTTTGGAATTTGTAATAATGACAATTTACAACAATACTGAATGAACACTTATTTTAACTTAATATAATACATCAGGTTAGCCTAGTGGTTAGAGTGTTGGATTAGTAACCGGAAGGTTGCAAGTTCAAACCCCCGAGCTGACAAGGTACAAATCTGTCGTTCTGCCCCTGAACAGGCAGTTAACCCACTGTTCCTAGGCAGTCATTGAAAATAAGAATTTGTTCTTAACTGACTTGCCTAGTTAAATAAAGGTAAAATAAATAAAAAAAATCAATACAATTTATTTAGCCTCAAGTAAATAATGAAACATATTCAATCTGGTTTAAATAATGCAAAAACAAAGTGTTGGAGAAGAAAGTAAATGTAAGAAAGCTAACGTTTCAGTTCCTTGCTCAGAACATGAGTACATTTGAAAGCTGGTGGTTCCTTTTAACATGAGTCTTCAATATTGCCAGGTAAGAAGTTTTAGGTTGTAGTTATTATAGGAATTATAGGAGTATTTCCCTCTATACCATTTGTATTTCATTAACCTTTGACTATTGGATGTTCTTATAGGCACTTTAGTATTGCCAGTGTAACAGTATAGCTTCCGTCCCTCTCCTCGCTCCTCCCTGGGCTCGAACCAGCAACACAACGACAACAGCCACCACATGGAAACAGCGTTACCCATGCAGAGCAAGGGGAATAACTACTAGACGGCTCAGAGCAAGTGGCGTTTTAAACGCTATTAGCGCGCTAACTAGCTAGCCATTTCACTTCGGTTACACCAGCCTCATCTCAGGAGTTGATAGGCTTGAAGTCATAAACAGTGCAAGGCTTGACACACAACAAAGAGCTGCTGGCAAAATGCATGAAAGTGCTGTTTGAATGAATGTTTACGCGCCTGCTTCTGCCTACCATCGCTCAGTCAGATACTTGTATGCTCAGTCAGATTATATGCAATGCAGGACACGCTAGAAAATATCAACCATGTGTAGTTTACTAGTGATTATGATTGATTGTTTTTTTATAAGCTAAGTTTAATGCTAGCTAGCAACTTACCTTGGCTTACTGCATTCGCGTTACAGGCAGTCTCCTTGTGGAGTGCAATGAGAGAGAGGCAGGTCGTTATTGCGTTGGACTAGTTAACTGTTAGGTTGCAAGATTAAATACCCCGAGCTGACAAGGTGAAAATCTGTCGTTCTGCCCCTGAACGAGGCAGTTAACCCACCGTTCCTAGGCCGTAATTGAAAATAAGAATGTGTTCTTAACTGACTTGCCTTGTTAAATAAAGGTATATAATATATATATATAAAAATAATTGGCGTCCCAAAATACCGATTTTTGATTGTTATGAAAACTTGAAATCGGCCCTAATGAATCGGCCATTTCGATTAATCGGTCGACCTCTAATCTCAACATCAACTGTTCAGAGACTACGTAACTCAGACCTTCATGGTCAAATTGCTGCAAAGAAACCACTACTAAAGGACATCAATAAGAAGAAACTTGCTTGGGCCAAGAAACACGAGCAATGGACATTAGACCTGTGGAAATCTGTCCTTTGGTCTGGTGGGTCCACATGAGATGTTTGGTCTTTGTGAGATGCAGAGAAGGTGAACGAATGATCTCTGCATTTGTGGTTTCCACCGTGAAGCATGGAGGAGGTGTGATGGTGCTTTGCTGGTGACACTGTCAGTGATTTAGAATTCAAGGCACATTTAACCAGCATGGTCACCACAGCATTCTGCAGCAATACGCCATCCCATCTGGTTTGCACTTAGTGGGATTATCATTTGTTTTTCAACAAGACAATGACCCAACACACCTCCAGGCTGTGTAAGGGCTATTTGACCAAGAAGGACAGTGATGGAATGCTGCATCAGATGACCTGGCCACCACAACCACCAACCAAATTGACATGGTTTGGGATGAGTTGGACTGCAGAGTGAAGCAAAAGCAGCCAACAAGTGCTCAGCATATGTGGGAACTCCTTCAAGACTGTTGGAAAAGCATTCCAGGTGAAGCTGGTTGAGAGAATGCCAAGAGTGTGCAAAGCTGTCATCAAGACAGGCTACTTTGAAGCCTCAAAAATAAAATATATCTATATTTGTTTAACACTTTTTTTGTTTACTACATGATTCCATATGTGCTATTTAATAGTTTTAATGTCTTCACCATTATTCTACAATGTAGAAAACAGCAAAAATAAAGGAAAACCATTGAATGAGTAGGTGTCCAAACCCTTTGACTGGTACTGTAAGAGCACAAACAATTTCTGATACCCACATACATGCGCACATATGAGTGCTGAGCTATTGCCGAAATGTCCGTTTTTTTTTTTTTTTTTAAATAACTAATTGACTGACGTCAGTTCAATTATTTGAATTCCGTTTAGTTTTTTTCTGCGCTTACCACGCCGTTTCTCTAGAGTGAATCAAATAAAGAATAAACTATAGGACGTTGTAGGGAAATTGTAGTTTACACCAAAGTTAAGTGCAGAAAAAGTGGTATTTAACTATAATGGCAGCAATCCATTGTTCATTTAGATGCCTGTTCAATGGTTCCTGCCCAGGCAAGCCCGTGGGGCTGGCAGACAGATAAGGAGATTAAGGGGTTTCTACTAGATACCACAGCTACAAAGTCAACATTGGCTATATCGTAAGAATTCTTTAACAAATATTAGCCTTTTGGTCTTAATATAAAGTTAGCAGTGTGGTTAAAGGTAAGGATGAAAATAAATGTTTAAGAAGATAAATTGAAGAAATAGACAGGGCTTATGACTTTGTACCTGTGGTAACTAATGACGACCCGGAGGGCGGGACAGATCGAGTGGCACACGAGAGGGAGCGCTTGGATTTTTTAATTGATAGTTTGTTATTCAGCATAAATAGGATGACTCTTTAGGGACCACAGAGATGGGCGGCTGGCTGCTACTACCTGAGCAGAGATTAGATGACTTGGAATTAAATAATAAGTAATAAATACATATATATAAATAATAGACCCCAACGGTAATATAATATTAACGTACTGTGAATAAAGGATGGTTTATTAATAAGTGATATGCAGAAATGGACAGTCTACCATCATTGGGGGTTTATTAATGAAATAATATGGTCACCAAAACACAAACAAAATATTTAAGTAAATGAATGTGAATAAATGATAGCTAGAGACGAATAATAACCATCTTTAATTATTTTACTATTAGTTGTTAAAGCATTCAACCCACAATGCAATTTATGATAAAAAAAAATAATTTAAACAGTTGTATATTTTTTTGCCGAATCCTCAAAAAGCAAGTCTGTGTATTACGTGCACACACCACACCCACGAAACTGCTGCTGTTAACCACAGAACGAGTGGGAAGTTGAGTAATCGACAGTGAGAAAGCATCCCATTCTCAGTCAGTCATTCACTGTGGAAAGTGACTCATCTAACCACCAAGCAGCAAGGAAAGCAAACAACTCTTCCCCCACACACTGACACACACACCACTGAAAAGGGCAACCTTACGGGACTCTTCGAACCAGAGTCTATAGGACATGCTTCCCTGACTAGAACCAGAGTCTATAGGACATGCTTCCCTGACTAGAACCAGAGTCTATAGGACATGCTTCCCTGTGCACGACTGGAACCAGGGTCTATAGGACATGCTTCCCTGACTAGAACCAGAGTCTATAGGACATGCTTCCCTGTGCACGACTGGAACCAGGGTCTATAGGACATGCTTCCCTGTGCACGACTGGAACCAGGGTCTATAGGACATGCTTCCCTGACTAGAACCAGAGTCTATAGGACATGCTTCCCTGACTAGAACCAGAGTCTATAGGACATGCTTCCCTGACTAGAACCAGAGTCTATAGGACATGCTTCCCTGACTAGAACCAGAGTCTATAGGACATGCTTCCCTGACTAGAACCAGAGTCTATAGGACATGCTTCCCTGTGCACGACTGGAACCAGGGTCTATAGGACATGCTTCCCTGACTAGAACCAGAGTCTATAGGACATGCTTCCCTGACTAGAACCAGAGTCTATAGGACATGCTTCCCTGACTAGAACCAGAGTCTATAGGACATGCTTCCCTGACTAGAACCAGAGTATATAGGACATGCTTCCTTGACTAGAAGCAGAGTCTATAGGACATGCTTCCTTGTGCACGACTGGAACCAGGGTCTATAGGACATGCTTCCCTGACTAGAACCAGAGTATATAGGACATGCTTCCTTGACTAGAAGCAGAGTCTATAGGACATGCTTCCCTGACTAGAACCAGAGTCTATAGGACATGCTTCCTTGTACACGACTGGAACCAGGGTCTATAGGACATGCTTCCCTGACTAGAACCAGAGTCTATAGGACATGCTTCCCTGACTAGAACCAGAGTCTATAGGACATGCTCCCTTGTGCATGACTGAGCAAAAACAATGTGAGTTTCAGAATAACCCTAAACAGCAGGGCTACTTCCCCATTTATGTTCTCACAATGTGGGCCTGAGAGCCATACCCCAGACAGGATCAGGGTAGAAAATAAAAGTTTAGGTCCATTTAACAATCTACCAGCCACTCATGTTTTTTACCAGCCAAAATATTTTTAGACACAAATTATATCAACATTATTTTATTTAACCTTTTATTTAACTAGGCAAAACATGCTTTGTAATGTTTCTAAAACAATAAAATGTATTACTAGCCAGAAGTAACTAATGTGGTATATTAACTGTAATTTATT
Source organism: Oncorhynchus masou masou (assembly GCF_036934945.1). NCBI lineage: Eukaryota > Metazoa > Chordata > Actinopteri > Salmoniformes > Salmonidae > Oncorhynchus > Oncorhynchus masou. The sequence continues at coordinate 9,022,816 of NC_088239.1, read as the reverse complement.
ATACCAGTCTTTTAATCAAAATATCACAGATGAGACAAATTTTCACCTACCCCTTTAAGGGCGGGAGGTTACCGTGGCAGCACGACTGGAGTCATGTTTGTGCCTGTGAGATTAAGTCTGCCTAGTAGAAGCGTGGTCTTCTCTTCTCTAGCAGTTGAAAGTCAAACATATAAACACAACCTAGCTTGTGAACAAAACAATGCAAATAGCCAAGAAACACAAGGACAAAGTCTCACTTCAGTAGACTTTCGTTTCAAGTAAATTAGATAAACGTTTATGCCTGTGCACAGCACTTCTAAAAATGTATCCTTCACTCAGCTCTTCAGGTGCGCACAGCCCCCAGCCAGGCAGTGTTACAGCATGGGATGGAGTAGGCTATGTAGGATTTATAATTATTCGACCATGTACGATTGATTTAACAACTTTTTTTTTTTTTAACGGCATAATTACTTTGAAAACAGCAACTGCGTCATTTATTTTACATGTGATCATACTTGACAATTTTTATTAATAAATGTGAGTGAAAGGCTCCCAGTGAGGAGCCCTGAACACCCGCCAACAATGCTGGTGAAATAGACATCTTACCTGCCAATGCCAAAATCTACCCACATTTGGCAGGTGGCGGTTGTTAAATTTAGGCCTCAGACAGGATGAGAGCCACCCCTCAGACAGGATGAGAGCCACCCCTCAGACAGGATGGGAGCCACCCCTCAGACAGGATGGGAGCCACCCCTCAGACAGGATGGGAGCCACCCCTCAGACAGGATGAGAGCCACCCCTCAGACAGGATGAGAGCCACCCCTCAGACAGGATGAGAGCCACCCCTCAGACAGGATGAGAGCCACCCCTCAGACAGGATGAGAGCCACCCCTCAGACAGGATGAGAGCCACCCCTCAGACAGGACGAGAGCCACCCCTCAGACAGGACGAGAGCCACCCCTCAGACAGGACGAGAGCCACCCTCAGACAGGACGAGAGCCACCCCTCAGACAGGATGAGAGCCACCCCTCAGACAGGATGAGAGCCACCCTCAGACAGGATGAGAGCCACCCCTCAGACAGGATGAGAGCCACCCCTCAGACAGGATGAGAGCCACCCCTCAGACAGGATGAGAGCCACCCCTCAGACAGGATGAGAGCCACCCCTCAGACAGGATGAGAGCCACCCCTCAGACAGGATGAGAGCCACCCCTCAGACAGGATGAGAGCCACCCCTCAGACAGGATGAGAGCCACCCCTCAGACAGGATGAGAGCCACCCCTCAGACAGGATGAGAGCCACCCCTCAGACAGGATGAGAGCCACCCTCAGACAGGATGAGAGCCACCCCTCAGACAGGATGAGAGCCACCCCTCAGACAGGATGAGAGCCACCCCTCAGACAGGATGAGAGCCACCCCTCAGACAGGATGAGAGCCACCCTCAGACAGGATGAGAGCCACCCTCAGACAGGATGAGAGCCACCCCTCAGACAGGATGAGAGCCACCCCTCAGACAGGATGAGAGCCACCCCTCAGACAGGATGAGAGCCACCCCTCAGACAGGATGAGAGCCACCCCTCAGACAGGATGAGAGCCACCCCTCAGACAGGATGAGAGCCACCCCTCAGACAGGATGAGAGCCACCCCTCAGACAGGATGAGAGCCACCCCTCAGACAGGATGAGAGCCACCCCTCAGACAGGATGAGAGCCACCCCTCAGACAGGATGAGAGCCACCCCTCAGACAGGATGAGAGCCACCCCTCAGACAGGATGAGAGCCACCCCTCAGACAGGATGAGAGCCACCCCTCAGACAGGATGAGAGCCACCCCTCAGACAGGATGAGAGCCACCCCTCAGACAGGATGAGAGCCATCCCCACAAAAACTAAAATTGGTTGCCAAATCATATCATTGTATATGAATATCAGCCCAGCCTGTGTTTTGTGGTCTATCTTTGCTACTTACATTCTGTCTCTCACACATCTGATGCAGGTAGGCCCTCCCTCCCACGATAACTATCTGCGAATTACGAGGGTTGTTGAGGTACGCGGCCAGTTGTCTCTGACGCGAGCGGTACCAGCACACATAGAAGAAGATCTTGATGACAATGAATATGATGACCACTCTGGAAGAGAGATAAACAGTAGTAGCAGCAAAGAATGTCTTATATTGATCTCAACGTTGTTCAAAACACAGAGTCAAGTGTATGAAAGTGAATATAAGAATGAAAGGTTCCTTACATGTACCAGTACAACTCCATATTGAGATCACTAGTCATCAGATCATGGTCGAAAAACAACGGTGCCTGAAACACAAAACCAAAGTCGTGTTTAGACATTTGAGGCACAGCCCAGTATGTGTTAGTCTGAAATAAGATGGCTGAGATAAATGGTTTACTGTAAACCACGACGAAATACATTTGAATAAAAACTCCACTTTGTCCACGACTACCTCACCTCTGAAGAATAAACGAGTCCCCTTTGATCTGCAGAGAGACATGTGGCACAATGTGAGCAACAGTTGAACATCCGATGAAATATATATTATGTGGCTGTAAACACCCTTAACTCTTGGAAGAGGCACTTCAAACTACAGGCTGTTATTTAGATAGTTCCCCTAAACAATGAATTTAATGTTAGCTTCATAGTTCCCCTAAACAGTGAATTTAATGTTAGATTCATAATCCATGTAGCTCGCTTGCCTGTCAACAACTGAAAGCATAACCAGTTAAAAATAAGTAGTTCACCATTTACAACTTCCTAATCCTGAAAGTAGTGTGGTTCCTTTATTAAACATACACTATAAACTTCAGCTACATTTAGGCACCATAAGCTAAAAATCAATGGAAGTGATTTGGGAATGTGAGCATGTAACAAAAAAAAAGTTAAAATCTCCTGAAATCAATTCCAATCACTTAAAGGTGATTTAGCCATTCTAAAACAAAACACATACCCCCCCCCGATTGTTAGCTAAAGTTAGCTGACGTTTGTAGCAGCTGTGTAAAGCAAACTGAACCATGGATTAGTTTCTCCTGGCCCTTGCACTACTTTCTGGGTGAGAAACAAATCCAACATCAAATTAGAAAACTAGAAAAGTCCAACCAACATGTGAAAGTTGGTTTGGTGTCTCTCGTTTGAATAGTTCAAGAGTTACTGTGGTGAGTTATTTATACAAATTAATGAACATTTGTATAGTTATAGCTGATCAAAGTTTAAAAAATAAGTTAGGATAGCCTGAACATGAGGAAGTTGGTTTAGTATCTCTACTTGAACAGTTTCAGAGTTACTGTTGCTGATTAATTTTATGCAAATATGTATAATTATAGTTGATAGAAGTTTGAAATAATTACAATTTAGGATAGCCTGAGCATTTGAAAGTTGGTGTGGTGTCTCTACTTTTTTATTTTACCTTTATTTAACTCGGCAAGTCAGTTAAGAACAAATTCTTATTTTCAATGACGGCCTAGGAACAGCCTGTTCAGGGGCAGAATGACAGATTTGTACCTTGTCAGCTTGGTGATTCAAACTTGCAACCTTTCGGTTACTAGTCCAACGCTCTAACCACTAGGCTACCCTGCCGCCGCACAATGAATGGTTTAAGAGTAACTGTGGGTTGGATACGTTATGCTAATTTGTACAATTATAGTTGATAAAGATCTTGAAGAATTTGAAGTTAGGATTGCCTGAATGTTTTAAAGTTGGTCTTATAGCGTAATTGGCCAAGGAGTAGTTAGTTACATAGCTACCACCATGACTGTTCCTAATTCAAACCCATGTTAATTTATGCACATTTAAAAATGGTTCTAATTAAAAATGTATATAAATATTTTAAAAACCTGAATGCAAGCTCTCTAAATTGGGTCAGTCTGAACATAAAGGGTTAGTTTTGCGTTGATAGTTTAAACAGTGTAAGAGCAGTGGCAAATCCAAATATTTCCCATTCAAGACTACGGAGGTTTTATTAAGATTTAAAATAGCTATAGATCAAAAAGTATAAAATGTTATCAAAAGTATAAACACAAGCCATCTACGATGGGTCAGTCTGAACATCTCATCGTTGGTTTGTTAACTACATTGATAGCGTAAACCGTGACAGAAGAGACCACATTTCAACCGATTTCTACCCATGTAAATCCATTCAATGGCAATTTCATTGCCATTAAAATGTATTGGGAGTTAATTTAAATATCGCTGTAGTACAAAAAAAGTATAACAAATATTTTCTCAAGCTATATAAATTGAGACGGTCTGCACATTTACAAGTTGGTTTCGCTTTAATAGCTTAAGTCGTTTAAGCGCTATAGCGAGCGGAAGAAAAACAAACTATGTAAGAAGGGATAATGAACTAGCTACTCAATTTTACTGTTAACTACAGTATAAAAACGACAGCCAACTAGGAAACTAGCTTGCTGTAGATATCAAAAGCAGCCTAGACGTTAGCTAGTTACAGTAGGTGTTGCATTTCCAATCTAAAAGAGCAGCTAACTGTTAGTTAGCAAACACTTCTTACAAGAAAGGGTAGCTAACGTAGCTAGCTGTGTCAGTTGGCTACTTAGCTACTAAACGTAGCTAACCAGCTATTTAGTTAATACAATGGTAACGTTAGCTATATTAAAAGACATGACAATAATCTGGTTGAAGTATTTGTGGCTAAATATAACTAACAACTTACCGTGTCAACCAAGTAATTTAGCTAGCTAACGTTATATCATCCAGAAACCGCTAGCCAAGCCTTGTTGTTTTCCTTTAGCCGCCTGTGTGGTTTACAGTACAATAGCTCATGTAAGCCAGCTAGCTTAGCATCAACGATTTAATCAAACACCGTTTGATGTTATCCTCATGCCGAGAGGTAATCCAACTACCCGTCAATTTCTGTAGTGTATAACCGTTCCCCCCCAAAAAAAATAATCAGAATTTAAACATAGTTCGAAGCCCGAAAGTTAAAAACAAAAAAAACGGCACTTTATTTATCTATTGGTTTCACCATCCTACCTTGACTGCTACTCACGTTTGAGCGCTGTGCTGGTCAGTGATGAGGTTAGGGGCGAAGCTCAAGCTGCAGACTGAAGTTACAACAAGAAACGCCCCACATGAAACGTCATTAGCATTGCGTCACTACATACCACACCCACTACCATTGACGCCGCTTGTAACAGTGTGGAAAATACACTACCTGTAATAAAAGATGTCATCTCTCTGAGAGGGTGGATTTTCTAACTTTTTTTTTTTTTTTTTTTTTTGGGGGGGGGGGGGGGTAAACTGAAGTAACTGAAGGTGATAGGAAAACACAGTTCAAATAAAATTGTATTGGTCACAAAACATGGTTAGCAGATGTTATTGCCAGTGTAGTGAAATGCTTGACGCTGCTCCCGAGTGGCGCATCGGTCTAAGGGCACTGCATCTCAGTGCTTGAGGCGTCACTACAGACCCTGGTTCAATTCCAGGCTGTATCACAGCTGGTCGTGATTGGGAGTCCCATATGGCGGTACACAATTGGCCCAGCATTGCCCGGGTTTGGCCGGGGTAGGCCGTCATTGTAATTACGAATTTGTTCTTAACTGACTTGCCTAGTTATATATATATATATATATATATGTATATATAAGTAAAATAACAAATAAAATCACATGACCAGAAAAAAACGAAAAAGGCAGGGCATGGTTGAATAGATGATAATCACCTCATATGCTAGCAGGGATACAGAAGCTTGCAGCCCACGTGAAGACTTTCCAGAATTAATGGCAAAATACTCCTTACTTACACCACTGCCACCTACGCTGAGTAAGAACCTTCCTACCAAATACAAGGTAGTGTTACCATACGAAGCTTTACCATTGACATCCTAGCACAGTAGCACCCAGGAGTCGAGATAAGCTCCCGGACGTTGTCAACGTGCTGCACCACCTGAGAAAGTGAAGTGATGACGGATCTCCGCGGACAACATGACGGATCTCAAGCGGTTCAACATGAGAATCTACAGACATGTCGTATGGAAAGAAAGAGAAAGGGGAAATAACTAGTCAGAAGCCAAGGAGTCCAGCTCTCACACCAGAAGATGCTGCTGCAAGGGAGCATATAGAAGAATGGAAGAGAGCCTATTTCAGCAGACCTTTCACATTTATCAATGGAAAGCAGATCGATTGCCAAGACTTCAAGTGAATGTCTCAATCTGACATGAGAGCACTGAATGACTTGAAAAATCTGTACTCAGGTATATAGCTGACTTGAAATCAATGTGGTTCTACTCTTTCTAAGTCAAATGAAAATGCTAAGAGTTAACTAAATTACTCTTGAGTAATAAGTCGATCATCATTTTTAAATTCCCCAGTTTTATATTACCAGATTTGTAAATGTGAAAACGTGTTCATCATCTTGGGTAATGTTTGTCCAGTTCTTTCTCGAAGCTCAGGTTTCCTTACTGGCTAACGTTACCTAGTTTACTAGTTCAACTAGTCAACCTGTTATTCATATCACTACACTGTATTTGTTTTCTCATAAAAAAATAAGTCAGGTTATGCAAAGTTTTTAATTCTATGCACTAAATGTTGTTAGAATGTTAGAATGTTCTGAAAAAGGCCAATTGATTATTAGAAAACCCTTTTGCAATTATGTTAAAACTGTTGTTCTGACTAAAGAAGCAATAAAACTGGCCTTCTTTAGACTTGTTGAGTATCTGGAGCATCAGCATTTATGGGTTCGGTTACAGGCTCACTCCTAAATGATCCAGCCAGTATTTAATAAGAGCCGAAAGAGCTTAATCAGGGAGGATGTAGAACCAAAGCATGGAAGTAACTGGGAAATATTTAAATTCAAAGTAGGATCTATATCCATTACACGCAGTAAGGAAGTAAAGAAGCAAAAATGTTTGAAAGAAGATGAGCTTATGAATTGAATTTTCTTTTAGAAAGGGATACTCTTTCAGCATAGGAAGAAACAGATTTGAATATATCTCAAATAAAACTATATCAAAATGTACATCAATTTAACTATTTCACACAAGCAAGATCTCCGAGAGGGAAATTCTTCCGAATGCAAATACCACTGAAATTGAATGGAAGAAAGCGTCGCTGCTCCCTCACAAATTTTGTATATCAAATAGAAGTAGATTCACTTTAAAAACTTGCACAAAATATACGCTTGCAGTAACTTGTCTAAATTCATGGACTTAAAGGACGTATGCAAGGGGAAATAGGTGACAGCCTTATTCTAAAGTAGATTAAATAAAAATGTGTCACATCAATCTACACACATTACCCCACAATGACAATTTGAAAACAGGTTATTATTTTTTTGATATTTGCAAATTTACAAAAAAAAATCAAAAACAGAAATACCATATTTACATAAGCTTTCAGACCCTTTGCGACGAGACTCGAAATTGAGCTCAGGTGCAACCTGTTTCCATTGATAATCTTTGAGATGTTACTACAACTTGATTGGAGTCCACTTGTGGTAAATTCAATTGATTGTACATGGTTTGGAAAGGCACACACCTGTCTATATAAGGTGCCACAGTTGACAGTGCATGTCAGAGCATAAACCAAGCCATGAGATCAAAGGAATTGTCCGTAGAGCTCCGAGAGAGGATTGTGTCGAGGCACAGATATGGGGAAGGCTATGAAAACATTTCTACAGCATTGAAGTTCCCCAAGAGCACAGTGGCCTCCATCACTCTTAAATGGAAGAACTTACTCTTCCTAAAGCTGGCCACCCGGCCAAACTGAGCAATCGGGGAGAAGGGCCTTGGTCACGGAGGTGACTAAGAACCCGTTGGCCACTCTAACAGAGCTCCATAGTTCCTCTGTGGAGATGGAAGAACCTTCCAGAAGGACAACCATTTCTGTAGCACTCCACCATTCAGGCCTTTATGGTAGAGTGGCCAGACAGAAGCAACTCCTCAGTAAAAGGCACATGACAGCCTACTTGTAGTTTGCCAAAAGGCACCTAAAGGACTCTCAGACCATGAGAAACAAGAGTCTCTGGTCTGATGAAACCAAGATTGAACTCTTTGGACTCAATGCCAAGCGTCACGTCTGGAGGAAAACCTGGCACCATCCCTACAGCGAAGCATGGTGGTGGCAGAATCATGCTAGCCAGGATTGTGGGAAAGATGAATGGAGCAGAGTACAGAGATCCTTGATGAAAACCTGCTCCAGAGCGCTCAGGACCTCAGACTGGGGAAAGGGTTCACCTTCCAACAGGACAAGGACCCTAATTCCACAGCCCAAGACAATGCAGGAGTGGCTTCAGGACAAGTCCTTGATTGGCCCAGCCAGAGCCCGGACTTGAACCCGTTCGCACATATCTGGAGAGACCTGAAAATAGCCGTGCAAACAACCAAAGGCCCAAACAACCAAAGGCCCAAACAACCAAAGGTTTACTTTCACTGTGGTCCTTCTGACATCACGATGGCATGTGGGAACGAGTGTCACTACACTCACTGCAATTTGCAAACAATAACAACAGCACTAATGACTATTAACAATATAAAAATACAGAAGGTCCCCATTAATAATGGTTCACTTCTAGAAAGATGCCCTAAATCAATCAGCCATGAAACTTCCTCAACCAACTTTATATGTAGTCCGGTCCTAAATTATCGGCACCCTTAATAAAGACGTGCAAGAAAGACACAAAAATAAATTCAAATACGGAGCTATATCGCATGCTCCAGAAAAATTGGGGAAATATTTTATACTAATACATATACTAATACATATAATTGCTCAGATAAATAGATGTTGTTTACCAAGTAATTCTTTTATTTCTTTTTAAAAATGGATGTCAAAATTATTGGCACACCTTTTTTCAATACCTTACCTTGCGAGGACAATGGCACTGAGCCTTTTTCTAAAATGTTTTATGAGATTGGAGAACACATTGAGAGGGATCTTAGACCACTCATCCCTACAGAATCTTTCCAGTTCCTTTTGTTTGTCTGCGCTTATGGACTGCACAATTCAATTCAAACCACGTTTTCAACGGGGTTCCAGTCCGGAAACTGAGATGGCCATGGCAAAATGTAAAGTTTTGTGGTCAATTAACCATTTCTTTGTGTATTTTGATGTTACTGTCTTGCTGGAAGATCCACTTGCATCGGCAACCAGGTTTTTGGCTAAAAGGTCCTGGCATGGGGTAAAGTTCATGATGCCGTTGATCTTAACAAGGGCCTTAGGACCAGTGGAAGCAAAATATTCCCATAACATCAAAGTTCGACCACCATATTTTACAGCAGGTGTGGGGTTCTTTTCTGCTTCTGCCTCTTTCTTTAGACTCCAAACCCACTACTAGAACATGTGCTATGGTCAGATGACATGTCTATAGGGAGGAGAAAGTAGGGAAGAGTTGAGAATGCACTCCAATAAATCTAGACTGTTCTATTTCACGAGCACTAAAACGACAGAGGCAGAGCAGATATCTGCCAATAACAATTCTAAACACTTAAGTTATATAGGCTGTGTTTTTCTTTTAGAAAACTCTGCAATGTGATCAATAGTTAAAATGAACAAAGCTTAATATTTAAGTCAAATCAAAATAACTAAATGACGTACAACATAAAGAGTGCCTATGAAATTCCTACCACACCCTTTTGGCTTCACCTTGGTTAGTAAAAAATATATAAATTCCAAACACTTAATTGTAGCTTCTATTACGACCAGAAGAAAAAACAAACGTAAAAGCATGTGATCTATTAAGTAAATAGATATTCCCAAAAAGGTCCACTTGCTTTGCCTCGACTGAGAAGGATTTAAGTAACGGTTTTCAGTTAATGACTCCGGTGGACTGTGATACACCAACACTACCAGGGAGACACCCTGAACCCAAACTGTTACAGACCTATATCCATCCTGCCCTGCCTATCGAAGGTCTTCGAAAGCCAAGTCAACAAACAGATCACTGACCATCTCGAATCCCACCGTAACTTCTCCGCTGTGCAATCTGGTTTCCGAGCCGGTCACGGTTGCACCTCAGCCATGCTCAAGTTACTAAACGATATCATAACCGCCATTGATAAAAGACAGTACTGTGCAGCCGTCTTCATCGACCTGGCCAAGGCTTTCGACTCTGTCAATCACCATATTCTTATCGGCAGACTCAGTAGCCTCGGTTTTTCTAATAACTGCCTTGCCTGGTTCACCAACTACTTTTCAGACAGAGTTCAGTGTGTCAAATCGGAGGGCATGTTGTCCGGCCCTCTGGCAGTCTATGGGGGTGCCACAGGGTTCAATTCTCGGGCCGACTCTTTTCTCTGTATATATCAATGATGTTGCTCTTGCTGCGGGCGATTCCCTGATCAACCTCTACGCAGACGACACCATTCTGTATACTTCTGGCCCTTCCTTGGACACTGTGCTATCTAACATCCAAACGAGCTTCAATGCCATACAACACTCCTTCCGTGGCCTACAACTGCTCTTAAACGCTAGTAAAACCAAATGCATGCTTTTCAACCATTAGCTGCCTGCACCCGCACGCCCGACTAGCATCACCACCCTGGATGGTTCCGACCTTGAATATGTGGACATCTATAAGTACCTAGGTGTCTGGGTAGACTGTAAACTCTCCTTCCAGACTCATATCAAACATCTCCAATCGAAAATCAAATCTAGAATCGGCTTTCTATTTCGCAACAAAGCCTCCTTCACTCACGCCGCCAAACTTACCCTAGTAAAACTGACTATCCTACCGATCCTCGACTTCGGCAATGTCATCTACAAAATAGCTTCCAATAATCTACTCAGCAAACTGGATGGTTTATCACAGTGCCATCCGTTTTGTTACTAAAGCACCTTATACCACCCACCACTGCGACCTGTATGCTCGGCTGGCCCTCGCTACATATTCGTCGCCAGACCCACTGGCTCCAGGTCATCTACAAGCCCATGCTAAGTAAAGCTCCGCCTTATCTCAGTTCACTGGTCACGATGGCAACACCCACCCGTAGCACGCACTCCAGCAGGTGTATCTCACTGATCATCCCTAAAGCCAACACCTCATTTGGCCGCCTTTCCTTTCAGTTCTCTGCTGCCTGTGACTGGAACGAATTGCAAAAATCATTGAAGTTGGAGACTTTTATCTCCCTCACCAACTTTAACCTCTTACACTTATGGTGGCGCTATTTCATTTTTGGAAGAAAAACGTTCCCGTTTTAAACAAGATATTTTGTCACAAAAAGATGCTCGACTATGCATATAATTGCTACTGTTCGAAAGAAAACACTCTGACGTGTCCAGAAATACAAATATCTTCTCTGTGCGTGCCCTTTAACGTGAGCTTCAGGCCAAACCAAGATGACTTGGCATCCAGGAAATGACAAGGATTTTTGAGGCTCTGTCTTTCATGATCTCCTTATATGGCTGTGAACGCAAGAGGAATGAGTCTGCCCTTTCTGTCATTTCCCCAAGGTGTCTGCAGCATTGTGACGTATTTGTAGGCAGATCGTTGGAAGATTGACCATAAGAGACCACATTTACCACGTGTCCGCCCGGTGTCCTGCGCCGAAATTGGTGCGCAAAAGTCACCTGCCAGTATTTTTCCATGGGGCACAGAGAGAGAAGCAAGCTTCCACGAACTGCATGTCAATGAAGAGATATGTGAAAAAACACCTTGAGGATTGATTCCAAACAACGTTTGCCATGTTTCGGTCGATATTATGTAGTTAATCCGGAAAAAGTTTCACGTTGTAGGTGACTGCATTTTCGGTTCGTTTCGGTAGCCAGGCGCAATGTAGAAAACGGAACGATTTCTCCTACACACAGACGCTTTCAGGAAACACTGCGCATCTGGTATGTGGCTGGGAGTCTCCTCATTGAAAACATCAGAAGCTCTTCAAAGGTAAATGATTTTATTTATTTGGTTATCTGGCTTTTGTGAAAATGTTGCGTGCTACATGCTACACAAAATGCTATGCTAGCTTTGCATACTCTTACACAAATTAGTCAATTTCTATGGTTCAAAAGCATATTTTGAAAATCTGAGATGACAGTGTTGTTAAGAAAAGGCTAAGCTTGAGAGCAAACGCATTATTTTAATTTTATTTGCGATTTTCAGAAATCGTTAACGTTGCGTTATGCTAATGAGCCTGAGGCTTAGTCACAATCCCGGATCCGGGATGGGGAGTTTCAAGAGTTAAACATCTGCTATCTGAGCAGCTAACCGATTACTGCAGCTGTACATAGTCCATCGGTAAATAGCCCACCCAATTCACCTACCTCATCCTCATACTGTTTTTATTTATTTACTTTTTTGCTCACCAGTATCTCTACCTGCACATGACCATCTGATCATTTATCACTCCAGTGATAATCTGCTAAATTGTAATTATTCGCCTACCTCATGCCTTTTGCACACAATGTATATAGACTCTTTTTTTCCCCTCTACTGTGTTATTGACTTGTTTATTGTTTACTCCATGTGTAACTCTGTGTTGTTATCTGTTCACACTGCTATGCTTTATCTTGGCCAGGTCGCAGTTGTAAATGAGAACTTGTTCTCAACTAGCCGACCTGGTTAAATAAAGGTGAAATAAAATAACAATATTCTATAAACCAGAGACAGCATTTTATGACTTGAAATTATGATTAACAGTTTATTTGATAATCTTCCATTGCCATTGACCTTTGCCTTTCATTTGACATGGGAAAATATGTTGAATTTCCCTCAAAGCACACAATACTTAACTGTTATTTTTACTTTGTTCTGGATACTTCTGTCCACAGCCTAGACACCGTTAGACTGTTTGTTGATTGGTTCATGGGTTGCATGTGGAGTGGCCTAGTTGCCACAACTATCAAAGTGTAATTTAAGTTATATGGCCCTGAACAGTCATCTCCCCTATTATGTTCAATTATAACAACACAGACAACTGGAGCACTGACTTGGACACAGCTCTGCAAATACAGGGGAAGCACACTACTGCCTGTGGCAAAAAGACCAGACCTCTTTTTATTTTACCTTTATTTAACCAGGAAGGGCTCATTGAGATCTAAAATCTCTTTTTCAAGAGCGTCCTGGCCAAGATAGGCAGCATTAAGTCATTACAAAAATCATAGACAAACAACATGAAAAACTACAAGTAAACTAGTAAAAACCATAGAACTCACAAGAGTATAACAAAATCAAAAACAGCAAATTAAAAACATTGACAGGTCAGGGAATCAGTCTCAAGATCATTCATCAGTGATCGAAAAACACCAATCGGGACAAGTTTTTCCAGTTTAAAAGTATTTTAAACTGGAAGGCGTTCCAAGACGATTGGGCAGAGTACATAAAAGCCCTTTCAGGCATAAATGTAGCTGATACGAGCCTCCTTCTGGCGTCAAAAGAAAAACAGGCCTTATTCCTAAAATAAAATCCCAATTTCAGCTTTAATTGTTTTGTAAGTTGCTGAATATGCATTTAAAAGAGAGGCCGTCATCAATAAAAATTCCAAGATATATATATATATATATATATATATATATATATATATATATATATATATATATATATACAGTGCCTTGCGAAAGTATTCGGTTCCGGTTGGAGCGGTCGCATCTACACTTCGGTCCGCAGGTAGTATAACTTTTCATTACATTTCGTTATAGTACAACGGTTTGATTTGTCTTATCTTAGCAATTTCTTCTTAGCTAGCTACATAGCCGTCTTTGTATCAACGACAATTGCATATTATCGTATTTCGTCGTCCTAACGTATCTGCCCAGCAGCTAGCTAAGCAGCTAGCTAACATCCACTGTCCACTAGCACTGTAGAAACTATTACACTCAACTGAACGACTCGATTAGCGTAGTGTCAGCTAGCTACATAGTTGTCTTCGCTGTCTTCGTATCCAAGATAATTGTGCAGTTTAGAGTGTGTAGACTTAGAGTGATTATCTTAATTTACCGAGGTTAGCTAGCCAGCTATTTGTCGTCCTTAACGTAGGAAATGCTGCTAGCTAGCTAGCCAACAGCTAGCCAACCTCTACCGAATTGAACTCCAACTACCCGGTCAACATTCCGTCGCTCCACAGGTAGTATCACATTTTTCATTTCACTTCATTACAGTACAACGGTTTGATTTGTTTGATCGTAGCTAGCCAGCTACATAGCCGTCTTTGTATCTAAGACAATTGTGTAGTCTAGAGCGATTTTCTAGGTTAGCTGGCCAGCTATTGTCGGTCTTTCAACGTAGCTAGCCAGCTAGCCCCCGAATAGCAGCACTGTAGTAACTATTACAGTACAACGGTTTGTTTTGTTTGATCGTAGCTAGCTAGCTACATAGCCGTCTTTGTATCTAAGACAATTGTGTAGCCTAGAGCGATTTTCTAGGTTAGCTGGCCAGCTATTGTCGTTCTCTTAACGTAGCTAGCCAGCTAGCCCCCGAATAGCAGCACTGTAGTAACTATTACAGTACAACGGTTTGTTTTGTTTGATCGTAGCTAGCTAGCTACATAGCCGTCTTTGTATCTAAGTCAATTGTTTAGCCTAGAGCGATTTTCTAGGTTAGCTACATCGCAGCCACTACCAGCTAGCCTACTCCAGCAGTACTGTATCATTTCAATCATTTTAGTCTATAAGATTCTTGCTACGTAAGCTTAACTTTCTGAACATTCGAGACGTGTAGTCCACTTGTCATTCCAATCTCCTTTGCATTAGCGTAGCCTCTTCTGTACCCTGTCAACTATGTGTCTATCTATCCCTGTTCTCTCCTCTCTGCACAGACCATACAAACGCTCCACACCGCGTGGCCGCGGCCACCCTAATCTGGTGGTCCCAGCGCGCACGACCCACGTGGAGTTCCTGGTCTCCGGTAGCCTCTGGAACTGCCGATCTGCGGCCAACAAGGCAGAGTTCATCTCAGCCTATGCCTCCCTCCAGTCCCTCGACTTCCTGGCACTGACGGAAACATGGATCACCACAGATAACACTGCTACTCCTACTGCTCTCTCTTCGTCCGCCCACGTGTTCTCGCACACCCCGAGAGCTTCTGGTCAGCGGGGTGGTGGCACCGGGATCCTCATCTCTCCCAAGTGGTCATTCTCTCTCTCTCCCCTTACCCATCTATCTATCGCCTCCTTTGAATTCCATGCTGTCACAGTTACCAGCCCTTTCAAGCTTAACATCCTTATCATTTATCGCCCTCCAGGTTCCCTCGGAGAGTTCATCAATGAGCTTGATGCCTTGATAAGCTCCTTTCCTGAGGACGGCTCACCTCTCACAGTCCTGGGCGACTTTAACCTCCCCACGTCTACCTTTGACTCATTCCTCTCTGCCTCCTTCTTTCCACTCCTCACCTCTTTTGACCTCACCCTCTCACCTTCCCCCCCTACTCACAAGGCAGGCAATACGCTCGACCTCATCTTTACTAGATGCTGTTCTTCCACTAACCTCATTGCAACTCCCCTCCAAGTCTCCGACCACTACCTTGTATCCTTTTCCCTCTCGCTCTCATCCAACACTTCCCACACTGCCCCTACTCGGATGGTATCGCGCCGTCCCAACCTTCGCTCTCTCTCCCCCGCTACTCTCTCCTCTTCCATCCTATCATCTCTTCCCTCTGCTCAAACCTTCTCCAACCTTTCTCCTGAGTCTGCCTCCTCAACCCTCCTCTCTTCCCTTTCTGCATCCTTTGACTCTCTATGTCCCCTATCCTCCAGGCCGGCTCGGTCCTCCCCTCCCGCTCCGTGGCTCGACGACTCATTGCGAGCTCACAGAACAGAGCTCCGAGCAGCCGAGCGGAAATGGAGGAAAACCGCCTCCCTGCGGACCTGGCATCCTTTCACTCCCTCCTCTCTACATTTTCCTCCTCTGTCTCTGCTGCTAAAGCCACTTTCTACCACTCTAAATTCCAAGCATCTGCCTCTAACCCTAGGAAGCTCTTTGCCACCTTCTCCTCCCTCCTGAATCCTCCTCCCCCTCCCCCCCTCCTCCCTCTCTGCAGATGACTTCGTCAACCATTTTGAAAAGAAGGTCGACGACATCCGATCCTCGTTTGCTAAGTCAAACGACACCGCTGGTTCTGCTCACACTGCCCTACCCTGTGCTCTGACCTCTTTCTCCCCTCTCTCTCCAGATGAAATCTCGCTTCTTGTGACAGCCGGCCGCCCAACAACCTGCCCGCTTGACCCTATCCCCTCCTCTCTTCTCCAGACCATTTCCGGGGACCTTCTCCCTTACCTCACCTCGCTCATCAACTCATCCCTGACCGCTGGCTACGTCCCTTCCGTCTTCAAGAGAGCGAGAGTTGCACCCCTTCTGAAAAAACCTACACTCGATCCCTCCGATGTCAACAACTACAGACCAGTATCCCTTCTTTCTTTTCTCTCCAAAACTCTTGAACGTGCCGTCCTTGGCCAGCTCTCCCACTATCTCTCTCAGAATGACCTTCTTGATCCAAATCAGTCAGGTTTCAAGACTAGTCATTCAACTGAGACTGCTCTTCTCTGTATCACGGAGGCGCTCCGCACTGCTAAAGCTAACTCTCTCTCCTCTGCTCTCATCCTTCTAGACCTATCGGCTGCCTTCGATACTGTGAACCATCAGATCCTCCTCTCCACCCTCTCCGAGTTGGGCATCTCCGGCGCGGCCCACGCTTGGATTGCGTCCTACCTGACAGGTCGCTCCTACCAGGTGGCGTGGCGAGAATCTGTCTCCTCGCCACGCGCTCTCACCACTGGTGTCCCCCAGGGCTCTGTTCTAGGCCCTCTCCTATTCTCGCTATACACCAAGTCACTTGGCTCTGTCATAACCTCACATGCTCTCTCCTATCATTGCTATGCAGACGACACACAATTAATCTTCTCCTTTCCCCTTCTGATGACCAGGTGGCGAATCGCATCTCTGCATGTCTGGCAGACATATCAGTGTGGATGACGGATCACCACCTCAAGCTGAACCTCGGCAAGACGGAGCTGCTCTTCCTCCCGGGGAAGGACTGCCCGTTCCATGATCTCGCCATCACGGTTGACAACTCCATTGTGTCCTCCTCCCAGAGCGCTAAGAACCTTGGCGTGATCCTGGACAACACCCTGTCGTTCTCAACCAACATCATGGCGGTGGCCCGTTCCTGTAGGTTCATGCTCTACAACATCCGCAGAGTACGACCCTGCCTCACACAGGAAGCGGCGCAGGTCCTAATCCAGGCACTTGTCATCTCCCGTCTGGATTACTGCAACTCGCTGTTGGCTGGGCTCCCTGCCTGTGCCATTAAACCCCTACAACTCATCCAGAACGCCGCAGCCCGTCTGGTGTTCAACCTTCCCAAGTTCTCTCACGTCACCCCGCTCCTCCGCTCTCTCCACTGGCTTCCAGTTGAAGCTCGCATCCGCTACAAGACCATGGTGCTTGCCTACGGAGCTGTGAGGGGAACGGCACCGCAGTACCTCCAGGCTCTGATCAGGCCCTACACCCAAGCAAGGGCACTGCGTTCATCCACCTCTGGCCTGCTCGCCTCCCTACCATTGAGGAAGTACAGTTCCCGCTCAGCCCAGTCAAAACTGTTCGCTGCTCTGGCCCCCAATGGTGGAACAAACTCCCTCACGACGCCAGGACAGCGGAGTCAATCACCACCTTCCGGAGACACCTGAAACCCCACCTCTTCAAGGAATACCTAGGATAAGATAAGTAATCCTTCTCACCACCCCCCTTAATGATTTAGATGCACTATTGTAAAGTGGCTGTTCCACTGGATGTCAGAAGGTGAATTCACCAATTTGTAAGTCGCTCTGGATAAGAGCGTCTGCTAAATGACTTAAATGTAAAAAATGTAAATGTATTCGGCCCCCTTGAACTTCGCGACCTTTTGCCACATTTCAGGCTTCAAACATAAAGATATAAAACTGTATTTTTTTGTGAAGAATCAACAACAAGTGGGATACAATCATGAAGTGGAACGACATTTATTGGATATTTCTAACTTTTTTAACAAATCAAAAACTGAAAAATTGGGCGTGCAAAATTATTCAGCCCCTTTACTTTCAGTGCAGCAAACTCTCTCCAGAAGTTCAGTGAGGATCTCTGAATGATCCAATGTTGACCTAAATGACTAATGATGATAAATACAATCCACCTGTGTGTAATCAAGTCTCCGTATAAATGCACCTGCACTGTGATAGTCTCAGAGGTCCGTTAAAAGCACAGAGAGCATCATGAAGAACAAGGAACACACCAGGCAGGTCCCAGATACTGTTGTGAAGAAGTTTAAAGCCGGATTTGGATACAAAAAGATTTCCCAAGCTTTAAACATCCCAAGGACCACAGTGCAAGCGATAATATTGAAATGGAAGGAGTATCAGACCACTGCAAATCTACCAAGACCTGGCCGTCCCTCTAAACTTTCAGCTCATACAAGGAGAAGACTGATCAGAGATGCAGCCAAGAGGCCCATGATCACTCTGGATGAACTGCAGAGATCTACAGCTGAGGTGGGAGACTCTGTCCATAGGACAACAATCAGTCGTATATTGCACAAATCTGGCCTTTATGGAAGAGTGGCAAGAAAAAAGCCATTTCTTAAAGATATCCATAAAAAGTGTAGTTTAAAGTTTGCCACAAGCCACCTGGGAGACACACCAAACATGTGGAAGAAGGTGCTCTGGTCAGATGAAACCAAAATTGAACTTTTTGGCAACAATGCAAAACGTTATGTTTGGCGTAAAAGCAACACAGCTCATAACCCTGAACACACCATCCCCACTGTCAAACATGGTGGTGGCAGCATCTTGGTTTGGGCCTGCTTTTCTTCAGCAGGGACAGGGAAGATGGTTGGAGCCAAATACAGGACCATTCTGGAAGAAAACCTGATGGAGTCTGCAAAGGACCTGAGACTGGGACGGAGATTTGTCTTCCAACAAGACAATGATCCAAAACATAAAGCAAAATCTACAATGGAATGGTTCAAAAATAAACATATCCAGGTGTTAGATTGGCCAAGTCAAAGTCCAGACCTGAATCCAATCGAGAATCTGTGGAAAGAACTGAAAACTGCTGTTCACAAATGCTCTCCATCCAACCTCACTGAGCTCGAGCTGTTTTGCAAGGAGGAATGGGAAAAAATGTCAGTCTCTCGATGTGCAAAACTGATAGAGACATACTCCAAGCGACTTACAGCTGTAATCGCAGCAAAATGTGGCGCTACAAAGTATTAACTTAAGGGGGCTGAATAATTTAGCACGCCCAATTTTTCAGTTTTTGATGTTAAAAAAGTTTGAAATATCCAATAAATGTCGTTCCACTTCATGATTGTGTCCCACTTGTTGTTGATTCTTCACAAAAAAATACAGTTTTATATCTTTATGTTTGAAGCCTGAAATTGGCAAAAGGTCGCAAAGTTCAAGGGGGCCGAATACTTTCGCAAGGCACTGTATATCTCCTTGACCTGACAGGTAGTAATAGGTGAAAAGGTTCAGAGGTCTATTTCTTGTTTTGTAAGTATTGAGGATAAGCTTCAATTGACACAAGGTATGTTGAACAGTATAAAAAGCAGTTTGCAAGTTCTGGAAAGCTTTTGTAAGAGACGAGGCACAACAGTAAATAACAGTATCATCAGCATAAAAATGAAGTTGCGCATTTTGGACATTTGTTTAAATAATTTATATAAATAGTGAATAAGAAAGGACCAAGTACAGAGCCTTGGGGCACACCATTAAAGACAGACAATTTAACAGACATAAGCCCATCAAATTAAGTGCACTGAGTTCTATCAGACAGATAGCATGCAAACCATGCAACTACATGCTCCGAAAGACCTACACTCGACAATCTCTGCCTTAGTATAGCATGATCAACTGTATCAAAAGCCTTAGAGAGATCAATATAAGTGAGACACAGTGCTATATTTTGTCAAGGGTTTTAGTGATATTTTTAAAACTTTCAAGGCTGCTGTAATTGTGCTATGCTTCTTCCTGAAGCCCGATTGGTACATTGATAACATAGAGTTCGTAAATAAAATCTCTTTTAGCTGTTCACTCACAAGGGTTTCAAGTATTGTCACTAGGGGTGACAGCTTTGAGATTGGTCTAGAATTATTTAAAATAGTTGGATCTCCCCCATTTAAAAGTGGTAGGACAAATGCTGATCTTTGGAATTTTATTACATTCCAGGGTTAGATTGAACAGAGATGTAATTTTCGGTTACTAGTCCAATGCTCTAACCACTAGGCTACCCTGCCGCCCCAAATTGGTTCAGCTATGAAATCAGCTGTCAGATTTAAAAAGCAGGGATCCAAAAGATCAGGACATGCAGGCTTTCTCTGATCTAAGGATTTCAGGGCTTTATGTACCACCTGCACTGAGAATGGCAAAAAGCTAAAAGTTTGACCAGCTCTCACTGGTTCATCCACACAGGGTTGTACAGAGACAGAGGACACTGAATCAAACAGCCTACCAGATGATACAAAGTGCTCATTGAAACAATTCAGCATTTCAGTTTTGTCATGTACAGTAACAGAGTCCTTCAAAACACATGACGGTAATTCATTAACATTACTGTTACCAGACATAGACTTAATAGCCTTTCCAAAACGTTCTCGGGTCATTCAGGTTATCAGTGGGAACAGACATAAAATATTCAGACTTGGTCTTCCTGAGAAGAAAAGAACACTGCTTTCAGAACTGCCTAAAAATAAGCCAATCAGCATCAGAACATGATGTCCTTGCTTTAGCCCAGGCTAGATTACGGTCGTGAATAATATAAGACAGCTCAGAAGAAAACCAAGGACTATCCCACCCTTTTACTCTGAACCTGCGGAATGGGGCATGTTTGTTGTTTGGGAAAAAACCATCATGAAAGAATTTCCAAGCAATTTCCACATCAGGGATAAGCTCTATCTAGCTCCAGTCAAATAAAACAAATCATGAAAGAAAGCCTGCTCATTAAAACCCTTCAGATTTCTCTTAGGAATAAAATGTGGGTTTGTCTTAGGAACCTTAGTATTTCTAACAGCAACAACAGCACAATGGTCACTTAAATCATTACAAAAAACCAACCGCAGAATAATTATGTGGAACATTTGTCAATATCAAATCAATCAGGGTAGATTTATCTGGGCATTTAAGATTTGGGCGAGTGGGTGAGTTAATCAACTGGGTAAGATTCATAGAATTACAAAACATTTTTAAATCATCAGACACTGGCTTTAACCAACACCAGTTGAGATCACCAATCAAGATCATTTCACTGTAAAGAAGTTTAGACACAAGGTGTGTCAAAGAAGAAAATGCATCACCGAGAGCAGAGGGGGGTCTATAACAGCCAATCACAGTTATAGAGAGCAGAGGGGGGTCTATAACAGCCAATCACAGTTATAGAGAGGCTCTTTGAAACCTCAATATTCAAAGCAAGACATTCCAACTGTTTACAAATAGTTTCAGACTATACAACACTTATAGGGAATTTAGTTTTTACATATATAGTCACACCCCCACCTCTCTTAACCCGATCAGTGCGATAAACATTGTAACCACTTACACAAATATCCTTATCAAATACAGACTTGCTGAGCCAGGTTTCAGAAAGCACAATTACATCAGCATCAGTTGATTTAGCCCAAATCATCCACACAGGGTGGATGATTTGAAACTATTGACAACAGACTGCGTACATTTAAATGAAAAATACCAAAACCAGATCTTGATTTAAAATCAGAGGGGGTTTGGAGACATTGCATATCAGGGCCAGGGTTAGGTTGCACGTTACCCGATATCAACAGGAGAAGAATAACTAGGCACTTCTGTTTAATAACCAAGCACAGCTTCTCTTTTTTTTAAGAGACCTACTGCAAGCAAATTCTACAAGTGAGTTTCCAGACAATACAAAACAGTCATTTAAAACCATTCGACTTTGGTAAGTGACACAAATTCATACTGTTCACATCATGCCACAAATACATCGGTACTTGGACGAGTGGACCGAGTAAAAAAAGAGCGAGTCCCTGCAGACAAAATGTGTAATGGACGGGAGAGCACATTGTCAGATGTCCTCACCCAGCGACAATGTTCGATTGCTCCTGAGTTCAGTAGTCAGTGCACATAGCAATACCACGGAAATTGACATTTTCTCAGACAAATGTAAATAATAATAATAATAGAGGCCAACGAAGGTAAGGGGAGAGAGGGACTGCGTGTATGTATGAGTCTGAATGTGAGTATTTGCGTGTGTGAATAGATTGGGTGTGGAGGTCGATCGAGAGAACGGGTTGGGGATTGTCGAGCTGCCACTGACAGCCAGGCGAAGAGCACATAGGAGCAGCTTGGACGAGACGCTCCGCAGATGAAGGAGGAACTCAGTCCAGCCAGGCGAAGAGCAAAAAGGAGCAGCTTGGACGAGACGCTCCGCAGATGAAGGAGGAGCTCAGGCCAGCCAGGCGAAGAGCAAAAAGGAGCAGCTTGGACGAGACGCTCCGCAGATGAAGGAGGAGCTCAGGCCAGCCAGAGTTAGGGTCACTTTGGTCAACTTCAAGTAATGAAGTGTCGAGTTGAGAGAGACCAATGATCTTTACACCAGCAAAAACAAAATAGTTTGCACTACACAACAAGGAAGTTACTCCACCATAAACAAATAGGTTATACGTAGGTTAAAATGTACTAGTCACAGACAAACGACTCGACATGCTGCCTCTTGGCAGAGGTATAGCACATATACCTACATTCGCTTCTGCTTTTGATAAAGTAATCCTTCATTTATTGGAACAGGACAAATGTGAGCATCTGACTGG
Source organism: Oncorhynchus masou masou (assembly GCF_036934945.1). NCBI lineage: Eukaryota > Metazoa > Chordata > Actinopteri > Salmoniformes > Salmonidae > Oncorhynchus > Oncorhynchus masou. The sequence goes on along the minus strand of NC_088239.1, from coordinate 9,000,147 downwards.
AAATATCACCATCTGGTGTCCATACACACAAAAATCAAAGAGATACATTTTATTTAATATAATCAATTTATTAAAAGTGTCATTTCTTTCTCCAATACACTTGAATGTGGGGAACACAATTGCAAAACGTGATTGACATTTAAATTCCAAGGGGTATAAATGTCAACGCGATATTTAGCTCACGAGATGTCAAATCTCATCGCAGGAACACACTCGTTAATGTTGACAAATCAAATCTCAACTTTTACTTTTAACACCAAATCATCTTAAGCAAAATCCCAATGATCTCTTGACAGGTTTGTGTCTCCGTTTAGTACTGCTCCACAACCAAGAAAATAGGCTACATTCTCACATTTGAGTGTCGAAACACAAATAGCATCTGTGCAACAGTTTCCATGATGTCACAGAAAAAGAGTATAATTCCTTCACAAAGGCCTTCCATCCTCTGGACCTTCAACACTGCATTGGTTGGCAATCAGCAGGCAACAGCCACCTCAAAGAAGCACCATCCAACATGCTCCCTCTCGTCTCAAAATAGAGAAATTGTCCTGAGCGTTGGCTGTAGAGTGATCTGTTTCACTTACAATCATCTTCTTACCCCATTTTTCTAAATCACCCAACATATCTGTGACAACGCTATCAACATTAAAACTAATACTAAACAAGACATCGGGAGATATAGACTTGATTGCCATCTGCTATTTTGTGGTTTAAACTGATACACTCTGTAAAACTGTATCGGCATCTGTTGAGAAGACATTGTGTCACAAATATTACTCAGCAACAAATTAATCTACTCCCTGCACCAGCACCTTTTCAGACCGGTAAAAGAGTCAGCCTCCATCTTATCTGTTGTCCACGATGACGATGGTTCTCCTTGGGTAGGTGTCAACTTCCACGAAGATGTAGCGAAACTCTAACTTCCCAGTTTCAGGGTTCTGTCAAAAGAGGACAAAATGCTTTAACCTAACCTGTGTCTTCAGATCAGTGCAGATGCAGAGAAGGAGACAAGACTAATGACATTTTGATGGTTAATGTCTAACTCAGTGATCCTGTATTCCAAGACACATTCCTGCGAAAGGTCAATGCATAAATTAATTGAAATGAAATATAGACCAAGACTAGATGGTTTTGTTGATGTTATGTTTCGATGCTTGTTCTAATCTCACCTCTGGGTGTAACCTGGCTTCGTTGAAGGCTTTGCTGTAGACCTTGTTGGGGCTGGAGGAGGAGAACAGCTCCTGGAACACCACATACAACAACCCACCTGGGAACAAAACACCCAGGTGTCAACAGGTGGGAGCAATACTGCCTTTCAATCAGACTACATCAACTAATGTTTCAATATCATATTGTGGAAGTTGTGGAATCACCAGTTACTCCAAGTCCGATGAGCACAACTATGAGATAGGTGAGGTCTTTGCCAGCTTCTTTGACTGTTGAGAGGGCAAGAACTGTGATTTAGTATACCCTCCTGTAATATTCATAGTGTAAAAATACTGAATTGTAATAGGATGCATTTTACCGCCATATCATACTGTGCTATGATTGGTTAAGACCACCCAAATGGTTAGGTCCTGGTCAGTTTGATCCTGGTTGGCGATACGTGAACATGCCAGTTATAGCCAGCTAATGAAGAGCTACGATAAGAAATATCCTGTGGTACTGCATTTTATTATTTTGTGCAAAACAAGACACCTTCTAGTACTAAACTCTGATAACTGGAGCAAATGATGGGCCAATAGTTTGGGCTCTTCCATTCTTATTTTGCAACAAGTGTGATCATGGCTAAAAACAAATCCACTGATTCTGTCCAGTTACTGGCTGACTGTTTGACAATTACATTCCTGTGTTTGACAGACTTACATTTATGTGCAGTAGAAGGTCCTCGCCTATATACTGACACCTGTCCACCATCATTTTCTTCTTTACTTCTCAACCTTGTGTCGAGAGAAATGCTTCGATTCTGTGTGCAAAATATAGCGCTCACAATAGCTGAGCGATCTGCGGTCCTATAGAAAATATATCTGGATGGTGCTGTAGTCGGTTTCTGAAGGTGCACACTGTTTTGCATGCGTTTCTATATTCGACCAACGCACTGCGTTAAGTGATTGATGTTGCCGCACAGCTTCCAGTATGAAAGAATAGACCATATTGTCCTCTATTCACGTTGACTTGCTCGCCACCTCAGCTGTCAAAACGCTCTCGGTGTCTGGCCTCTACTTCGCAAACTTTCCCAGTATTAATGAACTGTTACTAAAGTCAAACCATTGTACGACATAAATGACCAATAGGAACACAATTCAACCTGCAGGTCTGTCAGCGTTAAATTTGGAAGCTTACTGTTGAACCTTGGGCGCACGTATGTGTCGTGTCGCTGTACCCGCGCGAAGAACTGTGGGAGAGTGAGTTTTCTTGGGAGAATTGTCGTCACAAGATACCACAGTCACAAAGTCATAATTATGGCTAAAACCCGTCTATTTCTACAATTTATCTTCTTAAAATATTATTTTAAACCTAACCACACTGCTAAACTTTGTCTAATACTAACCTTAAATTAAGACCAAAAAGCACATTTTTGTGTGCATGACTTTTTACGATGTTTGACTAGTGACCACAGCCACAAAGAATCCTGGCTGATATGTTGTCCCTGACAAGTCCCAGTGAATTATATCAAAGGGAATGCTGTGTTGGATGAAATAGACATCACAGCGAGTGTTTGAAACATGTATATATTAAAACATGTTTATTCTCTTTGATAATATGGGCACTTATTCTAGACTCACTTATTCTAGACTCACTTATTCTAGACGAGGGGAATGGTGCCAACAGTGGCGGTCGGTGCCGTTTTAAGATGAGTTGGCTTGATTTCTATTACGCCTTTTTGGATGCCTGTAATTCATATTCCATTCACCCAGGTCAATGTAACAGCGATGGTTTTAGGCTACTACATGATACTCAAATTTTCCCTTTACCCATCTCGAGGTTGCTACAACCTCGCCTATGAATTAAAGTTTACAACGTAGATGCAGACAGGTCAAGAGAGAACTTGAGGTGACAGACAGTGACATATGGACAGACAGTGACACATTCAAGACACTCATGCCTGCATTTAGCTGATCTAGGGTGTAATCATTAGGCCAACTGTTGCAAAAAAAAATAGTTTCTATTGGACGAATTCAGGTATGTTTATGCACATTTCTTTTCCGTTGATTCCATTTAAGAATCCATTTTGAACAGAATCGGTGGAATGAATACACCCTTGACCACGCCAGATTCCTTCTCGCATCAATGCGCTCTCCTCCTCTCACCTTTTCCCTTCACATGTGGACTTCAATGCACAATGTATCAGCTGTATGTGACCAAGCAAAAAAAACAACTTTCCAAGCCAAAAACATATCATAACTGCAATAAATTAGTAAAACCAAAACGCTTACCTTGACTTGGAGGCGATCCAGTGTTGTGTTGGATAGTTATAGCCAGCTAGCTAACGTAGCATCCCTCTGTTTGAGCAGGGTGTTTGAGTAGGCTAAACTAGCTAGCTGCTAGCTAAGTAAGTGGAACTGAAAGTAAAAAAAAAGAAAGAAAATCTCTCTCTTGCTTCTTGCTCTCTCGCTCCTTCATTTTGACTATCGTCTTTCCCTCTCTTTGAATCAACTACTCACCACATTTTATGCACTGCAGTGCTAGCTAGCTGTAGCATATGGTTTCAGTACAAAATTAATTGGGTGGACAACAGGTCAGTTCATGCTGCAAGAGCTCTGATAGGTTGGAGGACATCCTCCGGAAGTTGTCATAATTACTGTGTAAGTTTATGGAAAGGAGTGAGAACCACGAGCATCCTAGGTTTTCTATTGAAGTCAAAGTTTCCAGAGGAGGATGGAAGCTAGCTGTCCTCTGGCTCCACCATGGTGTTCTCCTACAGAGTGCTGTTGAGGCTACTGTAGACCTTCATTGCAAAACAGTGTGTTTTAATCAATTATTTGGTGACGTGAATACATTTAGTGTAGTTTTATCAAAAAAAAAAAAATGTTTTTAAATGTTTGACAAAAAAAACGAAATAATTCACTGAGGAGGATGGTCCTCCCCTTCCTCCACTGGGTCCCACTTTACAACAAGATGTCACAAGTGTCAGCTTACATTGTTCATGGACAGGAACAAATTAATATCACTTTCCAATACAAACTCAACAAGACTCGATAAGATTTAGTATCAGTTTATTGAAAACATTCTGCCCAGCATTTCTTTAATGTGTTACCAAACAAAGTAGAGATCTCAGCAAACAGAGGGGTCTCAGACATATTCTGAAAGACATGAAATAAAATATTGATACTAATGCAAAGAAGGACTAAGGCTATTGGGCAATCAAGGGATTATGTAGTAGCCTAATAATTGAGCCCACTTGTCTTACTGTAGTCTCGTGTGCATAGACAATCCACAAATACAACCATTACCAATGTTTGGGTTCCTAGTAGGAAATCTGACTGTGAATTCTCAAAACCAATTTCATTACTTCCTGGTGAGACCTGTGGCTGCCATAGAAATTACCGATACATCCCAATGTCCCATTTCAGTCCTCAGAAAGCACCAACATGGAGACCCTTCCTGTCCAGTGGCTTGGAACACTATACAGTTTATACCCTTATGACATCACAACATTCTCTGGGGTTTGAAACTTCGTCCGGGGGAAAGAACTGGAGCCCTAATGGAGTGTAGGAAACATAACAGTGACACAGTGGGTTTGCAGATGGGATTTCAGTACCAAAATGGCGTCCTCACATGTTTGATGTTAAATACAAATAAACAAAAAAGATAAAAAGAACAGGTTCAGGTTCAGTCCAATGAACAATGTATATTTAAGGTATTTATGTATCTTTTAAAGTTTCAGTCCAGAATCTGAAAGTATCAGTTACGTGTCTCTGGCTTTACAATCTCAGCCATTTGATGAATACCAACAGGGCATATCACCGCTGTCATCAAAACAAGCCAACACATACACACAAAAAAAAACTTTTTTTTCCTTATCACAAACACTCAAAATGGTTTTTGTCGCTCAATGCACCAGTTCTCATGAGGGAGATTCATGTTACTTCAATAAATTGTCAAACTTGGCGAGATGCAGAAGAATGATGTAGCTTTCTGAAGTATCTGTAGAGATATAAAAACACTATTAGTCTACTCAGTCCACAGTTACTGCAACTCTATTCTCTCTCACTAGTTTGAGACAGCTTCAATTGGATACGTTTTTTAATAAGAACTAAGAATGTTAATCCGGAAAAAAAATAATATACTAAATGTCTTACAGTTCGACGTGATTTAACTTTACCTCTCTGTCGCCATCCTGAAGTTTCATTAGAACAGTTTACTGTGTGAATGAAATTAGACCCTATTGCAATAACACATTCCAACATAAAGTAGGCCTATCTTTTAGTAAGTTGCATACAGGGTTAAGATATGTACTGATATTTTGCTGTCTCTCTCTCTATCTGTGTGTGTGTGTGTGTGTGCGTGCGTGCGTGCGTGCGTGTGTGCATTTACATAGCATTTGATTTTCATTCTCTTCACTTTAAATGACAGTAATACAATAACAGCACAACAAGCTGTGTCAAAATGAAGTGACCACAAAACATCAACTGAACGTGTGAAAACACGCAAAGTGCATTACTGAAAGAACAAACACTAACATAAACAACAGCAAAGCAGAAAACTGAGCAAACATGTCTAATTAAATTAAACATTGATTTGTTGTTGGGATACTGAAGGTGTCAGCACAGTTGTAACGATGTAGTGTAGACAATGACATCATCCGTGTCATTGTCTACACTAACAACTTCCTGATAATTAAGCGAGAAAATATTTAGATTTAGTATAGTCCTGGTGTGGCTAAATGGTGTCCATTTTTGCGAGAGTGTGTGTGTTGGGGCACATTTGTGTGTGCATGTGCATGTGTGTTTGCAACTATTTGCATTTATATTTTGCAAATGTCACTCGCAACCAAATTAATTTCCTTTAATTTTGTTTTATAAAGAATCACATGACTTGATTGGACTTGGAATGATAAGCACTTGGAAAACACATGACGAAAATGATTAGATAAAACCTTAAAAGAAAAACGATTAAGCTTTATTGTTTATTTTCTTACAAAGCTTTGAAAACGCTCCTCTTTTAAAATACTCCAAGTAGAAAAGTCTGAGTACAAAGATGACAGGCTACTAAAAGACGGTGTGACAAATGAACTGAAATAGTTTTTTGTCAAATAATAAACCATTAAAAAAAATATATTTACATTCGACAGGAATCAAAATTTGAAAATTAAAATGTCAGAGGTTAGTTTTGCATTGGCATTTATTGGAAATGTAATTTAGTTTAATTAGCATGCAATCAATTAATACTAGCAATAATACTTTTGTGAATGGATTTCCTTTGTTTATGTTATAGTGAACTTATTTATAATTTATTTATAATTGCATGTATTGTATTAGTGGTTGACTTAACTTTCTATCTAGATGTTAACATTTTTTTTATTATCTTGATTTGGTTTATTCAAAACAGGCTACAGAACACTGGGGTTCCCAAGTGATCAACTAATTATTATGTTTCCAATAACACATTCCAACATAAAGTAGGCCTATCTTTTAGTAAGTTGCATACAGGGTTAAGATATGTACTGATATTTTGCTGTCTCTCTCTCTATCTGTGTGTGTGTGTGTGTGTGTGTGTGTGCGTGTGTGCATTTACATAGCATTTGATTTTCATTCTCTTCACTTTAAATGACAGTAATACAATAACAGCACAACAAGCTGTGTCAAAATGAAGTGACCACAAAACATCAACTGAACGTGTATAATTTATTTATAATTGCATGTATTGTATTAGTGGTTGACTTAACTTTCTAGATGTTAACATGTTTTTTTAATATATTGATTTGGCTTATTCAAAACAGGCTACAGAACACTGGGGTTCCCAAGTGATCAACTACTTATTACCTGTCAATAGTATTATCATGATAAACTTAGCACAAAAAAATGGATTCACCAAAATATTATTTATAATATGCTGTAAAAATCCTACAAAAATCGCATTTTCCTAAATATTAAACTGAGGAAGGTGTTCTGGTCACCATAGTCCTCGTTGCTGATGATACATTTGAGCAACAAAACGTGCTTCCCACAATGCATTCATCCAAAATGTTTAGTTGATAATAATGTACCTCCTTAAAGGGGAATGGAAACAGTATGATTTAGAACGCCATCTAACTGTAAATCTGATTTACTTCCTAAAGTGTTTCCATTCCCCTTTAATGGGCATTCAAATCTGACTTGACAATATAGGGTGAGAATAGTATCCTACTTATATTCAAGATCAATACTTTCTAGCAGGTCTATATTCAGGCAATTGTTTTCATCTCTCTAGCTACTTTGTTCCAGTTTGTTACATATGACATATTCTCTATTTCCATCAGTCCTTCATCACCATTATCACCACCACCATCATCACCATCATCTCCGCCACCACCACCACCATGATCATCACCACCATTACAACCACCACCGATCTTCACCACCACCATCATCATCATTGCCACCACCACCACCATCACCACCACCACCATCATCACCACCACCATCATCGCCACCACCACCACCACCACCACCACCATCATCATCACCACCACCATCATCGCCACCACCACTACCACCATCACCATCATTGCCACCACCACCACCATCATCACCACCACCACCACTACCACCATCACCATCATCGCCACCACCACCACCATCATCACCACCATCACCACCACCACCACCATCACCACCACCACCATCATCATCACCACCACCACCACCACCATCACCACCATCATCACCACCACCATCACCACCACCACCACCACCACCATCACCTCCATCATCATCACCACCACCATCATCATCACCATCACCACCACCATCACCACTACCACAATCATCACCATCACCACCACCACCATCGCCACCATCACCTCCACCAACATCATTGCCAACATCACCACCATCACCACCACCACCATCACCACCATCACCACCATCACCACCACCACCATCATCAACACCATCACCACCACCACCATCATCACCATCACCACCACCTTCACCAATATCACCATCAACAACATCATCGCCACCACCACCATCATCATCCCCACCACCATCACCACCAACATCATCGCCAACATCATCACCACCATCACCACTACCACCATCATCACCATCACCACCACCATCACCACCATCATCATCAACACCATCACCATCACCACTACCACCATCACCTCCACCACCATCATCATCAACACCATCACCTCCACCACCACCACCATCACCACTACCACCATCATCACCAACACCACCACCATCACCTCCACCACCACCACTATCACCACTACCACCATCATCACCAACATCACCTCCACCAACATCACCATCACCAACATCATCGCCACCAACATCATTGCCACCACCACCACCATCAACACCACCATCGCCACCACCATCATCATCACCACCATCGCCACCACCATCATCATCAACACCACCATCATCATCACCACCACCATCATCAACACCACCAACATCACCTCCACCACCACCACCATCACCACTACCACCATCATCACCAACACCACCACCATCACCTCTACCACCACCACTATCACCACTACCACCACCATCACCACCACCATCACCACCACCATCACCACCATCACCATCATCGCCATTATGCTGATGTGAATCTCCGGTCAGTATTTTCATATTTCAGCCCGTTGGTGCTGATCCAGAATTGCACTATTCTCAAGAAGTTTATATGATGGAAACAATGCAACATATATAGTAGAACGAAAGCTAACACACACAAACACATCACAGGACTCATTTCTCACACTGAATGATAGTTTAGGGTAACAGTTTATTTGAATGTTCCAGCATAATACTATCATGAGGGAGTCCGAGACGATATGTGATATGTCTCGGTGATATGTGATATGACAACCTTATCTAGGCATTATGACGGAACATTCACTTCAAATATTACCCGACTAAAGACATTCAATAATATGCTTTCAAATTAAGGTAACTTGAGAGAAAAAAAAAGAAGATATCCACACACTGCTCTTGATAGTATCACTGCTCTATATTAAGGTTTACGTATCGGCCTCAAGGCCTTCGTGAGTGTTTTTAATTTGCACCCTTATGTAGACATTGCTCCTATATAAGGGTGCAAATGTAAAAACACTCACAAAAGCCTTGGGGACGATACGTAAACCTTAATATAGAGCAGTGATACTATCAAGAGCAGTGTGTGGGTTTCTTCTTTTTCTCTCTCATGTTACTCAATGGTTACCATGCACCTGCAACAAAGATAGATACAGCACCGATGTGCAAGTGTCTTTTCGAACGTTAAGCTAGAACTGAAGACAACAGTAGACACAGATGCTGGAAAAAGCCATGTTCAGTATTTGATTCATTCAACAAGTCAAGAAAACAGGAGAATACATGAATATGTTGTAAATGTCTGAAAACATTAGAGTTGACTAACTTGTTTAGAATTAAAACTATGATTTTAGTATTGGTGTATGTACTCAAATACAGGTCAAAGGTTAGAAACATCCTTATTGTCCACAGGTTCAATGGAAGATGACTGGAAAAGTCCATGCTAGTAAATAATAACAGGATGATCAAGACGAGCCCTCGATAAGAAGAGGACACAAGTACGAGCTTCAAATAAACCACGCAAAAAAACAAAAAAACAAAAAAACTAGCAGCCAAATAAAAAAAAAAAAAACGCACAACAAAACCAAGATGGCCGCAAGCAGAGGGACCATCTTGATGATGATAATGAATCATACAAAAAACAAACTATATCCAGAACAACTTCACAAAAAACATGTAACAATCAAAGCTACAATGACTGAGAAACTGACTTACATGGTACAACTATGAACTACACAGCAACATACAATATGTTTATTGTTGTATAAGTGAGAGTGGGGGGGGGGGGCTTACCTTGACATTGTCTTAGACCCTAGTCGTGTTGTATTCTGATTCGTGTTTGCTCAAAGAGCCAATGAGGCAGAACCTGAAATGTCACCACTCTGTTGTTTAATATCAAACGTTTGCATAGAGATTATCATATATAAATGCATATATTTGCTACAAACAAAAAAAAGCAGAACATTTCATCAGAGTTTTGAGCTCTGGATGTCTTGAAATAGCTGTGCTGGGAATTGTACTGTAGTTAAACCAAGACATATTTATTTTTTTCTTTATTTAACTAGGCAAGTCAGTTAAGAACAAATTCTTATTTTCAATGACGGCCTACTGGGGAACAGTGGGTTAACTGCCTGTTCAGGGGCAGATCGACAGATTTGTACCTTGTCAGCTCGGGGGTTTGAACTTGCAACCTTCCGGTTACTAGTCCAACACTGTAACCACTATGGAGCCGCCCCGATATGTATACAGGTATACAGGTTGAATAGAGTGGAGCACACAAAGTGCATGCACAACAAAGGTACTGGAACTTGGAAGTTATTTTGGTGGTACAAGAAGTGTTCCTCCATTTATTCTTGGTAACATGTCATGTATCAAGCCATCAAGGTGCAGATACATGTATGTTAAAATATAATTTTAAATCATTTATAGAAAACAGGTTCATGCCAAAGTGAACTGTACCAACAACAAAAAAACACAAAAAAACATTATCACAGTTAACTTCTAACATTAACAAAGTTAATTATATTTTTATCTTTTGAGTTTATGAAATAAAGTTATTTGCATTCTAAATGGATGAATCAATAACCTCTTTATCAGTGCCAGGCACCAATACAAGCCCTTGTGTTGAGGGTCAGAGTAGACTGACAGACAGACTGATCTACATGTCCTCTGTAGAAAAAAGGCAACATGCACTAAATCAGTCACAGATCTAAATGCTTAGCAGGGACACTGGTCATATTTGTGGGCGTGGCCTGGAGCCACAGGAGCTACACAGATGGAGAAATCAATCAATATAAAGGCAGAGAGAGTGAGAAGGGGAGGAGTGGTAAAGAAACAGAGGGGCAGCTCTCACTACTAGCATAGCACTTTATGAATGCTAACAGAGTTGATGGGAAAAAGGAAGATCGAAGCAGAAAAGAAAGCTAACCCCCCCCCAAAAAAATAAATAAATGAACAGTAGAATGAAGGAAAGATGAAAAATAGAGGATTCAAAAAAATGCTTAAAAAAAGAAGAAAAATCAGTCACCCTCCACCATGACATCTTCTATCAGGATGTCTTCATTGATTGACAGATTGATTTATCATGGATTATCATGGATTATCATGGATTATCATGGATTATCATGGAAATCTATAGATACTGACCGCTGGACTGCCTTCTCGTGACGCGACAGTCGGTGGCTCGTCGTGGGAACCTCTTCCAGGTCGTCGTCGAGGTCACACCCATTGTCGGCCGCTTCCTGCGAGTAGCTGTGCTTCATCACTAGAATGCTTCGCCGGTTCCCTGTGGCAACGCTGGGCAGCAGCGGCCGTACCGACTGCGGTGGAAGGTCCGTGAGGAGGGCTGCGGCCTCGCGTGAGCTCAGGTTCCCGCGGCTTCCCCGCCCACTGAGTGACAGCTGGGACAGGTGGGCGGAACCCGGGTTGGAGGCGGATCCACAATGGTGGTCATGGATGCAGCGCGAGGACGAGCGGTGCAGCGCGTGGTAGTTCTCCAAGTCCTCGGCTAGATCCGCTATATCCGTCGAGGCGGCGGTGGCATGCGTGGTGCTGCGTAACGTGCAGAGCCCATAATGCTGCGGCTCAAAGACCTCCTGGAACATCGTGGGGTCAAAGTCCTCGCGCCGGAGGATGTACTTCTTCCTGGGTTGTTTGATCTGAACGATGACCGACACGATGAGGAGGATGAGGACGATGCAGCAGGTGACGCCGATGATGGTGCCGTTGGTGTTGTTCAGGTTGTCCAGGATGTTAGCTTTCCTCTTCTCTGTAGGGGGACAGAGGGAGAGGATGAGAAGGAAGGGATGAGGGGAGAGAAAGAGAGAAATAGAGAGATAGGTGGGAGGGAGACAGAGAGATACAGTGAGAAGATCAAATAGTAGAGGTCAGGAGACATGCTAATGTTTCTAATTTAGAGTTCAAGAGACATGCTAATGTTTCTAATTTAGAGTTCAAGAGACATGCTAATGTTTCTAATTTAGAGGTCAAGAGACATGCTAATGTTTCTAATTTAGAGATCAAGAGACATGCTAATGTTTCTAATTTAGAGGTCAAGAGACATGCTAATGTTTCTAATTTAGAGGTCAAGAGACATGCTAATGTTTCTAATTTAGAGGTCAAGAGACATGCTAATGTTTCTAATTTAGAGGTCAAGAGACATGCTAATGTTTCTAATTTAGAGGTCAAGAGACATGCTAATGTTTCTAATTTAGAGGTCAAGAGACATGCTAATGTTTCTAATTTAGAGGTCAAGAGACATGCTAATGTTTCTAATTTAGAGGTTGTGTACTTTGCTTTCATCTCCTCTTTGTAGATGTAGCCAAGTGGTAAAACACACTGCAGTTCTAGAATTATTCCACTGTGTGGCACTGCCCCTTTAAGAAATGACCAACTTACACCCACACAAGTCACGAAAACAGCACAAACGTTTCCTGCATAATCACACGCGCACGTGCACACACATCCCAGTAGACGGCTAGATCACAGTTAACAAGCAAATATGATTCCCAACACACAGAGGAAATAAACTACATGATAAAGATGAAGATGTTATTGATGAGCAGCAGCTGGGTGAAAGGGTCAGGAACAAACACCAAGATTAGACAGAGCAACAAACACCAGGGATAGACAGAGCAACAAACACCAGGGATAGACAGAGGAACAAACACCAGGGATAGACAGAGGAACAAACACCAGGGATAGACAGAGGAACAAACACCAGGGATAGACAGAGGAACAAACACCAGGGATAGACAGAGGAACAAACACCAGGGATAGACAGAGCAACAAACACCAGGATTAGACAGAGGAACAAACACCAGGATTAGACAGAGGAACAAACACCAGGGATAGACAGAGCAACAAACACCAGGGATAGACAGAGGAACAAACACCAGGGATAGACAGAGCAACAAACACCAGGGATAGACAGAGCAACAAACACCAGGGATAGACAGAGGAACAAACACCAGGGATAGACAGAGGAACAAACACCAGGGATAGACAGAGCAACAAACACCAGGATTAGACAGAGGAACAAACACCAGGATTAGACAGAGGAACAAACACCAGGGATAGACAGAGCAACAAACACCAGGGATAGACAGAGCAACAAACACCAGGGATAGACAGAGCAACAAACACCAGGGATAGATAGAGCAACAAACACCAGGGATAGACAGAGCAACAAACATGCAGTGAATGGAGAGGTTTGGCGGCTGCCTGGGTTCAAACTCTGGTCACCAGCATGGTTAGTGTGTAGCCCACAGAGCTGAAAGGAGCTTGGAGGAACAGTTCGCCCAGCCTTTGATGTGTACTACCAACCCACTAGAACCAGTGCTAGCCTCCTCCCTGTAGGAGTCAGTCAGGGGGAACACTACCAACTGATGTGGAGCCCAGACATAAAGAGCTGAGGATCATTGTATGGATCTAATTGGACAGCTGTAAGAACAGAGGGAGTCAGGAGAGATCAGGAGAGGGCGTTGAAAGGGAACATAGATCAGGAAATAAACTAAACGTACAATGGCCCCCGATCAACCCTGAGGAGCAACAGGACAGAGGGAAGGGGTTGTATGAATGATGGTGTAGATCTAAAAGGAGAAACGGAGAGAGTGTGGAGAACACCGAGGTAACAGAGAAGCACTGAAGATCAGGAAAAAGCTGAGAGTTCAGGAAATAAAATAAAAAGCAGTGGAATATCTTATAGACTTGATCTTCATTGAGGATAGAGGGGTATTGGCAGTGGGTCATGACATGGGATCAGTGGAACAGGATACATTGTTCAGGAAGTGTGCAGCAGAATCAGATACGGATTGAGAGGGAGAGAGGGAGAGAGGGAGAGAGGGGGAGAGGGGGAGAGAGATCAATGCACAGGGAATTGTGCTGAATGCTCCCGTGTAAAATACATACATTGGAACACTGAGCATTAGGAATGGATCAGGTGGGATAGAATTCTATTAGGAGAGTGTGAAGGAAACACTGTGGGAAGTGCATGGATTGAGAGGAACATAGATTGGATACAGGGAGGGGATACACAGTGGATTGGCTTGGATTGACTTGGGATTTAATGTGTTAAAATCAAGAGAGAGGGGAGAGGGAGACAATGAGCTGGGAGAGGGAGAGAGTGAGCTGGGAGAGGGAGAGAGTGAGCTGGGAGAGAGCTAGAAGAGGGAGAGAGTGAGCTGGGAGAGGGAGAGAGTGAGCTGGGAGAGAGCTAGAAGAGGGAGAGAGTGAGCTGGGAGAGGGAGAGAGAGCTAGAAGAGGGAGAGAGTGAGCTAGAAGAGAGAGTGAACTGGGAATGGGAGAGAGTGAGCTTAGAGAAGGAGAGATTGAGCTGGGCAAGGGAGAGAGTGAGCTAGGGGGAGAAAGTGAGCTAGGAGGGAGAGAGTGAGCTGGAAGAGGGCGAGAGTAAGCTGGAAGAGGGCGAGAGTGAGCTGGAAGAGGGCGAGAGTGAGCTGGAAGAGGGAGAGAGTGAGGGGGAGAGTGAGCTAGGAGAGCGAGAGAGTGAGCTGGAAGAGGGAGAGAGTGAGCTGGGAGAGGTAGAGAGTTAGCTGGGAGAGGGAGAGAGTGAGCTGGGAGAGGGAGAGAGTGAGCTGGGAGAGGGAGAGAGTGAGCTGGGAGAGGTAGAGAGTTAGCTGGGAGAGGTAGAGAGTTAGCTGGGAGAGGGGAGAGTTAGCTGGGAGAGGTAGAGAGTTAGCTGGGAGAGGGAGAGAGTTAGCTGGGAGAGGTAGAGAGTTAGCTGGGAGAGGGAGAGAGTTAGCTGGGAGAGGGAGAGAGTGAGCTGGGAGAGGGAGAGAGTGAGCTGGGAGAGGTAGAGAGTTAGCTGGGAGAGGTAGAGAGTTAGCTGGGAGAGGGAGAGAGTTAGCTGGGAGAGGTAGAGAGTTAGCTGGGAGAGGGAGAGAGTTAGCTGGGAGAGGTAGAGAGTTAGCTGGGAGAGGGAGAGAGTTAGCTGGGAGAGGGAGAGAGTGAGCTGGGAGAGGGAGAGAGTGAGCTGGGAGAGGGAGAGAGTGAGCTGGGAGAGGGAGAGAGTTAGCTGGAAGAGGGAGAGAGTGAGCTGGGAGAGGGAGAGAGTTAGCTGGAAGAGGGAGAGAGTTAGCTGGAAGAGGGAGAGAGTAAGCTGGAAGAGGGAGAGAGTGAGCTGGAAGAGGGAGAGAGTTAGCTGGAAGAGGGAGAGAGTGGTAGAGCCGATTTTGGATCAGTCAAGACACCAACCATAGTAAAGGGTTAAACACAGGTTTTGAAGCAGCTCCTGAATTGTATTGAATATAGCTATGATCCCCCTTATCTTCATGTAATGACATAAAAAATGCTAATAATATTGAGCCTGGGTTTGACCTCTCACCTTTGCAGTGGTTCTCGTCCCAGGGGTAGACACAGTTCTGAATACCGTTACACACCAGGGTGTTGTTGATACACATGTTACTGTGACAGAAGAAGGCACCCGGGTCGCATGGAGCTGTGACGACAGGAGAGAGAGCAACGTTAGAGAGATACATCATGTACTCATAGGAAACAGTTGCTTGCAGTGCCCAACAACTGTAGAGGGGAAAGGGGGGTACCTAGTCAGTTGAAACAGAGAGGTGCAGGGGGGGGGGCTGCGTCTTCGGTGCCAGAGGAACAGGGGAACAGCTCGGGATTCGATCCAGCAACCTTCCGGGTACTGGCCCAACGCTCTAACCACTAGGCTACCTCTTGTTTATTGGCCCTACGCTCTAACCACTAGGCTACCTGCTGGTTACTGGCACTGCGCTCTAACCACTAGGCTACCTGCTGGTTACTGGCCCAACGCTCTAACCACTATGCTACCTGCTGGTTACTGGCCCAACGCGCTAACCACAAGGCTACCTGCTGGTTACTGGCCCAACGCTCTAACCACTAGGCTACCTGCTCGTTACTGGCCCAAAGCTCTAACCACTAGGCTACCTGCTGGTTACTGGCCCAACGCTCTAACCACTAGGCTACCTGCTGGTTACTGGCCCAACGCTCTAACCACTAGGCTACCTGCTGGTTACTGGCCCAACGCTCTAACCACTAGGCTACCTGCTGGTTACTGGCCCAAAGCTCTAACCACTAGGCTACCTGCTGGTTACTGGCCCAACGCTCTAACCACTAGGCTACCTGCTGGTTACTGGCCCAACGCTCTAACCACTAGGCTACCTGCTGGTTACTGGCCCAACGCTCTAACCACAAGGCTACCTGCTGGTTACTGGCCCAACGCTCTAACCACTAGGCTGCCTGCTGGTTACTGGCCCAACACTCTAACCACTAGACTACCTGCTGGTTACTGGCCCAACGCTCTAACCACTAGGCTACCTGCTGGTTCCTGGCCCAACGCTCTAACCACTAGGCTACCTGCTGGTTACTGGCCCAACGCTCTAACCACTAGGCTGCCTGCTGGTTACTGGCCCAACGCTCTAACCACTAGGCTACCTGCTGGTTACTGGCCCAACGCTCTAACCACTAGGCTGCCTGCTGGTTACTGGCCCAACGCTCTAACCACTAGACTACCTGCCACCCTTTCCATTTTTGTAATCAATTATGTATTAGACATTTCCCCTTAATAATCACAAGTATAAAGCTACATAACTCAAATGGTTGATTGTGATTTTAATGAAAGGAGTGCATACTATTGCAGACCAAACATCCTTTTAACCGTGTCTGATCTGACACAAAATCAACCCCACCAGGAAGCACCAATCAGTCAACAACGTGAATCATTATCAGAGACAGACATGAACCTGTGTAATGACTCAGCTCTGAACCATCTGTTCTCCATGAATTTTCATCTTTCCTCCCTTTTCAGAAACCTGCTGAGACAAGGCCGTGCATAGTAATCTCTCTGGGAGTGCTCTTCATAAAGCTATCTATATAATTACATGTCAGACGAACACTAGAGTGCTCTTCATAAAGCTATCTATATAATTACATGTCAGACGAACACTAGAGTGCTCTTCATAAAGCTATCTATATAATTACATGTCAGACGAACACTAGAGTGCTCTTCATAAAGCTATCTATATAATTACATGTCAGACGAACACTAGAGTGCTCTTCATAAAGCTATCTATATAATTACATGTCAGACGAACACTAGAGTGCTCTTCATAAAGCTATCTATATAATTACATGTCAGACGAACACTAGAGTGCTCTTCATAAAGCTATCTATATAATTACATGTCAGACTATATAATTAACACTAGAGTGCTCTTCATAAAGCTATCTATATAATTACATGTCAGACGAACACTAGAGTGCTCTTCATAAAGCTATCTATATAATTACATGTCAGACGAACACTAGAGTGCTCTTCATAAAGCTATCTATATAATTACATGTCAGACGAACACTAGAGTGCTCTTCATAAAGCTATCTATATAATTACATGTCAGACGAACACTAGAGTGCTCTTCATAAAGCTATCTATATAATTACATGTCAGACGAACACTAGAGTGCTCTTCATAAAGCTATCTATATAATTACATGTCAGACGAACACTAGAGTGCTCTTCATAAAGCTATCTATATAATTACATGTCAGACGAACACTAGAGTGCTCTTCATAAAGCTATCTATATAATGACATGTCAGACGAACACTAGAGTGCTCTTCATAAAGCTATCTATATAATTACATGTCAGACGAACACTAGAGTGCTCTTCATAAAGCTATCTATATAATGACATGTCAGACGAACACTAGAGTGCTCTTCATAAAGCTATCTATATAATTACATGTCAGACGAACACTAGAGTGCTCTTCATAAAGCTATCTATATAATGACATGTCAGACGAACACTAGAGTGCTCTTCATAAAGCTATCTATATAATTACATGTCAGACGAACACTAGAGTGCTCTTCATAAAGCTATCTATATAATGACATGTCAGACGAACACTAGAGTGCTCTTCATAAAGCTATCTATATAATTACATGTCAGACGAACACTAGAGTGCTCTTCATAAAGCTATCTATATAATGACATGTCAGACGAACACTAGAGTGCTCTTCATAAAGCTATCTATATAATGACATGTCAGACGAACACTAGAGTGCTCTTCATAAAGCTATCTATATAATGACATGTCAGACGAACACTAGAGTGCTCTTCATAAAGCTATCTATATAATGACATGTCAGACGAACACTAGAGTGCTCTTCATAAAGCTATCTATATAATGACATGTCAGACGAACACTAGAGTGCTCTTCATAAAGCTATCTATATAATTACATGTCAGACGAACACTAGAGTGCTCTTCATAAAGCTATCTATATAATTACATGTCAGACGAACACTAGAGTGCTCTTCATAAAGCTATCTATATAATTACATGTCAGACGAACACTAGAGTGCTCTTCATAAAGCTATCTATATAATACATGTCAGACGAACACTAGAGTGCTCTTCATAAAGCTATCTATATAATGACATGTCAGACGAACACTAGAGTGCTCTTCATAAAGCTATCTATATAATGACATGTCAGACGAACACTAGAGTGCTCTTCATAAAGCTATCTATATAATGACATGTCAGACGAACACTAGAGTGCTCTTCATAAAGCTATCTATATAATGACATGTCAGACGAACACTAGAGTGCTCTTCATAAAGCTATCTATATAATGACATGTCAGACGAACACTAGAGTGCTCTTCATAAAGCTATCTATATAATTACATGTCAGAGTGCTCTTCATAAAACACTAGAGTGAGTGCTCTTCATAAAGCTATCTATATAATTACATGTCAGACGAACACTAGAGTGCTCTTCATAAAGCTATCTATATAATTACATGTCAGACGAACACTAGAGTGCTCTTCATAAAGCTATCTATATAATTGACATGTCAGACGAACACTAGAGTGCTCTTCATAAAGCTATCTATATAATTACATGTCAGACGAACACTAGAGTGCTCTTCATAAAGCTATCTATATAATTACATGTCAGACGAACACTAGAGTGCTCTTCATAAAGCTATCTATATAA
Organism: Oncorhynchus masou masou; assembly: GCF_036934945.1. Classification (NCBI taxonomy): domain Eukaryota; kingdom Metazoa; phylum Chordata; class Actinopteri; order Salmoniformes; family Salmonidae; genus Oncorhynchus; species Oncorhynchus masou. Next base: position 8,980,900 of record NC_088239.1, on the reverse strand, counting down.
TTACATGTCAGACGAACACTAGAGTGCTCTTCATAAAGCTATCTATATAATGACATGTCAGACGAACACTAGAGTGCTCTTCATAAAGCTATCTATATAATGACATGTCAGACGAACACTAGAGTGCTCTTCATAAAGCTATCTATATAATTACATGTCAGACGAACACTAGAGTGCTCTTCATAAAGCTATCTATATAATTACATGTCAGACGAACACTAGAGTGCTCTTCATAAAGCTATCTATATAATGACATGTCAGACGAACACTAGAGTGCTCTTCATAAAGCTATCTATATAATGACATGTCAGACGAACACTAGAGTGCTCTTCATAAAGCTATCTATATAATTACATGTCAGACGAACACTAGAGTGCTCTTCATAAAGCTATCTATATAAACATGTCTACGAACACTAGAGTGCTCTTCATAAATATCTATATAATTACATGTCAGACGAACACTAGAGTGCTCTTCATAAAGCTATCTATATAATGACATGTCAGACGAACACTAGAGTGCTCTTCATAAAGCTATCTATATAATTACATGTCAGACGAACACTAGAGTGCTCTTCATAAAGCTATCTATATAATTGACATGTCAGACGAACACTAGAGTGCTCTTCATAAAGCTATCTATATAATTACATGTCAGACGAACACTAGAGTGCTCTTCATAAAGCTATCTATATAATTACATGTCAGACGAACACTAGAGTGCTCTTCATAAAGCTATCTATATAATTACATGTCAGACGAACACTAGAGTGCTCTTCATAAAGCTATCTATATAATTACATGTCAGACGAACACTAGAGTGCTCTTCATAAAGCTATCTATATAATTACATGTCAGACGAACACTAGAGTGCTCTTCATAAAGCTATCTATATAATTACATGTCAGACGAACACTAGAGTGCTCTTCATAAAGCTATCTATATAATTACATGTCAGACGAACACTAGAGTGCTCTTCATAAAGCTATCTATATAATTACATGTCAGACGAACACTAGAGTGCTCTTCATAAAGCTATCTATATAATTACATGTCAGACGAACACTAGAGTGCTCTTCATAAAGCTATCTATATAATTACATGTCAGACGAACACTAGAGTGCTCTTCATAAAGCTATCTATATAATTACATGTCAGACATAAAGCTATCTATATAATTACATGTCACTAGAGTGCTCTTCATAAAGCTATCTATATAATTACATGTCAGACGAACACTAGAGTGCTCTTCATAAAGCTATCTATATAATTATAATAAAGCTATCTATATAATTACATGTCAGACGAACACTAGAGTGCTCTTCATAAAGCTATCTATATAATTACATGTCAGACGAACACTAGAGTGCTCTTCATAAAGCTATCTATATAATTACATGTCAGAACACTAGAGTGCTCTTCATAAAGCTATCTATATAATTACATGTAGAACACTAGAGTGCTCTTCATAAAGCTATCTATATAATTACATGTCAGACGAACACTAGAGTGCTCTTCATAAAGCTATCTATATAATGACATGTCAGACGAACACTAGAGTGCTCTTCATAAAGCTATCTATAATAATTAGACATGTCATGTCACGAACACTAGAGTGCTCTTCATAAAGCTATCTATATAATTACATGTCAGACGAACACTAGAGTGCTCTTCATAAAGCTATCTATATAATTACATGTCAGACGAACACTAGAGTGCTCTTCATAAAGCTATCTATATAATTACATGTCAGACGAACACTAGAGTGCTCTTCATAAAGCTATCTATATAATTACATGTCAGACGAACACTAGAGTGCTCTTCATAAAGCTATCTATATAATTACATGTCAGACGAACACTAGAGTGCTCTTCATAAAGCTATCTATATAATTACATGTCAGACGAACACTAGAGTGCTCTTCATAAAGCTATCTATATAATTACATGTGAACACTAGAGTGCTCTTCATAAAGCTATCTATATAATTACATGTCAGACGAACACTAGAGTGCTCTTCATAAAGCTATCTATATAATTACATGTCAGACGAACACTAGAGTGCTCTTCATAAAGCTATCTATATAATGACATGTCAGACGAACACTAGAGTGCTCTTCATAAAGCTATCTATATAATTACATGTCAGACGAACACTAGAGTGCTCTTCATAAAGCTATCTATATAATTACATGTCAGACGAACACTAGAGTGCTCTTCATAAAGCTATCTATATAATTACATGTCAGACGAACACTAGAGTGCTCTTCATAAAGCTATCTATATAATTGACATGTCAGAGAACACTAGAGTGCTCTTCATAAAGCTATCTATATAATTACATGTCAGACGAACACTAGAGTGCTCTTCATAAAGCTATCTATATAATTACATGTCAGACGAACACTAGAGTGCTCTTCATAAAGCTATCTATATAATTACATGTCAGACGAACACTAGAGTGCTCTTCATAAAGCTATCTATATAATTACATGTCAGACGAACACTAGAGTGCTCTTCATAAAGCTATCTATATAATTACATGTCAGACGAACACTAGAGTGCTCTTCATAAAGCTATCTATATAATTACATGTCAGACGAACACTAGAGTGCTCTTCATAAAGCTATCTATATAATTACATGTCAGACGAACACTAGAGTGCTCTTCATAAAGCTATCTATATAATTACATGTCAGACGAACACTAGAGTGTCATAAAGCTATCTATATAATGACATGTCAGACGAACACTAGAGCTCTTCATAAAGCTATATAATTACATGTCAGACGAACACTAGAGTGCTCTTCATAAAGCTATCTATATAATTACATGTCAGACGAACACTAGAGTGCTCTTCATAAAGCTATCTATATAATTACATGTCAGACGAACACTAGAGTGCTCTTCATAAAGCTATCTATCTAGAGTGCTCTTCATATCTATATAATACATGTCAGACGAACACTAGAGTGCTCTTCATAAAGCTATCTATATAATTACATGTCAGACGAACACTAGAGTGCTCTTCATAAAGCTATCTATATAATTACATGTCAGACGAACACTAGAGTGCTCTTCATAAAGCTATCTATATAATTACATGTCAGACGAACACTAGAGTGCTCTTCATAAAGCTATCTATATAATTACATGTCAGACGAACACTAGAGTGCTCTTCATAAAGCTATCTATATAATACATGTCAAGAACACTAGAGTGCTCTTCATAAAGCTATCTATATAATTACATGTCAGACGAACACTAGAGTGCTCTTCATAAAGCTATCTATATAATTACATGTCAGACGAACACTAGAGTGCTCTTCATAAAGCTATCTATATAATGACATGTCAGACGAACACTAGAGTGCTCTTCATAAAGCTATCTATATAATGACAAAGAACACTAGATCTTCATAAATAATGACATGTCAGACGAACACTAGAGTGCTCTTCATAAAGCTATCTATATAATGACATGTCAGACGAACACTAGAGTGCTCTTCATAAAGCTATCTATATAATGACATGTCAGACGAACACTAGAGTGCTCTTCATAAAGCTATCTATATAATGACATGTCAGACGAACACTAGAGTGCTCTTCATAAAGCTATCTATATAATTACATGTCAGACGAACACTAGAGTGCTCTTCATAAAGCTATCTATATAATACATGTCAAGAACACTAGAGTGCTCTTCATAATATCTATATAATACATGTCAGACGAACACTAGAGTGCTCTTCATAAAGCTATCTATATAATTACATGTCAGACGAACACTAGAGTGCTCTTCATAAAGCTATCTATATAATTACATGTCAGACGAACACTAGAGTGCTCTTCATAAAGCTATCTATATAATGACATGTCAGACGAACACTAGAGTGCTCTTCATAAAGCTATCTATATAATGACATGTCAGACGAACACTAGAGTGCTCTTCATAAAGCTATCTATATAATGACATGTCAGTCAGACGAACACTAGAGTGCTCTTCATAAAGCTATCTATATAATTACATGTCAGACGAACACTAGAGTGCTCTTCATAAAGCTATCTATATAATTACATGTCAGACGAACACTAGAGTGCTCTTCATAAAGCTATCTATATAATGACATGTCAGACGAACACTAGAGTGCTCTTCATAAAGCTATCTATATAATTACATGTCAGACGAACACTAGAGTGCTCTTCATAAAGCTATCTATATAATGACATGTCAGACGAACACTAGAGTGCTCTTCATAAAGCTATCTATATAATTACATGTCAGACGAACACTAGAGTGCTCTTCATAAAGCTATCTATATAATTACATGTCAGACGAACACTAGAGTGCTCTTCATAAAGCTATCTAATATAATGAACACATGTCATAAAGACTATATAATGAATGTCACGAACACTAGAGTGCTCTTCATAAAGCTATCTATATAATTACATGTCAGACGAACACTAGAGTGCTCTTCATAAAGCTATCTATATAATTACATGTCAGACGAACACTAGAGTGCTCTTCATAAAGCTATCTATATAATTACATGTCAGACGAACACTAGAGTGCTCTTCATAAAGCTATCTATATAATTACATGTCAGACGAACACTAGAGTGCTCTTCATAAAGCTATCTATATAATTACATGTCAGACGAACACTAGAGTGCTCTTCATAAAGCTATCTATATAATGAGCTATCTATATAATTACATGTCAGACGAACACTAGAGTGCTCTTCATAAAGCTATCTATATAATTACATGTCAGACGAACACTAGAGTGCTCTTCATAAAGCTATCTATATAATTACATGTCAGACGAACACTAGAGTGCTCTTCATAAAGCTATCTATATAATTACATGTCAGACGAACACTAGAGTGCTCTTCATAAAGCTATCTATATAATTACATGTCAGACGAACACTAGAGTGCTCTTCATAAAGCTATCTATATAATTACATGTCAGACGAACACTAGAGTGCTCTTCATAAAGCTATCTATATAATTACATGTCAGACGAACACTAGAGTGCTCTTCATAAAGCTATCTATATAATTACATGTCAGACGAACACTAGAGTGCTCTTCATAAAGCTATCTATATAATTACATGTCAGACGAACACTAGAGTGCTCTTCATAAAGCTATCTATATAATTACATGTCAGACGAACACTAGAGTGCTCTTCATAAAGCTATCTATATAATCATAAAGCTATCTATATAATTACATGTCAGACGAACACTAGAGTGCTCTTCATAAAGCTATCTATATAATTACATGTCAGACGAACACTAGAGTGCTCTTCATAAAGCTATCTATATAATTACATGTCAGACGAACACTAGAGTGCTCTTCATAAAGCTATCTATATAATTACATGTCAGACGAACACTAGAGTGCTCTTCATAAAGCTATCTATATAATTACATGTCAGACGAACACTAGAGTGCTCTTCATAAAGCTATCTATATAATTACATGTCAGACGAACACTAGAGTGCTCTTCATAAAGCTATCTATATAATTACATGTCAGACGAACACTAGAGTGCTCTTCATAAAGCTATCTATATAATTACATGTCAGACGAACACTAGAGTGCTCTTCATAAAGCTATCTATATAATTACATGTCAGACGAACACTAGAGTGCTCTTCATAAAGCTATCTATATAATTACATGTCAGACGAACACTAGAGTGCTCTTCATAAAGCTATCTATATAATTACATGTCAGACGAACACTAGAGTGCTCTTCATAAAGCTATCTATATAATTACATGTCAGACGAACACTAGAGTGCTCTTCATAAAGCTATCTATATAATTACATGTCAGACGAACACTAGAGTGCTCTTCATAAAGCTATCTATATAATTACATGTCAGACGAACACTAGAGTGCTCTTCATAAAGCTATCTATATAATTACATGTCAGACGAACACTAGAGTGCTCTTCATAAAGCTATCTATATAATTACATGTCAGACGAACACTAGAGTGCTCTTCATAAAGCTATCTATATAATTACATGTCAGACGAACACTAGAGTGCTCTTCATAAAGCTATCTATATAATTACATGTCAGACGAACACTAGAGTGCTCTTCATAAAGCTATCTATATAATTACATGTCAGACGAACACTAGAGTGCTCTTCATAAAGCTATCTATATAATAAAGAACACTAGAGTGCTCTTCATAATATCTATATAATTACATGTCAGACGAACACTAGAGTGCTCTTCATAAAGCTATCTATATAATTACATGTCAGACGAACACTAGAGTGCTCTTCATAAAGCTATCTATATAATTACATGTCAGACGAACACTAGAGTGCTCTTCATAAAGCTATCTATATAATTACATGTCAGACGAACACTAGAGTGCTCTTCATAAAGCTATCTATATAATACATGTCAGACGAACACTAGAGTGCTCTTCATAAAGCTATCTATATAATTACATGTCAGACGAACACTAGAGTGCTCTTCATAAAGCTATCTATATAATTACATGTCAGACGAACACTAGAGTGCTCTTCATAAAGCTATCTATATAATTACATGTCAGACGAACACTAGAGTGCTCTTCATAAAGCTATCTATATAATGACATGTCAGACGAACACTAGAGTGCTCTTCATAAAGCTATCTATATAATTACATGTCAGACGAACACTAGAGTGCTCTTCATAAAGCTATCTATATAATTACATGTCAGACGAACACTAGAGTGCTCTTCATAAAGCTATCTATATAATTACATGTCAGACGAACACTAGAGTGCTCTTCATAAAGCTATCTATATAATTACATGTCAGACGAACACTAGAGTGCTCTTCATAAAGCTATCTATATAATTACATGTCAGACGAACACTAGAGTGCTCTTCATAAAGCTATCTATATAATTACATGTCAGACGAACACTAGAGTGCTCTTCATAAAGCTATCTATATAATTACATGTCAGACGAACACTAGAGTGCTCTTCATAAAGCTATCTATATAATTACATGTCAGACGAACACTAGAGTGCTCTTCATAAAGCTATCTATATAATTACATGTCAGACGAACACTAGAGTGCTCTTCATAAAGCTATCTATATAATTACATGTCAGACGAACACTAGAGTGCTCTTCATAAAGCTATCTATATAATGACATGTCAGAACACTAGAGTGCTCTTCATAAAGCTATCTATATAATTACATGTCAGACGAACACTAGAGTGCTCTTCATAAAGCTATCTATATAATTACATGTCAGACGAACACTAGAGTGCTCTTCATAAAGCTATCTATATAATTACATGTCAGACGAACACTAGAGTGCTCTTCATAAAGCTATCTATATAATTACATGTCAGACGAACACTAGAGTGCTCTTCATAAAGCTATCTATATAATTACATGTCAGACTAACACTAGAGTGCTCTTCATAAAGCTATCTATATAATTACATGTCAGACTAGAGTGCTCTTCATAAACACTAGAGTGCTCTTCATAAAGCTATCTATATAATTACATGTCAGACGAACACTAGAGTGCTCTTCATAAAGCTATCTATATAATTACAAGCTATCATAAAGCTATCTATATAATTACATGTCAGACGAACACTAGAGTGCTCTTCTCTATCTATAAAGCATGTACACTAGAGTGCTCTTCATAAAGCTATCTATATTACATGTCAGACGAACACTAGAGTGCTCTTCATAAAGCTATCTATATAATTACATGTCAGACGAACACTAGAGTGCTCTTCATAAAGCTATCTATATAATTACATGTCAGACGAACACTAGAGTGCTCTTCATAAAGCTATCTATATAATTACATGTCAGACGAACACTAGAGTGCTCTTCATAAAGCTATCTATATAATTACATGTCAGACGAACACTAGAGTGCTCTTCATAAAGCTATCTATATATAATTACATGTCTATATAAGACATGTCAACACTAGAGTGCTCTTCATAAAGCTATCTATATAATTACATGTCAGACGAACACTAGAGTGCTCTTCATAAAGCTATCTATATAATTACATGTCAGAGAACACTAGATCTTCATAAAGCTATCTATATAATTACATGTCAGACGAACACTAGAGTGCTCTTCATAAAGCTATCTATATAATTACATGTCAGACGAACACTAGAGTGCTCTTCATAAAGCTATCTATATAATTACATGTCAGACGAACACTAGAGTGCTCTTCATAAAGCTATCTATATAATTACATGTCAGACGAACACTAGAGTGCTCTTCATAAAGCTATCTATATAATTACATGTCAGACGAACACTAGAGTGCTCTTCATAAAGCTATCTATATAAACATGTCAGACGAACACTAGAGTGCTCTTCATAAAGCTATCTATATAATTACATGTCAGACGAACACTAGAGTGCTCTTCATAAAGCTATCTATATAATTACATGTCAGACGAACACTAGAGTGCTCTTCATAAAGCTATCTATATAATTACATGTCAGACGAACACTAGAGTGCTCTTCATAAAGCTATCTATATAATTACATGTCAGACGAACACTAGAGTGCTCTTCATAAAGCTATCTATATAATTACATGTCAACACTAGAGTGCTCTTCATAAAGCTATCTATATAATTACATGTAGAACACTAGAGTGCTCTTCATAAAGCTATCTATATAATTACATGTCAGACGAACACTAGAGTGCTCTTCATAAAGCTATCTATATAATTACATGTGAACACTAGAGTGCTCTTCATAAAGCTATCTATATAATTACATGTCAGACGAACACTAGAGTGCTCTTCATAAAGCTATCTATATAATTACATGTCAGACGAACACTAGAGTGCTCTTCATAAAGCTATCTATATAATTACATGTCAGACGAACACTAGAGTGCTCTTCATAAAGCTATCTATATAATTACATGTCAGACGAACACTAGAGTGCTCTTCATAAAGCTATCTATATAATTACATGTCAGACGAACACTAGAGTGCTCTTCATAAAGCTATCTATATAATTACATGTCAGACGAACACTAGAGTGCTCTTCATAAAGCTATCTATATAATTACATGTCAGACGAACACTAGAGTGCTCTTCATAAAGCTATCTATATAATTACATGTCAGACGAACACTAGAGTGCTCTTCATAAAGCTATCTATATAATTACATGTCAGACGAACACTAGAGTGCTCTTCATAAAGCTATCTATATAATTACATGTCAGACGAACACTAGAGTGCTCTTCATAAAGCTATCTATATAATTACATGTCAGACGAACACTAGAGTGCTCTTCATAAAGCTATCTATATAATTACATGTCAGACGAACACTAGAGTGCTCTTCATAAAGCTATCTATATAATTACATGTCAGACGAACACTAGAGTGCTCTTCATAAAGCTATCTATATAATTACATGTCAGACGAACACTAGAGTGCTCTTCATAAAGCTATCTATATAATTACATGTCAGACGAACACTAGAGTGCTCTTCATAAAGCTATCTATATAATTACATGTCAGATCTATATAATTAACACTAGACTAGAGTGCTCTTCATAAAGCTATCTATATAATTACATACTATATAAATGTGAACACTCTTCATAAAGCTATCTATATAATTACATGTCAGACGAACACTAGAGTGCTCTTCATAAAGCTATCTATATAATTACATGTCAGACGAACACTAGAGTGCTCTTCATAAAGCTATCTATATAATTACATGTCAGACGAACACTAGAGTGCTCTTCATAAAGCTATCTATATAATTACATGTCAGACGAACACTAGAGTGCTCTTCATAAAGCTATCTATATAATTACATGTCAGACGAACACTAGAGTGCTCTTCATAAAGCTATCTATATAATTACATGTCAGACGAACACTAGAGTGCTCTTCATAAAGCTATCTATATAATTACATGTCAGACGAACACTAGAGTGCTCTTCATAAAGCTATCTATATAATTACATGTCAGACGAACACTAGAGTGCTCTTCATAAAGCTATCTATATAATTACATGTCAGACGAACACTAGAGTGCTCTTCATAAAGCTATCTATATAATTACATGTCAGACGAACACTAGAGTGCTCTTCATAAAGCTATCTATATAATTACATGTCAGACGAACACTAGAGTGCTCTTCATAAAGCTATCTATATAATTACATGTCAGACGAACACTAGAGTGCTCTTCATAAAGCTATCTATATAATTACATGTCAGACGAACACTAGAGTGCTCTTCATAAAGCTATCTATATAATTACATGTCAGACGAACACTAGAGTGCTCTTCATAAAGCTATCTATATAATTACATGTCAGACGAACACTAGAGTGCTCTTCATAAAGCTATCTATATAATTACATGTCAGACGAACACTAGAGTGCTCTTCATAAAGCTATCTATATAATTACATGTCAGACGAACACTAGAGTGCTCTTCATAAAGCTATCTATATAATTACATGTCAGACGAACACTAGAGTGCTCTTCATAAAGCTATCTATATAATTACATGTCAGACGAACACTAGAGTGCTCTTCATAAAGCTATCTATATAATTACATGTCAGACGAACACTAGAGTGCTCTTCATAAAGCTATCTATATAATTACATGTCATGTCTAGAGTGCTCTTCATAAAGCTATCTATATAATGACATGAGTGAACACTAGAGTGCTCTTCATAAAGCTATCTATATAATTACATGTCAGACGAACACTAATTATCTATATAATTACATGTCAGACGAACACTAGAGTGCTCTTCATAAAGCTATCTATATAATTACATGTCAGACGAACACTAGAGTGCTCTTCATAAAGCTATCTATATAATTACATGTCAGACGAACACTAGAGTGCTCTTCATAAAGCTATCTATATAATTACATGTCAGACGAACACTAGAGTGCTCTTCATAAAGCTATCTATATAATTACATGTCAGACGAACACTAGAGTGCTCTTCATAAAGCTATCTATATAATTACATGTCAGACGAACACTAGAGTGCTCTTCATAAAGCTATCTATATAATTACATGTCAGACGAACACTAGAGTGCTCTTCATAAAGCTATCTATATAATTACACAGGCAGGGTAACACCTGGAGAGAATACCGTGATATCCTGGAGATATCTCACTAACACATGACGGCCTGAATCCTTCAGGACCAGAGTTACTGCATATATACATAACTTAACTTGAATGGGAAAAGGAATGATCTACGTATAGATGCCAATAGGGAGACATGTGCAAACTTAAGAGGTACGTTATGATGGTGTGTTGATACTGGCAGGGAATGGAACGCTGTGTGTGTTTGTGTGTGTGCATGTGTGCATATGTGTGTGTGTGTTTGTGCGTGAGTGTGTATCCGTAAGATACAGAGCTGTAGCTGTGATGATAGTTGGCGACTGAGATCATACAAAGTGAGATGTGTTAGGAGAGAGAGAGAGGGAGAATGAGAGAGCGATAGAGGTGTTAGGAGAGAGAGAGGGAGAAAGAGAGAGAGAGAGGGGTGTTAGGAGAGAGAGAGAAAGAGAGAGGGAGAAAGAGAGAGAGAGGGGTGTTAGGAGAGAGAGAGAGAGGTGTTAGGAGAGAGAGAATGAGAGAGAGGTGTTAGGAGAGAGAGAGGGAGAAAGAGAGAGAGAGAGAGGTGTTAGGAGAGAGAGAGAGAGAGAAACAGAGAGAGGGGTGTTAGGAGAGAGACAGAGGCAGAAAGAGAGAGAGGGGTGTTAGGAGAGAGAGAGAAAGAGAGGTGTTAAGAGAGAGAGAGAGAGGGAAAAAGAGAGAGAGGTGTTAGGAGAGAGAGAACGAGAGAGAAAGAGAGATGTGTTAAGAGAGAGAAAGGGAGAGAGGGAGAGGTGTTAGGAGAGAGAAAGGGAGAGAGAGGGAGAGGTGTTAGGAGAGAGAGAAAGGGAGAGAGAGAGAGAGGTGTTAGGAGAGAGAGAGAGAGAGAGAGAGAGAGAGAGAGAGAGATGTGTTAGGAGAGAGAGAAAGGGAGAGAGAGTGAGAAAGAGAGAGAGAAAGAGGGAGAGAGAAAGAGAGAGAGAGGGAGAGAGAGAGATGTGTTAGGAGAGAGAGAGAGAAAGAGGGAGAGAGAAAGAGAGATAGAGAGAGATGTGTTAGGAGAGAGAGAGAAAGAGAGAAAGAGAGAGAGAGAGAGAGGGAGAGAGAGAGAAAGAGATGTGTTAGGAGAGAGAAAGGGAGAGAGGGAGAGGTGTTAGGAGAGAGAAAGGGAGAGAGAGGGAGAGGTGTTAGGAGAGAGAGAAAGGGAGAGAGAGAGAGAGGTGTTAGGAGAGAGAGAGAGAGAGAGAGAGAGAGAGAGAGAGAGAGATGTGTTAGGAGAGAGAGAAAGGGAGAGAGAGTGAGAGAGAGAGAGAAAGAGGGAGAGAGAAAGAGAGAGAGAGAGAGAGATGTGTTAGGAGAGAGAGAGAGAAAGAGGGAGAGAGAAAGAGAGATAGAGAGAGATGTGTTAGGAGAGAGAGAGAAAGAGAGAAAGAGAGAGAGAGAGAGAGGGAGAGAGAGAGAAAGAGATGTGTTAGGAGAGAGAGAAAGGGAGAGAGAGTGAGAAAGAGAGAGAGAAAGAGGGAGAGAGAAAGAGAGATAGAGGGAGAGAGAGAGATGTGTTAACATTTACATTACATTTAAGTCATTTAGCAGACGCTCTTATCCAGAGCGACTTACAAATTGGTGAATTCACCTTCTGACATCCAGTGGAACAGCCAGAGAGAGAGAGAGAGAAAGAGGGAGAGAGAAAGAGAGAGAGAGATGTGTTAGGAGAGAGAGAGAAAGAGAGAGAGAGAGGTCTTAGGAGAGAGAGAGAAAGAGATGTGTTAAGAGAGAGAGAGAAAGAGATGTGTTAGGAGAGAGAGAGAAAGAGATGTGTTAGGAGAGAGAGAGAAAGAGATGTTTAGGAGAGAGAGAGAAAGAGATGTGTTAGGAGAGAGAGAGAGAGAAAGTAGAGACAGTAGAGACAGTAGAGACGGAGCCTTCGAGGCAGCATGAAAAGAGTTATCCAATTATTGCATCTCTGGTAATGTGTCAGCGCTTCATCATCACAGCAATAATTACACAAGCAAGACACCTCCCCTCTCAATCACCAATAACACTAATGCACTAACCATCCTGCGGCCTACCCAGTGTAACGGACACACCCACCCGGTGTAACGGACACACCCACCCGGTGTAACGGACACACCCACCCGGTGTAACGGACACACCCACCCGGTGTAACGGACACACCCACCCGGTGTAACGGACACACCCACCCGGTGTAACAGACAGACCCACCTAGTGTAATAGACAGACCCACCTGGTGTAATAGACAGACCCACCTGGTGTAATAGACAGACCCACCCGGTGTAATAGACAGACCCACCTGGTGTAATAGACAGACCCACCCGGTGTAATAGACAGACCCACCCGGTGTAACGGACACACCCACCCGGTGTAATAGACAGACCCACCTGGTGTAATAGACAGACCCACCTAGTGTAATAGACAGACCCACCTAGTGTAATAGACAGACCCACCTGGTGTAATAGACAGACCCACCTGGTGTAATAGACAGACCCACCTAGTGTAATAGACAGACCCACCTAGTGTAATAGACAGACCCACCTGGTGTAATAGACAGACCCACCTAGTGTAATAGACAGACCCACCTGGTGTAATAGACAGACCCACCTGGTGTAATAGACAGACCCACCTGGTGTAATCGACAGACCCACCTGGTGTAATCGACAGACCCACCTGGTGTAATAGACAGACCCACCTGGTGTAATAGACAGACCCACCTGGTGTAATCGACAGACCTGCTGACGAATCAAATGACTACACCAAGCCAAGACTGTAACGGTTTTTGTGCGGTGAAGGAGAGGCGGACCAAAATGCAGCATGGTTTCTATTCATGTTTAATTGATAAAGACTCTACACATGAACAAACTAACAAAACAATACACGTGAGAAAACCTAAACAGCCTATCTGGTGAAAACAAACACAGAGACAGGAACAATCACCCACAAACACAGAGTGAAACCCAGGCTACCTAAATATGGTTCCCAATCAGAGACAACTAATGACACCTGCCTCTGATTGAGAACCATACTAGGCCAAAACATAGAAATACCCAAATCATAGATAAAACAAACATAGACTGCCCACCCCAACTCACGCCCTGACCATACTAAATAAAGACTAAACAAAGGAAATAAAGGTCAGAACCTGACAAAGACAGTTTCCTCCATTCAAGTAATTTAATGGGATTTAATCCATCTTTATTGCAATCCAATGGTTATATGCTTCAAGTGGTATAGTGTTAACTGAACATTCAATATTTACTGCACTGACTCAACAGAACAGAGGGATGTAGGAGATGACTCCCGAGAACAGAGGGATGTAGGGGTTGACTACTGAGAACAGAGGGATGTAGGGGTTGACTCCTAAGAACAGAGGGATGTAGGGGTTGACTCTTGAGAACAGAGGGATGTAGGGGTTGACTACTGAGAACAGAGGGATGTAGGGGTTGACTCCTAAGAACAGAGGGATGTAGGGGTTGACTCTTGAGAACAGAGGGATGTAGGGGTTGACTCTTGAGAACAGAGGGATGTAGGGGTTGACTACTGAGAACAGAGGGATGTAGGGGTTGACTACTGAGAACAGAGGGTCGTAATGTAGGGGGTGACTACTGAGAACAGAGGGATGTAGGGGTTGACTCTTGAGAACAGAGGGATGTAGGGGTTGACTACTGAGAACAGAGGGATGTAGGGGTTGACTACTGAGAACAGAGGGTCGTAATGTAGGGGTTGACTACTGAGAACAGAGGGATGTAGGGGTTGACTACTGAGAACAGAGGGATGTAGGGGTTGACTCTTGAGAACAGAGGGATGTAGGGGTTGACTCTTGAGAACAGAGGGATGTAGGGGTTGACTACTGAGAACAGAGGGATGTAGGGGTTGACTACTGAGAACAGAGGGTCGTAATGTAGGGGGTGACTACTGAGAACAGAGGGATGTAGGGGTTGACTCTTGAGAACAGAGGGATGTAGGGGTTGACTACTAAGAACAGAGGGATGTAGGGGTTGACTCTTGAGAACAGAGGGATGTAGGGGTTGACTACTGAGAACAGAGGGATGTAGGGGTTGACTCTTGAGAACAGAGGGATGTAGGGGTTGACTACTAAGAACAGAGGGATGTAGGGGTTGACTACTGAGAACAGAGGGATGTAGGGGTTGACTACTGAGAACAGAGGGATGTAGGGGTTGACTCCTAAGAACAGAGGGTCGTAATGTAGGGGTTGACTCTTGAGAACAGAGGGATGTAGGGGTTGACTCTTGAGAACAGAGGGATGTAGGGGTTGACTACTGAGAACAGAGGGATGTAGGGGTTGACTCTTGAGAACAGAGGGATGTAGGGGTTGACTACTGAGAACAGAGGGTCGTAATGTAGGGGTTGACTCCCGAGAACAGAGGGTCGTAATGTAGGGGTTGACTCCCGAGAACAGAGGGTCGTAATGTAGGGGTTGACTCCCGAGAAGAGCACATTGGATAAGAACAAACTATTTCAATGAATTAAAGTCCACCAGTCCCAATTCACATACATTCTTTTGAACGATTCTGGACGTGCACATGTTCTGGTTTAGTGCATCAAAGGATTGAAGTCAGTCCCCAAGCCATCCCTTTATCAGGAGCTGCATGCAGAGTGTTGGGAGCAGCAGTTCACAGAGCAACCCGTCTCCAGTAGGATCTGGTTAGAGTGTGTGGTGGCAGCGCGTGTTTAAACTATGGTTATTTACAGGCTGTGGAAAGGGAAGTGGTAACACTCACAGACACGCACGCACACACACACACACACATGCACAAACACACATGCACACACGCACGCACAAGCACACACACACACGCACACATGCACGCGCACACACACATGTGCACAAACACATATGCAAACACGCGCACACACACACACACTCACACATGCACACACACAGATGTATACATTCAAATGCATACGGCATACACTGTTGTCTGGTACAGAGGAGCCCATTAAACCACACTGCAGTATGGTACAGAGGAGCCCATTAAACCACACTGCAGTATGGGACAGAGGAGCCCATTAAACCACACTGCAGTATGGGACAGAGGAGCCCATTAAACCACACTGCAGTATGGTACAGAGGAGCCCATTAAACCACACTGCTGTCTGGTACAGAGGAGCCCATTAAACCACACTGTTGTCTGGTACAGAGGAGCCCATTAAACCACACTGTTGTCTGGTACAGAGGAGCCCATTAAACCACACTGCTGTCTGGTACAGAGGAGCCCATTAAACCACACTGCTGTCTGGTACAGAGGAGCCCATTAAACCACACTGTTGTCTGGTACAGAGGAGCCCATTAAACCACACTGTTGTCTGGTACAGAGGAGCCCATTAAACCACACTGTTGTCTGGTACAGAGGAGCCCATTAAACCACACTCTCTCTCTCTCTATCTCGCTCTACATGAACACAGTACCAGTTCTTACCACCAAGGGGAGGGCTGTCCCTCTCTCTCTGGGTTTCTGACTGGGTTTCTGACTGGGTTTCTGACCGGGTATCTGACTGGGTATCTGACTGGGTTTCTGACTGGGTATCTGACTGGGTATCTGACTGGGTTTCTGACCGGGTATCTGACTGGGTATCTGACTGGGTTTCTGACTGGGTTTCTGACTGGGTTTCTGACTCGGTTTGTGACTGGGTTTCTGACTGGGTTTCTGACTCTGTATCTGACTGGGTTTCTGACTCTGTATCTGACTGGGTTTCTGACTGGGTTTCTGACTGGGTATCTGACTGGGTTTCTGACTCGGTATCTGACTGGGTTTCTGACTGGGTTTCTGACTGGGTTTCTGACTGGATTTCTGACTGGATTTCTGACTGGGTTTCTGACTGGGTTTCTGACTGGGTATCTGACTGGGTTTCTGACTGGGTTTCTGACTGGGTATCTGACTGGGTTTCTGACTGGGTTTCTGACTGGGTTTCTGACTGGGTATCTGACTGGGTTTCTGACTGGGTTTCTGACTCTGTATCTGACTGGGTTTGTGACTGGGTATCTGACTGGGTTTCTGACTGGGTTTGTGACTGGGTTTCTGACTCTGTATCTGACTCTGTTTCTGACTGGGTTTCTGACTCTGTATCTGACTGGGTTTCTGACTCTGTTTCTGACTGGGTATCTGACTGGGTATCTGACTGGGTATCTGACTGGGTTTCTGACTGGGTTTCTGACTGGGTTTCTGACTCTGTATCTGACTCTGTTTCTGACTGGGTTTCTGACTCTGTATCTGACTGGGTTTCTGACTCTGTTTCTGACTGGGTATCTGACTGGGTTTCTGACTGGGTTTCTGACTGGGTTTCTGACTGGGTTTCTGACTGGGTATCTGACTGGGTTTCTGACTGGGTTTCTGACTGGGTATCTGACTGGGTATCTGACTGGGTTTCTGACTGGGTTTCTGACTGGGTTTCTGACTGGGTTTCTGACTGGGTATCTGACTGGGTTTCTGACTGGGTATCTGACTGGGTTTCTGACTGGGTTTCTGACTGGGTATCTGCTGAGACACTGTTAGTCTTTCAAGGTTATTAAACAGTGACTTTTGTCTTTAGTCTGCAGGGTGTAGCTGAGGATCAGCTGAAGAGATGTGGTATACCTGCACCTTGCCTGGTTCTACCTGCATGTTTAAATAAGTGTTGATGGTGTTGCTCTGTGGTTCTGAACGCAGCTCTAGCAGACGGACCTGCTGGGTATCGGTTGAGTGACTTAGGCATCAGTGTTACCGGGGCAACGGCACAGCCTGGCTTCATTCAGTGGATAGGCCTCAAAAAGTGGAAACAACTGCACTGCCTATTCACACGCACGCACGCACGCACACACACACACACCGATCTAACACTTTTGTAGCTTATGCAGATCTGTGTGTGTGTGTGCGTGTGTGTGTGTGTGTGTGTGTGTGTTATGAAATCTCTCAAGCAGCATTAAGAGACGATACACTCCCTAATAGAATGCTCCCTCTCCAGAGCTGTTTAAACACTCGTAAAGCCACATGAGATAGACTTAGAGTTAGACTGCACCTCTGTAGTCTGTCCTCAGCGGTTTGGCCCAAGCCCACTCCCTCGGGAGCTAACTCTACAGTCAATGAACACACACACATATACTATCTGAGAGAGAGGAGGTGTGGAGGGAAAGAGGAGGTGTGGAGGGAGAGAGGAGCTGTGGAGGAAGAGGGAGAGTGAAGAGAAAGAGGAGAGAGAGAAGACAAATGGAAGGAAGAGAGAAAGAGAAAGAGTGAGAGATAGGAGGTGTGGAGGAAGAGGGAGTGTGAAGAGAGAGAGGAGAGAGGATGTGTGGAGAAAGATGGAGAGTGAAGAGAGAGAGGAGAGAGAGGTGTGGAGGAAGAGGGAGTGTGAAGAGAGAGAGGAGAGAGGATGTGTGGAGAAAGATGGAGAGTGAAGAGAGAGAGGAGAGAGAGGTGTGGAGGAAGAGGGAGTGTGAAGAGAGAGAGGAAAGAGGATGTGTGGAGAAAGATGGAGAGTGAAGAGAGAGAGGAGAGAGAGGAGGTGTGGAGGAAGAGGGAGTGTGAAGAGAGAGAGGAGAGAGGAGGTGTGGAGGAAGAGGGAGAGTGAAGAGAGAGAGGAGAGAGAGGAGGTGTGGAGGAAGAGGGAGTGTGAAGAGAGAGGAGAGAGGAGGTGTTGAGGAAGAGGGAGAGTGAAGAGAGAGAGGAGAGAGAGGGAGTGTGAAGAGAAAGAGGAGAGAGAGAGAAGACAAATGGAAGGAAGAGAGAAAGAGAGAGAGAGGAGGTGTGTGTCACGTCTACGTCTCGACGTCACCAGTTGTCTCATCATTACACACAACTTCCAGCATTGTTAAGTGCACCTGCACCTCATGACAATCACCTGGACGCATCACTTCTAGGATGACCTCCCCTGTGTCTGTCTGTCCCTTCAGTTATGTCCCCAGGCACTATTACTTGTGTTTTTCATGTCCAGACGCTGCTCTTGTTTTGTATTGTTCCATGTTTATTGTATTATTAAATTCACCCTCAGTACATGCTTCTCAACTCCCAGCGTCTGTGTTCCAGGGTGGAGGGAGAAAGAGGGAAGAGAGAGGACCATTCCCTCGGGGCTAACTCTACAGTCAATGAACCCATACATTTAAACTAACTAAACTTAAACCCTTGAATGAGGAGGCGTTCTAAAACTTTTGACCAGTAGTGTAACATGATTCTAACAGTTGTTCCAGCTCATACCAGCCAATCAACCATTCAAGAGGATATGAACACAATCAACTGAAGTGTTACTAAATCAGTAAAGCAGATTACAGTTATGCAGATATCTCTCTCTCACTCTCTCTATATATATATATATATATACATATATAATTACTTACAAATCATACAATGTGATTTTCTGGATTTTTGTTTTAGATTCCGTCTCTCACAGTTGAAGTGTACCTATGATAAAAATTACAGACCTCTACATGCTTTGTAAGTTGGAAAACCTGCAAAATCAGCAGTGTATCAAATACATGTTCTCCCCACGCTCCTATTTCTATTTAATGGCCGCCACTAGGTGGGTTGTTTTAGGGTCGGTTTAACACTGCAGACATGGGGTTAGGGGGTCACGCTATGACTGTTAGGGGGCGTTCATGTACCCTATCCATACATTAATGTAGGTCATCTGATCCATCCCCACTAGATTGTTCATTTTCCAGTAAATGTCTTGACTGCATAGCTTTTCCATTGACACAACATACATATCCAATGTATCATGATGACGGGTCTAGCAACACACATCTGTGTATTTCC
The DNA here is from genome assembly GCF_036934945.1 of Oncorhynchus masou masou. Classification (NCBI taxonomy): domain Eukaryota; kingdom Metazoa; phylum Chordata; class Actinopteri; order Salmoniformes; family Salmonidae; genus Oncorhynchus; species Oncorhynchus masou. Next base: position 8,961,031 of record NC_088239.1, on the reverse strand, counting down.
GGTCAGCCCTGCCAGGATATGAGTGAATGTGTATGTGCACATCACCAACAGTCTTACGTTCTTGGAAGGTGGTGAAGAGTATCCTGAAGTGGCTCCTTCTGCTGCCCTGGTCGGCCCACATCCTGATCACCCCCGTGGTGGACACCAGCATCACGTCGTTGGCCACCGTAGAGCAGAACTTGTTCTTCAGGTCCTCCACGGACGCACTGCCGTCGTACACCGCCACAAAGTTACGCTTACACTCATTACTGTTCTGCATCTCATAGTCCAGGAAACGCAGGTAGATCTGGGGGTGGAGGGAGAGGGAAAAGAGAGGAGAGAGAGAGAGAGAGAGGGTGGAGGGAGAGAGGAGAGGTGTCAGGAGAGAGGGAGAGAGGAGAGGTGTCAGGAGAGAGAGAGGGTGAAGGGTTAGGAAAAAGAGAGGAGGGTTGAGGGAGAGGAAAGAGAGGAGGGTGGAGGAAGAGGGAGAGTGAAGAGAGGAGAGAGAGAGAGAGAGGAGGGTTGAGGGAGAGGAAAGAGAGGAGGGTGGAGGAAGAGGGAGAATGAAGAGGAGAGAGAGAGAGAGAGAGAGAGAGAGGAGGGTTGAGGGAGAGGAAAGAGAGGAGGGTGGAGGAAGAGGGAAGAGAAGAGGGGTGGAGGGAGAGAGGAGGGGTGGAGGGAGAGAGAGAGCGAAGGGGTGGAGGGAGAGGAAAAGAGAGGAGGGTGGAGAGTGAGGGAAGAGATGAGGGTGGAGGGAGAGAGAAGAGAGGCGGGTGGAAGGAGAGAGAGAGAGACTATTTGCACATCATTACAACACTAATATGATACTTGAAATGTCTTTACAATCACAAAAATGTCTAAATAATAATGTCTACTGTTCATTTTTATTCTTTATTTCCCTTTTGTTTATTATCTATTTCACTTGCTTTGGAAATGTAAACATATTTTTCTCATGCTAATAAATCCCTTAAATTGAATTGAAATTGAAATTGAATTGAGAGAGAGAGAGAGAGAGAGAGAGAGAGAGAGAAGGGGTGGAGGGTGAGTGAGAGAGGAGAGGGAGAGAGAAAGTGTGGAGGGAGAGAGAGGGGGTGGAGGGTGAGTGGGAGATGAGAGGTGGAGGGTGAGTGAGAGAGGAGAGGTGGAGAGAGGGAGAGAGAATGTGTGGAGGGAGAGAGAGGGGTGGAGGGTGAGTGAGAGAGGAGAGGTGGAGAGAGAGGGAGAGAGAGAGAGGGAGAGAGAGAGAGAAGGGGTGGAGGGTGAGAGAGAGGAGAGGTGGAGAGAGAGAGAAAGTGTGGAGGGAGATAGAATGGAAGGAAAAGAGAAAGACAGAGAGAAAGAATAATATATATTATGTATATTATCTACCTCACTTGCTTTGGCAATGTTAACACATGTTTCCCATGCCAATAAAGCCCATTGAATTGAATTGAAAGAGAGACAGAGATAGGAGGGGTTGAGAGAGAAAGAAGGAAGAGAGAGAGAGGTAGGAGGGGTTGAGGGAGAAAGAAGGAAGAGAGAGAGATAGGAGGGGTTGAGGAAGAAAGAAGGAAGAGAGACAGAGATAGGAGGGGTTGAGGGAGAAAGAGGGAAGAGAGAGAGATAGGAGGGGTTGAGGGAGAAAGAGGGAAGAGAGAGAGATAGGAGGGGTTGAGGGAGAAAGAGGGAAGAGAGAGAGATAGGAGGGGTTGAGGAAGAAAGAGGGAAGAGAGACAGAGATAGGAGGGGTTGAGGAAGAAAGAGGGAAGAGAGACAGAGATAGGAGGGGTTGAGGGAGAAAGAAGGAAGAGAGACAGAGATAGGAGGGGTTGAGGGAGAAAGAGGGACGAGAGACAGAGATAGGAGGGGTTGAGGAAGAAAGAGGGAAGAGAGACAGAGATAGGAGGGGTTGAGGGAGAAAGAGGGAAGAGAGACAGAGATAGGAGAGGTTGAGGGAGAAAGAGGGAAGAGAGACAGAGATAGGAGGGGTTGAGGGAGAAAGAGGGAAGAGAGACAGAGATAGGAGGGGTTGAGGAAGAAAGAGGGAAGAGAGACAGAGATAGGAGGGGTTGAGGGAGAAAGAGGGAAGAGAGACAGAGATAGGAGGGGTTGAGGGAGAAAGAGGGAAGAGAGACAGAGATAGGAGGGGTTGAGGGAGAAAGAGGGAAGAGAGACAGAGATAGGAGGGGTTGAGGAAGAAAGAGGGAAGAGAGACAGAGATAGGAGGGGTTGAGGAAGAAAGAGGGAAGAGAGACAGAGATAGGAGGGGTTGAGGGAGAAAGAGGGAAGAGAGACAGAGATAGGAGGGGTTGAGGAAGAAAGAGGGAAGAGAGACAGAGATAGGAGGGGTTGAGGGAGAAAGAGGGAAGAGAGAGAGATGGGAGGGGTTGAGGGAGAAAGAGGGAAGAGAGACAGAGATGGGAGGGGTTCAGGGAGAAAGAAGGAAGAGAGAGAGAGAAGGGAAGTGGATGGGAATTGACAAGGAGACAAAGCATAAGGATAGAATCTAAGAGTAAGGAGGATGAGGGATAGAGATGTCAACAGATATCGAGAAGTAGAAATGGGTAGAGGGAAAACAGCGGTCAGGGAAAAATGGAAGAGAGAGATAAATGTTGAGTCATTCCTTCTTATTCCTTTCTGTCGTCACATCCTCAGTAGTAAGGACAACGCCTTGCATTGACAGCAGTGTCCAATCAGATCATGATAAACGTCTTCAAACAGACTGAGAGGAGCTCTTAGGTTTGCACTCTCATTCATGTCTGTGCGTCTGCTAGATCAAACATGTGTCTTTACTCGACAAAACTTACAGTCATCACACACAGCACTACTGAGAGACCGGAGAAGTTGAAGATGAATCATTCAACGGTTCACTCGCTAGGTTTCATACAGTAAGACACATCCAAGTCTTCTTGTCTCTCTTAGAAGGACTGACCACTGACATTTGAGCCTGATCACAGAACTAGCACTGAAAGAAAGCAGTATGCACACTTCTTACCTTCACACATCACAGCCAGACTGTTTGAAATATTAAACAATCAAAGTTTATTGGTCATGGACACAGATTCGCAGAATCTCCGAAACCGCCGCCCTCCTGGGCTTTTCACGCAGGACAATGTCTAGGCTGTGGCCGTAATGCCCTCTAAAAAAAGGGTGTGGCCATTGTGCCCTTGGGCTGAATATAATAATTCCCTTCAACCCGGCTGTCAATCTCTGTGCTGCGAAAGCAGCTCTCACTCATATCGCTTTCTCAGAAATCTAAATTCTTATTAGCCAATGCCCGTCATGTGATCGGGTTCTTCTCACAGGCATGGCAGCTCCGAAGTAGGCTACAACAGAAGACAGACACATCGGGGATGCGACGGCACGAGTCCCTATCGAATCCCCAGGCACTTATTGAAGATGTTGGACGAACTGTCCATATTTACTGTTCTTTAACCTACTAGGTGAGTAGGCCTAACAAACAGCAAAAGTACTAGTTTATGTCAATCTACTATCACACATAGTACAAACGTTGATTTCATCTATTGGTCAGCTTTTCCTTCTGTATGATAAATTAAATATTCCAAACATACTCTGGGACAGTGGTTGGACATACTCTAGGACAGTGGTTGGACATACTCTGGGACAGTGGTTGGACATACTCTAGGACAGTGGTTGGACATACTCTGGGACAGTGGTTGGACATACTCTGGGACAGTGGTTGGACATACTCTGGGACAGTGGTTGGACATACTCTGGGACAGTGGTTGGACATACTCTGGGACAGTGGTTGGACATACTCTGGGACAGTGGTTGGACATACTCTGGGACAGTGGTTGGACATACTCTGGGACAGTGGTTGGACATACTCTGGGACAGTGGTTGGACATACTCTGGGACAGTGGTTGGACATACTCTGGGACAGTGGTTGGACAACAGACCCAGTCCTTTCTCATGTTGCAGGGTGCAACAGACACGGGCCTTTCTCATGTTGCAGGGTGGACAACAGACACGGGCCTTTCTCATGTTGCAGGGTGGACAACAGACACGGGCCTTTCTCATGTTGCAGGGTGGACAACAGACACGGGCCTTTCTCATGTTGCAGGGTGGACAACAGACACGGGCCTTTCTCATGTTGCAGGGTGGACAACAGACACGGGCCTTTCTCATGTTGCAGGGTGGACAACAGACACGGTCCTTCCTCATGTTGCAGGGTGGACAACAGACACGGGCCTTTCTCATGTTGCAGGGTGGACAACAGACACGGGCCTTCCTCATGTTGCAGGGTGGACAACAGACACGGTCCTTCCTCATGTTGCAGGGTGGACAACAGACACGGTCCTTCCTCATGTTGCAGGGTGGACAACAGACACGGTCCTTCCTCATGTTGCAGGGTGGACAACAGACACGGGCCTTTCTCATGTTGCAGAGTGGACAACAGACACGGGCCTTCCTCATGTTGCAGGGTGGACAACAGACACGGGCCTTTCTCATGTTGCAGGGTGGACAACAGACACGGGCCTTTCTCATGTTGCAGGGTGGACAACAGACACGGGCCTTTCTCATGTTGCAGGGTGGACAACAGACACGGGCCTTTCTCATGTTGCAGGGTGGACAACAGACACGGTCCTTTCTCTCCTATCTGAAGTAACAGTACATCATGTATGACAACAGACATCTTCCAGCCTTTAGATATGAATAATGTTATATTTGTCAAAACATGACTGGTGTTTAGCCTATATCTACACATTACATATACAAAATGAGTGGATTTGGCTATTTCAGCCACACCCGTTGCTGACAGGTGTATAAAATTGAGCACACAGCCATGCAATCTCCATACACAAACATTGGCAGTAGAATGTCATTACTGAAGAGCTCAGTGACTTTCAACGTGGCACCGTCATAGGATGCCACCTTTCCAACAAGTTAGTTAGTCAACTTTCTGCCCTGCTAGAGCTGCCCCTGTCAACTGTTTGTGCTGTTATTGTGAAGCCATGGCCACACAAGCTCACAGAACGGGATTGGTGAGTGCTGAAGAGCATATTGCGTAAGAATTGTCTGTCCTCGGTTGCAACACTATTTACCAAGTTCACAAACTGCCTCTGGAAGCAACGTCAGCACAAAAAATGTTCATCAGGGGCTTCATGAAATGGGTTTCCATGGACGAGCAGCGACACACAAGCCTAAGATCACCATGCGCAATGCCAAGCATTGGCTGGAGTGGTGTAAAGCTTGCTGCCATTGGACTCTGGAACCGTGGAAACGAATTCTCTGGAGTGATGAATCACTCTTCCCCATCTGGCAGTCCGATGGACAAATCTGGGTTTGGCAGATGCCAGGAGAATGCTACCTGCCCCAATTGATAGTGCCAACTGTAAAGTTTGGTGGATGAGGGTCTGTAGCTGTTTTTCACGGTTCAGGCCCCTTAGTTCCAGTGAAGGGAAATCTTAACGCTAGAGCATACAATGATATTCTAAACGACACTGTGCTACCAACTCCGTGGCAACAGTTTGGAGAAGGCCATTTCTTGTTTCAGCATGACAATGCCCCCAAGCACAACGCAAGGTCCACACAGAAATGGTTTGTCGAGATCAGTGTGTCGAGATCAGAACTTGCCTGGCCTGCACAGAGCCCTGAACTCAACCCCATTGAACACCTCTGGAATTAATTGGAATGCCGACTGCGAGCCAGGCCTAACCGCCAAACATCAGTGCTTGATCTCACTAATGCACTTGCCGATGTAACGGTTCTCATTTTGTCTGTCGAAGGAGAAGCGGACCAAAATGCAGCGTGGTGGTTATTCATGTTCTTTAATGAAAGGGAACTCAACATGAAATAACTAACAATACAAACCGACAAACGGAAACCTATACAGCCTATCTGGTGAACAACAAACACAGAGACAGGAACAATCACCCACAAAATACTCAAAGAATATGGCTGCCTAAATATGGTTCCCAATCAGAGACAACGATAAACACCTGCCTCTGATTGAGAACCACTCCAGACAGCCATAGACTATGCTAGATACCCCCACTAAGCCACACACCCAACACCTAACAACACCCCAAGACAAAACACACCACAATAAACCCATGTCACACCCCGGCCTGACCAAATAAATAAAGACAAACACAATATACTACGACCAGGGCGTGACAGCCGCTGAAGTCCCTGCAGCAATGTTCTAACATCTAGTGGAAAGCCTTCCCAGGAGAGTGAAGGATGTTATAGCAGAAAAGTGGGGACTAACTCCATATTAAGGATTTTGGAATGAAATGTTCGATCAGCAGGTGTCCACATACTTTTGGTAATGTAGTATATGTAACTAAAAGTCTAATTAAAGTTTGGCTACATTTTAAGGCGCCTCCCTCATATCCACATCGTCTGAACATGACAGGCTGTAGCCAATAGCTATCACCTACACTGTCACAAGATAAGCTGTAGCCAATTGCTATCACCTAGACCGTGACATGACAGGTTGTAGCCAGTAGCTATCACCTACACTATGACATGACAGGCTGTAGCCAATAGCTATCACCTACACTATGACATGACAGGTTGTAGAGAATAGCTACCACCTACAATGTGACATAACAGGCTATAGCCAATAGCTATCAACTCCACTTTGACATGTAGGCTAATTATTTATGTGCATTTACAGTTGAAGTCAGAAGTTTACATACACTTAGGTTGGAGTCAATAAAATTCATTTTTCAACCACTCCACAAATGTCCTGTTAACAAACTATTGTTTTGGCAAGACACAAGTAATTTTTCCCACAATTTTTACAGACAGATTATTTCACTTATTATTCACTGTATCACAATTCCAGTGGGTCAGACGTTTACATACACTAAGACGACTGTGCCTTTAAACAGCTTGGAAAATTCCAGAAAATGATGTCTTGGCTTTAGGAGCTTCTGCTAGGCTAATTTACATAATTTGAGTCAATTGGAGATGTACTTGTGGAGGTATTTCAAGGCTTACCTTCAAACTCAGTGCCTCTTGATATCATGGGAAAATCAAAAGAAATCAGCCAAGACCTCAGAAAAAAATTGTCGACCTTACAAAAGCCTGAAGGTACCATGTTCATCTGTACAAACAATAGTACGCAAGTATAAACACCATGGGACCACGCAGCCGTCATACCACTCAGGAAGGAGACACGTTCTGTCTCCTAGAGATTAAACTACTTTGGTGCGAAAAGTGCAAATCAATCCCAGAACAACAGCAAAGGACCTTGCGAAGATGCTGGAGGAAACAGGTTCAAAAGTATCTATATCCACAGTAAAACGAGTTCTATATCAACATAACCTGAAGGCCGCTCAGCAAGGAAGAAGACACTGCTCCAAAACCGCCATAAAAAAAGCCAGACTACAGTTTGCAATTGCACATGGGGACAAAGATCGTACTTTTTGGAGAAATGCCCTCTGGTCTGATGAAACAAAATATAACTGTTTGGCCATAATGACCATCGTTATGTTAGGAGGGAAAACGGGGAGGCTTGCAAGCCAAAGAACACCATCCCAACCGTGAAGCACGGGGGTGGCAGCATCATTGTGTGGGGGTTCTTTGCTGCAGGAGGGACTGGTGCACTTCATAAAATAGATGGCTTCATGAGGTAGGAAAATGATGTGGATATATTGAAGCAACATCTCAAGACATCAGTCAGGAAGTTAACTTCTTATGGCTGGGTGGCAGTATTGAGTAGCTTGGATGAATAAGTTGCCCAAAGTAAACGGCCTGCTCCTCAGTCTCAGTTGCTAATATATGCATATCATTATTAGTATTGGATATAAAACACTCTAAAGTTTCCAAAACTGTCAAAATATTGTCTGTGAGTATAACAGAACTGATATTGCAGGCAAAACCCTGAGGAAAATCAAACCAGGAAGTGGCTTCTATTTTGAAAACTCCATGTTCCATAGCCTGCCTTTGCTCCATTTAAAGGGATATCAACCAGATTCCTTTTCCTATCACTTCCTCAAGGTGTCAACAGTCTTTAGACATAGTTTCAGGCTTTTATTTTGAAAAATGAGCGAGAAAGATAACATTTTGTCATTGTATGGCTGGGTACCAGCAGCGTTTTGTATGCGCAACAGAGTTTGGGCAGCCATTGCCTTTCCCTCTCGTACTGAAAAAGACAGTTGTGGTTGATATATTATCGATGATATATTTTAAAAACAACCTGAGGATTGATTATAAAAAACGTTTCTGTGGACATTACGGATACTATTTGGAATTTGTCTGTGTTGTCGTGACAACTCTTTCCTGTGGATTTCTGAACATAATGCTCCAAACAAACGGAGGTATTTTGGATATAAAATAATCTTTATGGAACAAAAGGAACATTTATTGTGTAACTGGGAGTCTCGTGAGTGAAAACATCTGAAAATCATCAAAGGTAAACAATTAATTTCATTGCTTTTCTGATTTTCGTGACCAAGCTACTTGATGCTAGGTGTTTATAATGTTTTGTCGCGCGATCGATAAACTTACACAAACTCTTGGATTGCTTTTGCTGCATATTCTCAAAATCTGACACAACAGGTGGATTAACAAAAGGCTAAGCTGTGTTTTGCTATATAGCACTTGTGATTTCATGAATATAAATATTTGTAGAAATATTATTTGAATGTGGCGCTATGCAATTTCAGCGGTTGTTGATGAAAATTATCCCGTTAACGGGATTGCATCCGTAAGAAGTTAAAGCTTGGTCGCAAATGGGTCTTCCAAATGTACAATGACCTCAAGAATACTTCCAAAGTTGTAGCAAAATGGCTTAAGGACAACAAAGTCAAGGTATTGGAGTGGCCATCACAAAGCCCTGACCTCAATCCCATAGAACATTTGTGGGCAGAACTGAAAAAGCGTGTGCGAGCAAGTTAAACAATTTAAAGGCAATGCTACCAAATACAAATTGAGTGTATGTAAACTTCTGACCCACTTGGAATGTGATGAAAGAAAGAAAAGCTGAAATTAATCATTCTCTCTACTATTATTCTGACATTTCACATTCTTAAAATAAAGTGGTGATTCTAACTGACCTAAAATAGAGAATTTTTACTAGGATTAAATGTCAGAAATTGAAAAAAAAACAACAGAAAAACTGAGTTTAAATGTATTTGGCTAAGGTATATGTAAACCTCCGACTTCAACTGTACATAGACTTTTGTTTTTCTTAACAGAATAGCTACTGTTTTTCAGTTTTCAAATCAATTGGCTATGTTGGTGCAGATGGCCTTGGTTCCCTGGCAGATTTGGGCACCTCTTGAAGGCCATATGGCCTTGACCCTAATATCACGAAATTTGAACTTGAAGCTTTTGACCCTCTCCACTGTGGCCAGTCCACGTGGATGGGGGCGTGCTCTCTCTGCTGTCTCCTGTAGTCCATTATCAGTGCATTTGTTTTTTGTTGACTAAGGGAGAGGTTATTTTCCTGGCATCAGTCCGCCAGGGCCCTCATCTTCTCCCTGTAGTCTGTCTCATCGTTGGTGGTAATCAGGCCACTGTCGTCAGCAAACTTGATGATTGAGTTGGAGACGTGCATGGCCACACAGTCATGGCTGAACAGGGAGTACAGGAGGGGGCTGAGCACACACCCCTGTGGTGCCCCTGTGTTGAGGATCAGCGTGGTGGGGGTGTTGTTGCCTAACTTCACAACTTGGGGAACCATCAGGAAGTCCAGGACCCAGTTGCACAGGGAGGGACTCAGACCCAGGGCCCTGAGCTTAGTGATGAGCTTGGAGGGTATTATGGTGTTGAACACCGAGCTGTAGTCGATGAACAGCATTCTGACATAGGTATTCCTCTTGTCCAGATGGGATAGGGCAGTGTGCAGAGCGATGGCGAGTGCGTCGTCTGTGGATTGGTTGGAGGGATTATAAAAACTGTAGTGTATCTAGGGTGTCAGATAAGGTAGAGGTGAATTGATCCTTAACAAACCTCTCAAAAACCTTTAAGGTGACAGAAGTGAGTGCAACAGGGCAAGAGTAATTTAGTTCAGTTATAAGTGGGGACAACAGACCGGGATATGGAGAGATTGAATATGTCCGTAAACACTCCAGCCAGCTGGCCTGCACATGCTCTGAGGACGCGGCTTGGGATGCAGTCTGGGCCAGCGGCCTTTGCCAGGGTTTACATGCTTTAGGTCACGTCGGCCACAGAGGATGAGAGCACACAGTCCTCGTGAGTGTCGGGGGCCCACGTCGGTGGTTCGATGTTGTTTTCCTGGAAGCAGAAAGTGTTTAACTCGTCCAAGTTTGAGGCGTCAGTGTCTGCGACGTGGCTGTCTTTCCCTTTATGATCCGTGATTGTCTGGAGACCCTGACACATACAGTGCGTCTCATGTCTGAGCGGTTGAATTGCGACGCCAGAGACGAAAAATGTCTCCACTCCAAGTCGTTTTGCTTCTCTCATTGTTCCCAGTCACTTCATCATGGTTAAATGTGGTGGTTGGCGCTTTCAGTTTTGTGTGAATGCTGCCATATGTCATTGATTTTGGTTTGGATAAGTTCTAATTGTCAGAGTGGGAACATCCTCTATGCACTTCCTGATGTACTCACAGACATCCTCTATGCACTTCCTGATGTACTCACAGAGTCAGTGTATATCGTCAATACTATTCTCAGAGGGGACATTTCACAGTCTGCAAGATCAAAACAGTTTTGAAGCCGATTGGTCAGACCAACGGTGAACAGTCCTTACCATGGGTGCTCACTGTTTAAGTTCCTGCTTATAGGTGGGGAAGAGCAGAATGGAGGCGTGACCTGATTTACTGAAGAGAGGGCGGGGGGAGGGCCTTACCATTATAAAGAGGATTCTTTCTTATTAAACGATCACATGGATAAGAGTTTTTCCTGGCCATATGACCAAACAAGGAAAGAACTCCAGGCACGAGCTATGGCCTATCACTAAGGCCCCTGAGTTTATCCAGACTGTATGGCCTAACCACCAGCACTAGTTATGGCCAATCTCTTAGGCCCCTGAGTTTATCCAGACTGTATGTGTCATGTCTTGTTATGTCTGTTCCTGTCCTTTCTCTTCATTCTCTCTCTCTGCTGGTCTTTTTAGGTTACCTTCTCTGTCTCTCATTCCTCAGCTGTTCTACATCTGCCCTAACTAGCTCTTTCACTCTTCCCCACCTGTTCTCTCTTCCCCCTCTGATTAGGTCTCTATTTCTCTCTCTGTTCCTGCTACTTTCAGTGTCTGATTCTTGTTTGTGTTTTTTGATGCCAGAAGCAAGCTGTCGTCTCGTTTGCTTCCACCTTGTCCTGTCCTGTCGGAGTCTGCCTGGCAGGAGCATCCTGCACTATACTAACGTTCTTTTTGTTCCGCTGACAACGTTGGAAGAGGATTTATGCCATTCCTGTATTTTCATTAAAGAACTCTGTTTTCTGTTAAAACCGCTTTTGGGTCTTCACTCAAGCTCATAACAGAAGAATCAGACCAAGAATGGACCCAGCGGCTCCGGACCCTTTTCACTCCGCCGTCGAGATCCAGGGAGCGATGCTAGGCAGACACGAGGAGGAATTGTCTGCTGCTCAACATGCCGTTGAGACCCTGGCCGTCCAAGTCTCCGACCTCACAAGACGGGTTCACCAACTCCACCTCGATCCACCGCCCACTTCCAGGGTTTCCGAGTCTCCGGAGCCCAGGATCAACAACCCGCCGTGTTACTCTGGGGAGCCCACTGAGTGCCGCTCATTCCTAACTCAGTGTGATGTGGTGTTCTCTCTCCAGCCCAACACTTACTCCAGGAGCGCAGCCCGCATCGCCTACGTCATTTCTCTCCTTACCGGACGGGCGCGTGAGTGGGGCACGGCAGTCTGGGAGGCGAGGGCTGAGTGTATTAACCAGTATCAGGACTTTAAGGAGGAGATGATACGGGTTTTTGACCGTTCTGTTTTTGGCGAGGAGGCTTCCAGGGCCCTGTCTTCCCTATGTCAGGGGAATAGATCCATAACGGATTATTCTATTGAGTTTCGCACTCTCGCTGCCTCTAGTGACTGGAACGAGCCGGCTTTGCTCGCTCGTTTTCTGGAGGGTCTCCACGTCGAGGTTAAGGATGAGATCCTCTCCCGGGAGGTTCCTTCCAGTCTGGACTCCTTAATAGCTCTCGCTATTCGCATAGAGCGACGGTTTGATCTTCGTCGCCGAGCTCGTGGAAAGGAGCTCACGTTCTCCGTTGCTCCCCTCTCCACATCACTGCCACCTGCCGCATCACTGCCACCCTCCTCCGCCGGCTCGGATGCTGAGCCTATGCAGCTGGGGGTATTCGCATCTCGGCCAAGGAGAGGGAACGGAGAATCACCAATCGCCTCTGTCTCTACTGCGGCTCCGCTGGTCATTTTGTCACCTCATGTCCAGTAAAAGCCAGAGCTCATCAGTAAGAGGAGGGCTACTGGTGAGCGCAACTACTCAGGCCTCTCCTTCTGGATCACGCACTACCTTTCCGGTCCATCTCCGCTGGCCCGGTTCATCTGCTTCCTGCAGTGCCTTGATAGACTCTGGGGCGGAGGGCTGTTTTATGGACGAGACCTGGGCTCGGGAACATGACATTCCTCTCAGACAGTTAGGGGAGCCCAGGGCCTTGTTCGCTTTAGATGGTAGTTCTCTCCCCAAGATTCAGCGTGAGACGCTGCCTTTAACCCTCACTGTCTCTGGTAATCATAGCGAAACCATTTCTTTTTTAATTTTTTCGTTCACCTTTTACACCTGTTGTTTCTGGTCATCCCTGGCTAGTGCGCCATAACCCTTCTATTAATTGGTCTAGTAACACTATCCTATCCTGGAATGTTTCTTGTCATGTAACCTGTTTAATGTCTGCTATCCCTCCTGTTTCCTCTGTCTCTTCTTCACAGGAGGAGCCTGGCGATTTGACAGGGGTGCCGGAGGAGTATCACGATCTGCGCACGGTGTTCAGTCGTTCCAAGGCCACTTCTCTCCCTCCACACCGGTCGTATGACTGTAGTATTGATCTCCTTCCGGGAACTACTCCCCCCGGGGTAGATTATACTCTCTGTCGGCTCCCGAACGTAAGGCTCTCGAGGATTATTTGTCGGTTTCGCTCGACGCCGGTACCATAGTCTCCTCCTCCTCCCCCGCCGGAGCGGGGTTTTTTTTTGTTCAGAAGAAGGACGGGTCCCTGCGCCCATGCGTGGATTATCGAGGGCTGAATGACACAACAGTTAAGAATCGTTATCCGCTTCCTCTTATGTCTTCAGCCTTCGAGATCCTGCAGGGAGCCAGGTTTTTCACCAAATTGGACCTTCGTAACGCCTACCATCTCGTGCGCATCAGGGAGGGGGACGAGTGGAAGACGGCGTTTAACACTCCGTTAGGGCACTTTGAATACCGGGTTCTTCCTTTCGGCCTCGTTAACGCTCCAGCTGTCTTTCAGGCACTAGTTAACGACGTCCTGAGAGACATGCTGAACATTTTTGTTTTCGTTTACATGGACGATATCCTGATTTTTTCACCGTCTCTCTCGATTCATGTTCAGCACGTGCGACGCGTCCTCCAGCGCCTTTTGGAGAACTGTCTTTATGTGAAGGCTGAGAAGTGCACTTTTCATGCCGCCTCTGTCCCTTTTCTCGGTTCCGTTATTTCCGCTGAGGGCATTAAGATGGATCCCGCTAAGGTCCAGGCTGTCATTGATTGGCCCGTTCCTAAGTCACGCGTCGAGCTGCAGCGCTTTCTGGGCTTCGCTAATTTCTACCGTCGTTTCATCCGTAATTTCGGTCAGGTGGCAGCTCCTCTCACAGCCCTTACTTCTGTTAAGACGTGCTTTAAGTGGTCCGTTTCCGCCCAGGGAGCTTTTGATCTTCTTAAGAATCGTTTTACATCCGCACCTATTCTTGTTACACCTGACATCTCTAGACAGTTTGTTGTTGAGGTTGACGCGTCAGAGGTGGGCGTGGGAGCCATTCTTTCTCAGCGCTCTCTCTCTGACGGCAAGGTCCATCCTTGCGCGTTTTTCTCTCATCGCTTATCGCCGTCAGAACGTAACTATGATGTTGGTAATCGCGAACTGCTCGCCATCCGCTTAGCCCTAGGCGAATGGCGACAGTGGTTGGAGGGGCGACCGTTCCTTTTGTCGTTTGGACTGACCATAGGAACCTTGAGTACATCCGTTCAGCCAAACGACTTAATGCGCGTCAGGCTCGTTGGGCTCTGTTTTTCGCTCGTTTCGAGTTTGTTATTTCTTATCGTCCGGGCTCAAAAACACCAAACCTGATGCTTTATCTCGTCTCTTCAGTTCTTCTGAGGTCTCCACCGACCCCGATGGGATTCTCCCTGAGGGGCGTGTTGTCGGGTTGACTGTCTGGGAATTGAGAGGCAGGTAAAGCAAGCACTCGCTCACACTCCGTCGCCGCGAGCTTGTCCTAGGAACCTTCTGTTCGTTCCCGTTCCTACTCGTCCGGCCGTTCTTCAGTGGGCCCACTCTGCCAAGTTAGCCGGCCACCCCGGCGTTCGGGGTACGCTCGCTTCCATTCGCCAGCGTTTCTGGTGGCCCACTCGGGAACGTGACGCGCGTCGATTTGTCGCCGCTTGTTCGGTCTGCGCGCAGACTAAATCTGGGAACTCTCCTCCTGCCGGCCGTCTCAGACCGCTTCCCATTCCCTCTCGACCGTGGTCTCACATCGCTTTAGATTTTATCACCGGACTGCCTTCATCAGCGGGGAAGACAGTTATTCTTACGGTTGTCGATAGATTCTCTAAGGCGGCTCATTTCATTCCTCTCGATAAGCTCCCTTCTGCTAAGGAGACGGCTCAGATCATTATCGAGAATGTTTTCCGAATTCATGGCCTTCCGTCTGACGTCGTTTCCGACAGAGGTCCGCAGTTCACGTCTCAATTTTGGAGGGAGTTTTGCCGTTTGATTGGGGCTTCCGTCAGTCTCTCGTCCGGCTTTCATCCCCAGTCTAACGGTCAAGCCGAACGGGCCAATCAGACTGTTGGTCGCATTTTACGCAGTCTTTCTTTTCGTAACCCTGCGTCTTGGTCAGAACAGCTCCCCTGGGCAGAGTACGCCCACAACTCGCTTCCCTCGTCTGCTACCGGTCTATCCCCTTTTCAGTGTAGCCTCGGGTACCAGCCTCCGCTGTTCTCATCTCAGCTCGCCGAGTCCTGCGTCCCCTCCGCTCAGGCTTTTGTCCAGCGTTGCGAGCGCACCTGGAAGGGGGTCAGGTCGGCACTTTGCCGTAATAGGGCGCAGACTGTGAGGGCCGCTAATAAGCGTAGGACCAAGAGTCCTAGATATTGTTGCGGTCAGAGAGTATGGCTCTCCACTCAGAACCTTCCCCTTAAGACAGCTTCTCGCAAGTTGGCCCCGCGGTTCATTGGTCCGTTCCGTATTTCCCAGGTCATTAATCCTGTCGCAGTGCGACTTCTTCTCCCGCGCTATCTTCGTCGCGTTCACCCGGTCTTCCATGTCTCCTGTGTTAAGCCCGTTCTTCGCGCCCCCGCTCGTCCCTCCCCCCCCATCCTTGTCGAGGGCGCACCCATCTACAGGGTTCGTAAGATTTTGGACATGCGCCCTCGGGGCCGTGGTCATCAGTACCTAGTGGATTGGGAGGGGTACGGTCCTGAGGAGAGGAGTTGGGTTCCCTCTCGGGACGTGCTGGACCGTTCGCTGATCGATGATTTCCTCCGTTGCCGCCAGGTTTCCTCCTCGAGTGCGCCAGGAGGCGCTCGGTGAGTGGGGGGGTACTGTCATGTCTTGTTATGTCTGTTCCTGTCCTTTCTCTTCATTCTCTCTCTCTGCTGGTCTTTTTAGGTTACCTTCTCTGTCTCTCATTCCTCAGCTGTTCTACATCTGCCCTAACTAGCTCTTTCACTCTTCCCCACCTGTTCTCTCTTCCCCCTCTGATTAGGTCTCTATTTCTCTCTCTGTTCCTGCTACTTTCAGTGTCTGATTCTTGTTTGTGTTTTTTGATGCCAGAAGCAAGCTGTCGTCTCGTTTGCTTCCACCTTGTCCTGTCCTGTCGGAGTCTGCCTGGCAGGAGCATCCTGCACTATACTAACGTTCTTTTTGTTCCGCTGACAACGTTGGAAGAGGATTTATGCCATTCCTGTATTTTCATTAAAGAACTCTGTTTTCTGTTAAAACCGCTTTTGGGTCTTCACTCAAGCTCATAACAGTATGACCTAACCACCAGCACTAGTTATGGCCTATCTCTTAGGGCCCTGAGTTTATCCAGACTGTATGACCTAACCACCAGCACTAGTTATGGCCTATCTCTTAGGGCCCTGAGTTTATCCAGACTGTATGACCTAACCACCAGCACTAGTTATGGCCTATCTCTTAGGGCCCTGAGTTTATCCAGACTGTATGACCTAACCACCAGCACTAGTTATGGCCTATCTCTTAGGGCCCTGAGTTTATCCAGACTGTATGACCTAACCACCAGCACTAGTTATGGCCTATCTCTTAGGGCCCTGAGTTTATCCAGACTGTATGACCTAACCACCAGCACTAGTTATGGCCTATCGCTAAGGCCCCTGAGTTATTCCTGGTCAGGGCCATAATTATAACCGCAAGTTACACTTCCACATAACAGCCTTACCAATCTGAGAAAATCTGAATCCCTACCCATAAATATTAACCACATACTGTATTTCAAAAGGACAGCTTTTCATTGTGAGGCTAACACTTCCTGACACCACCAGCATCGGAGCCTGCCATTCGTTCATCAGTCTGCTGTTCTGGCCCGCTGCGCAAAACTCCTAGCATAATTACAGTTAATGAGCTGCCGGCTCATTGAGGAAATGTAGCGCTTTAACTGTTTAAGAAGAACGGCACAGATGTAGAGAACTAATGGAGCCAGCAGTGTCAGCTCGGCTTTAACCAACAGCTCCACCTCAACTAACCAACAGACAAGTGGGAGTAAAAAGCATCATGTCTGTCTGTCTGTCTGTCTCTGTCTGTCTGTCTGTCTCCGTCTGTCTCTGTCTCTGTCTGTCTCTGTCTCTGTCTGTCTCTGTCTCTGTCTGTCTCTGTCTCTGTCTGTCTCTGTCTGTCTCTGTCTGTCTCTGTCTGTCTGTCTGTCTAACGCTTGGGGTCCTTCTCATATTCAACAGTAATTGTGGTCCAATAAGAATCCTATTGTGTATCTCTCCAGGTTTAAACCAGTCATATGGGGACCTAAATGACCTGGGCGCTTAGCTGGCATTCTAGAACAGGACAGAGCTACGACAACTCCAATCAGCACTGCTGAGATATGGAGATTTAACACATAACCTTTATAGGCATGGGTAGCAAGGAATAGCAAGGAATAGGACTCATGGATATGCCTAGTGTTTTCGTCAACAAGGAGATATGTTGTGTGTATTGATGGATGTGCCCCGCCCAATATCTGTATTTATCTTTATCCCACTCTCCCTTTCCTTCATTCCTTTCCTTATTTCCTTTCCTTCTTTCTCTTTCTCAGTCAAATACAGATGAATCCAGACCTCAGATTTTTTAGAGCTATTTTTCGCATCGCCCCATCCAAACCCAGCTCTCCTAACTAATAAATATTATGAAGCATTAGTCACTGGATTACTTTCGAAGCCTAATGGAGGCCATGGATCAGGCAGAAACAGTCACAGCGCAATGTCATGTGGAAATCAGCTTGCTTGTACAAAACAGTCTGTGGGAACCATCGATTCCAAAGCGCCCAATAATGACAGAGCATCCATCACTGACTAGAGGAAGAGGAAGACGAAAGCGCCCAATAAGGACACAGCATCCCTCACTGACTAGAGGAAGAGGAAGAGGAAAGCGCCCAATAAGGACACAGCATCCATCACTGACTAGAGGAAGAGGAAAGCGCCCAATAAGGACACAGCATCCATCACTGACTAGAGGAAGAGGAAAGCGCCCAATAAGGACACAGCATCCATCACTGACTAGAGGAAGAGGAAAGCGCCCAATAAGGACACAGCATCCATCACTGACTAGAGGAAGAGGAAGAGGAAAGCGCCCAATAAGGACACAGCATCCATCACTGACTAGAGGAAGAGGAAGAGGAAAGCGCCCAATAAGGACACAGCATCCATCACTGACTAGAGGAAGAGGAAAGCGCCCAATAAGGACACAGCATCCATCACTGACTAGAGGAAGAGGAAAGCGCCCAATAAGGACACAGCATCCCTCACTGACTAGAGGAAGAGGAAGAGGAAGAGGAAAGGGCCCAATAAGGACACAGCATCCATCACTGACTAGAGGAAGAGGAAGAGGAAAGCGCCCAATAAGGACACAGCATCCATCACTGACAAGAGGAAGAGGAAAGCGCCCAATAAGGACACAGCATCCATCACTGACTAGAGGAAGAGGAAAGCGCCCAATAAGGACACAGCATCCCTCACTGACTAGAGGAAGAGGAAGAGGAAGAGGAAAGGGCCCAATAAGGACACAGCATCCATCACTGACTAGAGGAAGAGGAAGAGGAAAGGGCCCAATAAGGACACAGCATCCCTCACTGACTAGAGGAAGAGGAAGAGGAAGAGGAAAGGGCCCAATAAGGACACAGCATCCATCACTGACTAGAGGAAGAGGAAGAGGAAAGCGCCCAATAAGGACACAGCATCCATCACTGACTAGAGGAAGAGGAAAGGGCCCAATAAGGACACAGCATCCCTCACTGACTAGAGGAAGAGGAAGAGGAAAGGGCCCAATAAGGACACAGCATCCCTCACTGACTAGAGGAAGAGGAAGAGGAAAGCGCCCAATAATGACACAACATCCCTCACTGACCAGAGGAAGAGGAAGAGGAAAGCGCCCAATAAGGACACAGCATCCATCACTGACTAGAGGAAGAGGAAAGGGCCCAATAAGGACACAGCATCCCTCACTGACTAGAGGAAGAGGAAGAGGAAAGGGCCCAATAAGGACACAGCATCCCTCACTGACTAGAGGAAGAGGAAGAGGAAAGCGCCCAATAAGGACACAGCATCCCTCACTGACCAGAGGAAGAGGAAGAGGAAAGGGCCCAATAAGGACACAGCATCCATCACTGACTAGAGGAAGAGGAAGAGGAAAGGGCCCAATGAGGACACAGCATCCATCACTGACTAGAGGAAGAGGAAGAGGAAAGGGCCCAATAAGGACACAGCATCCATCACTGACTAGAGGAAGAGGAAGAGGAAAGGGCCCAATAAGGACACAGCATCCCTCACTGACTAGAGGAAGAGGAAGATGAAAGGGCCCAATAAGGACACAGCATCCATCACTGACCAGAGGAAGAGGAAGATGAAAGCGCCCAATAAGGACACAGCATCCATCACTGACTAGAGGAAGAGGAAGAGGAAAGGGCACAATAAGGACACAGCATCCCTCACTGACTAGAGGAAGAGGAAGAGGAAAGTGCCCAATAATGACACAGCATCCATCACTGACTAGAGGAAGAGGAAGAGGAAGAGGAAAGCGCCCAATAAGGACACAACATCCCTCACTGACTAGAGGAAGAGGAAGAGGAAAGTGCCCAATAATGACACAACATCCCTCACTGACTAGAGGAAGAGGAAGAGGAAAGCGCCCAATAAGGACACAGCATCCATCACTGACTAGAGGAAGAGGAAGAGGAAAGGGCCCAATGAGGACACAGCATCCATCACTGACTAGAGGAAGAGGAAGAGGAAGAGGAAAGCGCCCAATGAGGACACAGCATCCATCACTGACTAGAGGAAGAGGAAGAGGAAAGCGCCCAATGAGGACACAGCATCCATCACTGACTAGAGGAAGAGGAAGAGGAAGAGGAAAGCGCCCAATAAGGACACAGCATCCATCACTGACTAGAGGAAGAGGAAGAGGAAAGCGCCCAATAAGGACACAGCATCCATCACTGACTAGAGGAAGAGGAAGAGGAAAGCGCCCAATAAGGACACAGCATCCATCACTGACTAGAGGAAGAGGAAGAGGAAGAGGAAAGCGCCCAATGAGGACACAGCATCCATCACTGACTAGAGGAAGAGGAAGAGGAAAGCGCCCAATGAGGACACAGCATCCATCACTGACTAGAGGAAGAGGAAGAGGAAGAGGAAAGCGCCCAATGAGGACACAGCATCCATCACTGACTAGAGGAAGAGGAAGAGGAAGAGGAAAGCGCCCAATAAGGACACAGCATCCATCACTGACCAGAGGAAGAGGAAGATGAAAGCGCCTAATAAGGACACAGCATCCATCACTGACTAGAGGAAGAGGAAGAGGAAAGCGCCCAATAAGGACACAGCATCCATCACTGACCAGAGGAAGAGGAAGATGAAAGGGCCCAATAAGGACACAGCATCCATCACTGACCAGAGGAAGAGGAAGAGGAAAGGGCCCAATAAGGACACAGCATCCATCACTGACCAGAGGAAGAGGAAGAGGAAAGCGCCCAATAAGGACACAGCATCCATCACTGACTAGAGGAAGAGGAAGATGAAAGCGCCCAATGAGGACACAGCATCCATCACTGACCAGAGGAAGAGGAAGAGGAAAGTGCCCAATAAGGACACAGCATCCATCACTGACTAGAGGAAGAGGAAGAGGAAAGGGCCCAATGAGGACACAGCATCCATCACTGACTAGAGGAAGAGGAAGAGGAAAGCGCCCAATAAGGACACAGCATCCATCACTGACCAGAGGAAGAGGAAGAGGAAAGGGCCCAATGAGGACACAGCATCCATCACTGACTAGAGGAAGAGGAAGAGGAAGAGGAAAGCGCCCAATAAGGACACAGCATCCATCACTGACTAGAGGAAGAGGAAGAGGAAGAGGAAAGCGCCCAATAAGGACACAGCATCCATCACTGACTAGAGGAAGAGGAAGAGGAAGAGGAAAGCGCCCAATAAGGACACAGCATCCATCACTGACCAGAGGAAGAGGAAGATGAAAGCGCCCAATAAGGACACAGCATCCATCACTGACTAGAGGAAGAGGAAGAGGAAAGCGCCCAATAAGGACACAGCATCCATCACTGACTAGAGGAAGAGGAAGAGGAAGAGGAAAGGGCCCAATAAGGACACAGCATCCATCACTGACTAGAGGAAGAGGAAGAGGAAAGCGCCCAATAAGGACACAGCATCCATCACTGACTAGAGGAAGAGGAAGAGGAAAGGGCCCAATAAGGACACAGCATCCTTCACTGACTAGAGGAAGAGGAAGAGGAAAGGGCCCAATGAGGACACAGCATCCATCACTGACTAGAGGAAGAGGAAGAGGAAAGGGCCCAATAAGGACACAGCATCCATCACTGACTAGAGGAAGAGGAAGAGGAAAGCGCCCAATAAGGACACAGCATCCATCACTGACTAGAGGAAGAGGAAGAGGAAGAGGAAAGCGCCCAATAAGGACACAGCATCCATCACTGACCAGAGGAAGAGGAAGAGGAAAGGGCCCAATGAGGACACAGCATCCATCACTGACTAGAGGAAGAGGAAGAGGAAGAGGAAAGCGCCCAATAAGGACACAGCATCCATCACTGACTAGAGGAAGAGGAAGAGGAAAGCGCCCAATAAGGACACAGCATCCATCACTGACTAGAGGAAGAGGAAGAGGAAGAGGAAAGCGCCCAATAAGGACACAGCATCCATCACTGACCAGAGGAAGAGGAAGATGAAAGCGCCCAATAAGGACACAGCATCCATCACTGACTAGAGGAAGAGGAAGAGGAAGAGGAAAGCGCCCAATAAGGACACAGCATCCATCACTGACTAGAGGAAGAGGAAGAGGAAGAGGAAAGGGCCCAATAAGGACACAGCATCCATCACTGACTAGAGGAAGAGGAAGAGGAAAGCGCCCAATAAGGACACAGCATCCATCACTGACTAGAGGAAGAGGAAGAGGAAAGGGCCCAATAAGGACACAGCATCCTTCACTGACTAGAGGAAGAGGAAGAGGAAAGGGCCCAATGAGGACACAGCATCCATCACTGACTAGAGGAAGAGGAAGAGGAAAGGGCCCAATAAGGACACAGCATCCATCACTGACTAGAGGAAGAGGAAGAGGAAAGCGCCCAATAAGGACACAGCATCCATCACTGACTAGAGGAAGAGGAAGAGGAAAGGGCCCAATAAGGACACAGCATCCATCACTGACTAGAGGAAGAGGAAGAGGAAAGGGCCCAATAAGGACACAGCATCCCTCACTGACTAGAGGAAGAGGAAGATGAAAGGGCCCAATAAGGACACAGCATCCATCACTGACCAGAGGAAGAGGAAGATGAAAGCGCCCAATAAGGACACAGCATCCATCACTGACTAGAGGAAGAGGAAGAGGAAGAGGAAAGGGCCCAATAAGGACACAGCATCCCTCACTGACTAGAGGAAGAGGAAGAGGAAAGTGCCCAATAATGACACAGCATCCATCACTGACTAGAGGAAGAGGAAGAGGAAGAGGAAAGCGCCCAATAAGGACACAACATCCCTCACTGACTAGAGGAAGAGGAAGAGGAAAGTGCCCAATAATGACACAACATCCCTCACTGACTAGAGGAAGAGGAAGAGGAAAGCGCCCAATAAGGACACAGCATCCATCACTGACTAGAGGAAGAGGAAGAGGAAAGGGCCCAATGAGGACACAGCATCCATCACTGACTAGAGGAAGAGGAAGAGGAAGAGGAAAGCGCCCAATGAGGACACAGCATCCATCACTGACTAGAGGAAGAGGAAGAGGAAAGCGCCCAATGAGGACACAGCATCCATCACTGACTAGAGGAAGAGGAAGAGGAAGAGGAAAGCGCCCAATGAGGACACAGCATCCATCACTGACTAGAGGAAGAGGAAGAGGAAGAGGAAAGCGCCCAATGAGGACACAGCATCCATCACTGACTAGAGGAAGAGGAAGAGGAAGAGGAAAGCGCCCAATAAGGACACAGCATCCATCACTGACTAGAGGAAGAGGAAGAGGAAAGCGCCCAATAAGGACACAGCATCCATCACTGACTAGAGGAAGAGGAAGAGGAAAGCGCCCAATAAGGACACAGCATCCATCACTGACTAGAGGAAGAGGAAGAGGAAGAGGAAAGCGCCCAATGAGGACACAGCATCCATCACTGACTAGAGGAAGAGGAAGAGGAAGAGGAAAGCGCCCAATGAGGACACAGCATCCATCACTGACTAGAGGAAGAGGAAGAGGAAGAGGAAAGCGCCCAATGAGGACACAGCATCCATCACTGACTAGAGGAAGAGGAAGAGGAAGAGGAAAGCGCCCAATAAGGACACAGCATCCATCACTGACCAGAGGAAGAGGAAGATGAAAGCGCCCAATAAGGACACAGCATCCATCACTGACTAGAGGAAGAGGAAGAGGAAGAGGAAAGCGCCCAATAAGGACACAGCATCCATCACTGACCAGAGGAAGAGGAAGATGAAAGGGCCCAATAAGGACACAGCATCCATCACTGACTAGAGGAAGAGGAAGAGGAAAGGGCCCAATGAGGACACAGCATCCATCACTGACTAGAGGAAGAGGAAGAGGAAGATGAAAGCGCCCAATAAGGACACAGCATCCATCACTGACCAGAGGAAGAGGAAGATGAAAGCGCCCAATGAGGACACAGCATCCCTCACTGACCAGAGGAAGAGGAAGATGAAAGCGCCCAATGAGGACACAGCATCCATCACTGACCAGAGGAAGAGGAAGATGAAAGCGCCCAATGAGGACACAGCATCCCTCACTGACCAGAGGAAGAGGAAGATGAAAGCGCCCAATGAGGACACAGCATCCATCACTGAACAGAGGAAGAGGAAGAGGAAAGCGCCCAATAAGGACAAAGCATCCATCACTGACCAGAGGAAGAGGAAGATGAAAGCGCCCAATGAGGACACAGCATCCATCACTGACTAGAGGAAGAGGAAGAGGAAAGCGCCCAATAAGGACACAGCATCCATCACTGACCAGAGGAAGAGGAAGATGAAGAGGAAAGCGTCTAATAAGGACACAGCATCCATCACTGACTAGAGGAAGAGGAAGATCAGAACTAGATTCGTAGCAAGCCAAAATGAGGAATTACAGTGAGAATTTGAGTCATTCTGCCATTCTTTTGATGGGATGATACACAGTAATAGGTTGACAAAACAACCACAAAAGTGTTACAAAAATGTTGAGCTGTTAAAAATCTAAAAATCTAAAAGGAAATGCTGACTCCAATCCTTGAGAGCAGCCGTGTCGAGTTATTATATTTCCTGCCCCTTTAAGAGTAGGAAACACAGAGCGCATGATGTTATGACTATATAAAGACCACAGATGACAACTGGTTTGATGCAGATTGTAAAATTATAAGGAAAGAACTAAGAACACTATCTAACCAAAAGCACGGAAACCCAAATAATGGTGAATTACACGTTCATTACTGTGACACTTTAAAACTATAAACGTACACTCAGAACCAAAAAAGCACAGTACCACAGCAAGCAGCTGACACTAATTGAGGAGTCCATAAACACAAAACAAGAAAAACTAAAAAAATTGAAACAAGAGGAATTAGCGATACAAAACGATGACATATGGACAACCCATTTTAAAACACTCTACAACACCGTTCAAATTGACACAAATGCAGAACAATTCCAAATTCATGAGAAATGGATTGAATGGATTAGAAAAAGCTACAAAGGACAATCAAAATCGATTGAAATCCCAATTACTGACCAGGAGGTCTATAAAAAACTTCAGGCCCTCAAATTTAAAAAAGCAATGCGGACCTGATGGCATCCTAAATGCTCAAACTCACTAGTGCAACATTTCTACTGGCTATATTAAAACTGTTTAATTTGATCCTGAGTGTAGGTTATCTCCCTGACATCTGGAATCAAGGACTCATAACCCCAATCTTTAAGAACAGAGACAAATTTGACCCCAACAATTACAGAGGCA